>NC_091441.1:40223685-40523685 GCF_964237555.1 Oryctolagus cuniculus | reverse complement strand
CTACCTACCCTCTCACTCTGGGAGGGTGAAAGGTCATGGACTGGCCAGGCCCTGCATGTGCTGTGCTCAGGGCCTCTGTCCCATGGTCCAAAGAACCATCTCTTGTCAGGTTATGTTCTGCTACCCTAAGCGGGGTCTCCCCACCTTTCCTACTGTGCCTCAGTTTAACCCAGAGGAAGCTGTGAGAAGCACAGTTGAGAGCTCTGTCTCCCTTCTGTCTTCCTGTTGAACAGAGCTCCTGAGATGGGTCTGTCAGCTCACAGTCGGCTCCCGTAGCTCCCCTGCTTACTCTATGGGCAGTAAGATGGGCCCATAGAGCCAGTGGTATCAAACTGCCAGTCACTGGTAGCAAGGGGAACATGTGTCCCAGATGTGTGTTACTGGATGATATAATTTAATCAGGAGGATGTTCACTTTTCCTCTCTCCCTTTCACTAACCCTAGGCTTAAACTGGGAACAAGACTCAGTCAGTCAGTGTTGGTGATCAAGGCAGGCCAAGCCTGCATGGCTTTCATGAATTCTTTATTTATCAAAATTAGATTATTTCTATCTAGAAAAGCCATGTTGAACAGCCTCCTTGTCTGGATAAATACATATCTCGTGGTCTCTTTGGCTGAGCCCTACCAAGCCTTCCTTCACTTGGCCCTTTTTGTTTTTTGGAAGCAAGAGGAATGGAACCTACCAATGTCGTATTCTAAATCTGGGGTAAACAAAAAGTCGGGACTAACTAGTGCAGTCACTATCTTGAAAAGTTGACCCCTATGAGATGCCTTTTAAAGTTCACCCCTATGAGATTAACCTAATCAGCCTCATCCTGTTTTAAAAAGCCTTCAGAACATGGTGCATTCTTTGGTGTGGTAGAACTGGATATATGGCATACTGAGAGCCCTCGGCCATTTTTCAGTTAAAATTAAGTTTGCAGAATTATCTTTTTCTTGACACATGTGTCGCAACAGCTGAGTGCACCTGACTCCCTTTCATCAGCCATAATCACAGTATCCATTCTAGACGCTTGTGTCCTTACTGCTCTCTGAAATGAGACAGTCCACAAGGATCAAGAAAGAGTCTTGGGGCTGGCACTGTGGCGTAGCGGGTAAAGCCGCCACCTGTAGTGCCGGCATTCCAAATGGGCACCAGTTCGAGTCCCAGCTGCTCCACTTCTGATCCAGCTCTCTCCTATGACCTGGGAAAGCAGTAAAATGTGGCCCAAGTCCTTGGGCCCCTGCACTCAAGTGGGAGACATGGAAGAAGCTCCTCGCTTCGGATCGGCAGAGCTCCGGCCATTGTTGCCAATTAAGAAGTGAACCAGAGGATGGAAGACCAATCTCTCTCTCTCTCTCTCTCTCTCTCTCTCTCTCTCTCTCTCTGCCTCTCCTTCTCTCTCTGTATAACTCTGACTTTCAAATAAATAAATAAATCTTAAAAGAAAAAGAGTCCATGATTTCTTCAAGAAGCATGATTCCCTTTAGAAGAACCATAAACAAGGTCTACAAAGTAAAGTAAAGGTTTTTTGGGGCCACGGAGTGGAGTTTAATTGATTCTTTACCTCTCCCTGAATGAGCAGTTTGGAGGGGCACAGATGGAGTTCTGCAGTGCATCAGTCAGCACGTGTCTGTGTGCACTCTCCACCCCCAGGTTCCCTTCCCTGTCCTGTAGGCCTTTTTGTTGGTATTGGTGCGAGAGCAATAGGATGTAAATTTATGTATAATTCCATGTCTTCATTATTAACAATATTATATGTTAACATCTCTCAAATTTATTTTGATGAAAGGTTGTTGGAGAGCCTTGAGGCTGTTGTAGAGCCTTGAGGCTCAACCTAATTGCTGTCTGTCCATTAGGAGAGAGCGTCTCACACAAAGGAAGCTGCCTTGCCTCCCTGTAAAGTGCTCCCAACAGAGACTGCTTGGGATTTGCTTGCCCAGCTTCTACGCGCTTCTCCAGCAAGATGGGACATGCATTGAGGGTGCTGCAGATGGTGCTACAGCGTTGCCCACCCTGCTATCCACCGCCCTATGAGAGAAAAATCAATGTTTGTAAAATGGAAAAGCCCACAGAAACTCCCAAAATGAGATCCAGTGTGCCCAATTCAGAAAACCAGAGTTAATCAAGGAAAGGTTTTAACTGATGTCACCCTTCCAGGAGGCACAGTTGTATTTATCCAGAGCAGGACCCATGGTGGGCACTTAGCTAGCACACCCCATATGACAGTGGAGGGCGGGACTCCTGCGGAGCTACCTTTCCTTCGGCCCTGCTTGCAGCACCAGCACCAGAATGGGCTGGCCACAGACTCTGGAAAGGGCAGAGGCCCAAGGGAGCAGAGCTGGGCACAATCAGCTGCGGGGGAAAGAGGCTATGGCGGACGCCACCCCGCTCACGTTTTACCCTCTGCTCAGGGTGCTGGCGGGGGAAGGGGGTGTGGGCAGATGTTTATATACTTAAGAAATTTGGAGTTAATAAATTATCTCTATGGCTATTTCTCCCCATGTGCTTTTGAGACTTGCCCCATCAGTGAGGCATAGCTTAGAACATGAGCAGAGCCCCAGGTTATCACGATGTCATTCCTCTCGGTACTTGTTAAACCAGTCAGAGCTTGGGGTCCACTGAAAGGCAGGCCAGGGGCTGCCACATCCCAGGGAGTTCCCCTGGTGCTGCTCCAGCTCATTCACATTGCCTGGACACCACGGCATGGCTGCTGACCCAGTCTCCGCAAACCCCTGAGTTCCTTCTATGTGCATGTGCCCATAGCCACTCAGCAGGTTGGTGTGGGGGGGACTGTAGCAGCACGTTGAGACTGGACAAATGCCCTGCCTTGGGCCCCTATAGGTGCTGGGAGAGTATGGGTGAGGGCTTGAGTGACTGAAGTGCCTGGTTCTGAGAATTCAACTAAAACAATGCCCAGTTCTGTGGATTCAACTAAAATAGCCGGAGACCCTGTCCTGCCCCCAGGCCAGCCTGGCTCCTCCACCTGTGCAGGGAGACCATGCAGCTGCCCTCAGAGGCAAAGGTGGCAAGATCAGAGTCATGCAGCCAGCTCTCAGACTGAAATGAAAGGAACAAAGTTTGGCCCAGTTATACAAGGTTGCCCTTGAGTCAAAGAAGACTGGATATGAGTAGGGTGGTGGTGATCCCCTAATTCTCAGAGGAAAATGAGCTGGCAGCTGGAGAAGCAGCTAACGGAGATTAGTGAGCAGGCCTGTGGTTTCTCAGAGTTGCTGGTCAACCACAGTTCCTAAGCCCCTGTGGTTCCACTGCACCACTCACAAATCTCTCAGGTTTCAGTGTTGTGGCTGTTTTCCCTTCCCTGACCACCTACAACACACACACACACACACACACAAATTGGGTAAGCAATTTACTCTGTGCTCCTGCAGCAAACTGCCTGAGACGGGATGATTTGTTAAGAGCAGACACTTATTTCTCACGGTTGGAGCCTGGGAGGTCTAAGAGCAAGCGTCTGCAGGTTTGGTAGTCTGGTGAGGCTGCATCCTCCTGTGGCAGAGGAGCTGAGGGCAGAGCAGCCAGCGAGCCAAATGCTCCCCGAGGCCGCTGATAAAGGCCTCCATCCCACTAAGGAGGAAGGAGCCCTCAGCCAGATCACATCGCAAAGACCCCACCTCTTAGCATCATCACATTGGCTACCCCTGAATTTTGGGGAGGACACATACAAACACAGCACATCTAGGAAATGCTGCAGGCCTCTATACTTGCCCTCATCATAAACCCCTCATGTTGGGGAGTCAGAGAATTCAATGGCTGGGTTGGACCTTAGGAGCATACTATCTAGCACTTTGATTTTAGAGATGAAGAAAGTTCTGAGAAAAGTGATTTGTCTGAAGTCCCACATCCCCTCAGTGCCGTGTGTGGCTGCCAAGCTGGCATCCCTCCTCCCTTCAGCATGCCACTCCCTTGATCTGGTCTTGCAAAACAAGCATGTTAATCTCAACTAGACCTGAGCAGCTCTCAGAAGTGAGTCCTCACAGACCTGGGACCAAGGTGAGCAGAAATGCAGCGTGTTCACTCCCTAGGGCTCTGGAGGATTGAGTGCCACCTTCTGGAATGTCTGTCCACCGAGGTGGAGGCCATGGAAAGGCCACCTAAAGTGATATCCCTAGGAAAATGACACATCTCTGCAGGTGGCATAATGGGCAAGACAAGTCTTCTCCTAGTAGTATAAGCTATTATAACCCTAATTAAGACATCTTCTGAAAAGGCAATGGCCCAAATGAGGTTAAAGCCTCTCTTCAATTGGCTGGAGGAGGTGGTAGCTATTCTAGTAGAAGTGCACCAGTAAGTTGACATTTGGAATCCAGTGGGAATGACCTATAACACATCTGATGAAGTGATGACAAACTGTTCTGTCCAAGACTTGTCCTCAAGTCTTCGTCCGTGTTCTTGGTGAATTGCCTCTGGGCCCAGTATTATATTAGATGGTGTTGACCCCACTAACAGTGTGGTTGACAGCATGAACTGTGTGGAACCAAGTGGATCTTGGCACAAATCACAGTATCACTGCTTACCAGTTCAATGTTCTTAGGCAAATGGAAGTTTCTTCAGCTGTACAATGGGAATGATAATGTATACCACTCATAGGATGGTTGTGAGGGTGAAATTCAATGAAATAATGCATGTGAAAGGCCTGACACATACAAGCAGGAGTTCCACTAATGACAGCTGTCAACATCATTGTTAGTACACTTACAAACTGGAAAGAAAACAAATCTTCAAACTTGGAAATTTTAATAACAACAAAGCTACAACCATCACAGTGAATTTTCCAGCTGGGCTGAGTTTACTTAGACATGAAGGGAAGCAGAGTTTGACCTAGACATTGAAAGAACATTTCTAAAATAGAAATAGGGAAGAGATTTGCAGGATGGGAAAGTGCAGACTTGAGTGTGCACTGGCAAAAACTCAAGATGTGTTTTGAAAGAATGGTCATGGTAAACAGGTGGGGTACTAGAAGAGAAGGTGTGGAAATGCCCGAGGAAAGCAGGAGGAGCCCCAGTTGTGGAGAATGCTAAATGTTAGGAAATGCAGTTTAACTTGAACTTGAGTTTTCTCTTTTATCCTGAAAAACTATAAAAGGTTTTTGAATTAGAAATATCTATCTAGCAGCAGTGTCAGGCTCTGTTAGAGGGGATTGGACAAGGAAGGTAAGGACAATAACTCCTGATACCTCATATTTCATTTAACCCACATAGCAACCCTGAAGTCAGGTGGTATATCCTCAGGTTGTAGTTGGGAAACCCTTCCCTTGAAGAGATTAGGTATTGTGTCTTAGCCACTGAGCCATGGAGCTGGTAAGTGGACTAAGAGAGCAGAGCAAATGAGCCTTTATGCAGAGACACCAGTCATGAGGCTATTGTCATAGGCCAGGTGAGAGCTGGAAGTTTGTAACCCCACCCTACACCACCAGTCACCTCTTAGTTGTATACTGATAGGGCTGAGTAGGAGGGTACATGTTTGATATGCTTCTACCATCAGACTTTCTAACACTTCTCCTAACTCTAATCTTTCAATAACCCACCCAAAGCAGAGCTAAGGACTATAAAACAGACGTATCTGGAGTCTGCCTCCCATGACCGGGACTGAATTGGAGACAAAGACCTCAGCTTCAGTATCTGCATCAGCTGAGCCCCATTCAGACTGTGCACCAAGGGAGGTCAGAATCACTACAAAAGAATCAGATAAATGGCATTAGGGAGGGAGTGATAAGCAAGGGATGGAGAAAGGGAAGAAATTGCTCCAGTGCAGCTCCCTTCATAGAAACAGAGTTGAGAATGTGCTAAGCAGGTCTGGCAGTTCCTGAAAATAGTAAAGAAATCATTAGCCAGCAATTCCACCACTAAATTTACACCCAAGTGTAATGAAAAGTACTTAAGCGGAGGGTGTTGTTGTTGTTGTTGTTGTTTAAGATGTCTTTATTTATTTGAAAGGCAGAGTTACAGAGAAAGTGGGAGAGACAGAGATCTTCCATCTGCTGGTTCACTCCCAAATGGCCAGGACAGGCATGGTTGGGCAGGCCGAATCCAGGAGTCAGGAGCGTCTTCCAGGTCTCCCATGGGAGTGGTAGGGGCCCAAACACTTGGGTCATCTTCTGCTGCTTTCCCAAGTGCCTTAGCAGGGAGCAGCCAGAACATAAGGGATTTTGGTATCAAGGCAGCGGCTGTACCTGCTATGCCACAATGCTGCACCCCCATAACAGAGTTTGGGTGTTCATAGCTGCATTCTTCGTAACGACCCAAATGTCCATCAACTGAGGAATGGACAAGCAAAACTATGATATAGCCACATAATAGGATAATATTTGGCAATCAAAAGAAAAGAAGTACACACTCCAACATGGATGAACCTTGAACACATTAGGCTAAGTGAAAGAAAGCAGTCATACAAGGCCATGTATATTTTCATATTGAGAATGTGGCACATCCAGATAGGCAATCTGTAGAGATAGAAAGTCAATAACTGATTTCCCAGGGTAATGGAGGGTGACTGCTAAGATAGATGGGGTTTCCTTTTGGGGTGAAAAATGTTCTAAAACTGATTGTAGTGGTGGTTAAATAACTTTGTGAATATACTAGAGATCACTAACTGAATATGTTAGTACCACTGTGTTATATGTGAATTATATCTCATTAAGCTGTTAGCAAAAATGGGGGGAGAGTCAGGAAGAAGGGGTGTCCATGATCCTCAGTAGTTGACTGTCCCAGGAGTACAATCTTGATCAGTGTCTTCCCGCGGTGAAAGCCAGTTGGTGAAATGTCAAGGGGAGGGGGTCCAAGACCACTGACCTCAGACATCTTGTGAAAGAAATGAGAGAGCCAGAATAGTGGTAGAAGGGGTAAGAAAGTCGGGTGGTGTTTGGGCTATCCTCAGGGCATTCTTTCCAAGGTGGGAGATATGACACTTGACTGACATCCTCTGACCCCCAGCCTGGGTCCTCAGAACCCTTGAGACCAAGTGTCACCAATAATCCATGAGCAGTTTTCATCATCTCAGAGAGACTCGCGGAAAACCAACATTTCTGAGAAGCAGGAGCATAGGCCAACTATGATTTCACTGTTTTTTAAAAAATAATTTTCAGGATTTAGTTATTTGAAAGGCAGGTTACAGGCAGAGAGAGAAGGGAGACAGAGAGAAAGAGAGATCTCCCATCTGTTGTTTCACTCCCCAGGTGACCTTGATCAATGGCCGTAGCTGGGCCAGGCCAAAGCCAGAAACAAGGAGCTTCTTCAGATCTCCCACGTGGGTCCAGGGGCCCAAGCACTTGGGCCATCTTCCACTGCTTTCCCAGGCCATTAGCAGGGAGCCGGATCAGAAGTGGAACAGCCAGGACTCGAACCAGCACCCATATGGGATGCTAGTGCCACAGGTGGCGGCTCTACCCACTATGCCACACAAGCCCTGTGATTTCACTTCTTAACTTTGGACAGAAGTTGGTCTGTCAAGTCATGAGAACCTTGGCTACTGTGTGGGGGTTATTTGTTAGCAGACACACATGACACTCATAAATCTGTGCTTACTACAAATGGGCAGATGAATCTACAAGTGTAGTTTGGTAAACAAATTGTTTCTAACATGGGGTATATGGAGATATCAACAAAGCAGTTCACAAAAATTTGGGACTACTGATATAGAACAAAAGAGAAAAAAGTCGTGGGTGGAAGAATTTCAGATGAGGGACAAGAATGAGATGACCTGGGAGTGGGAGTGGGAGTGGCAGCGTTAACCCAGACTGTGTGCGGAGGGAGGCTGTGGCAGGTTGGGCCTGTGGCGTGGAGGCCAGTGGGTGTCAGGAAAGCACTTGTTGTGTACCAACTCCTTGGCTGGGCCTGGGTCATCTCATTCACTATGAGATGGGGCCTCTTTACATAGTTTTTAAAATCTTCCTTTATAAGGATTTTTCCTATAAACTACCTAAAACCCTGTACCGATTGAGGCCACACATTCATCTCTCCACACCTAAACTTTGGGGGGGGGCAGGAGGGGAGCACAGGGAGATAAGTACTTTTTGCATCAATAATGGTGATGAATATTAGCAAGATGTACCAATGTCATCAGCTACTGAGGAGTGGAATTGAAAAACAGAAAAGGGGCCGGCACCATGGCTCACTAGGCTAATCCTCCGCCTGCGGCGCCAGCACCCAGGGTTCTAGTCCTGGTTGGGGCGCTGGATCCTGTCCCGGTTGCTCCTCTTCCAGTCCAGCTCTCTGCTGTGGCCCGGGAAGGCAGTGGAGGATGGCCCAAGTGCTTGGGCCCTGTACCCGCATGGGAGACCAGGAGGAAGCATCTGGCTCCTGGCTTCGGATCGGCGCAGCACGCTGGCCGTAGCGGCCATTTGGGGGGTGAACCAACGGAAAAGGAAGACCCTTCTCTCTGTCTCTCTCTCTCTCACTGTCTAACTCTGCCTGTCAAAAAAGAAAAAGAAAAAGAAAAACAGAAAAGGGTAGGAGGGTCTTTATTAATTTCTTCCCCTCTTTTTCTTATTTCCAATAAATCTCCAAGAATATCAACTCTGTTTCCTAACTATTTTTCAAACCATCCCACTTCTAAATATGCTGACATTTTTCTAGTACAATAGTCTCTTTATTCTTGGTCTTCCTGCCAGATGGCATGGATTCATTCTAGAACATGTGACTGTCTCATTTTTGTCTTTAAATGAGAATTATAATGTAGGCATTTGACATAGAAGCTAGGGCGCCATTTGGGATGCCTGCATCCCACATTAGAGTCCCTGGTATCAAGTCCTAGCTCTACTTCTGATTCCAGCTGCCTGATAATGTGCACCCTGGGAAGAAGCAGGTGATGGCTCAAGTGTGTGTGGCCCTACCACACATGTGGGCTATCCGGATTGAGTTCTAGGCTCCTGGCTTTAGCCTAGCTCCACTCTAGCCTTTGCAAGTATTTTGGAAGTGGCTCACTAGATGGAAAAATGCATCTGTCTCTCTGCTTTACAAATAAAGAAAGAAAATGAAAGAAAAATAGAAAAAAACAGAACCTACTTCGTGGGCTCTTGTGAAGGTAAAATTCATGTAGAGTACTCAGCATAAAATATAATGATCGGGGCTGGTGCTGTGGCCCAGCGGGTTAACACCGTGGCCTGAAGTGCCCGGCATCCCATATGCACACCGGTTTGAGACCCGGCTGTTCCACTTGCAATCCAGCTCTCTGCTATGGCTTGAGAAAGCAGTAGAAGATGGCCCAAGTCCTTGGGCCCCTGACCCGGAAGAAGCTCCTGGCTCCTGGCTTCAGATCAGCACAGCTCCGGCCATTGGGGCCAATTGAGGAGTGAACCAGTGGATGGAAGACTCTCTCTCTCTCCTTCTGCCTCTCCTCTCTCTGTGTAACTCTGACTTTCAAATAAAATAAATAAATCTTTTAAAAACATAATGATCACTCAGTAAGGGATACTTATTCTCCATAAAACCACCAGGGGCATCTGTCCATGGTACACCCTGGGGGACAGTGTGGGATAGTTTCCCATTGCTCTTAAGAGTTCGGACTTGGAAGCATAACACAGCAAGTTCTCCATGATTCAGCCCAGTGCTGTCTGTCGAATGCCAGCCCCTTCTTTTACTCATCACCCCTTCTCTGCACCTTCTGATGGGCTTCCTCAGCCCTCAGTACATCCTTTATCACACTCTTACTGTGCCAGAGTGGCTGTTTACATATCTGATTTCTCCTTGGACTATAAACCCACGAAGGCCAGAATAAGATGTCAGTCTTACTCAGCATGAACTTCCCAGAACTAAGTACTACATACATTGTAGGCTCTCCATCTTTATTTATCAGACAGGAGAGTGGATAGGTAGGTAGGTAGATGCATGAGAGGAAGGGACGAATGGATCCATGGCTCCCGACTCCAATGCTTTTGTGCAACTCCAGCCTGCTGGCAGCTCTCTCAGCAAAGGAGAAAGTGAGGCCCATGCCGAGAGAACTGGTGGAGGCTGGGCTTGGAGAGAGTTGACAGCTCCTATCCCCACACCGAGTAGCATTTCCTTTCTCACAAATCTAATGTTTGTATCTTCCCTACACAAAAATCCAGAGAAATTACCAATGCTTACAGAGCAAGGAGGGCACCCCCTCCAGGAGGCACGCCAGGACCTCCACATCTGGCCTGCATGCCCCTCTTCTGCCTCATCTCCCCCTTCTCCTCGCTGCAGTTTGCATCCAAAGACAGAATGCGCTTCCTTGTCTATGTGACTTTCCCAGGTCCCTTTCTTTTGAGTGACTCCTTTCAGACTCAGCTTCCATGATTCCAGTAATACTTGATGGAGCCAGTGGTACAGCCACTCACTGCGTACTGTTGTTTGAACCACTTGTCTTTACTGTAACAATGTCAGGTGCCCAAACCTATATTGACCTTGGAGAACCCACTCTTACCCCTGTGCACTGTATACATGCTTGTACCCTCTAGGCCTCAGAGGTCGTCACATATCGAATCATCCGTAAAGTGGAGGTGGCAATTCCCACCTCACGGATTTCATGCCAGGCAGGCTGATGCAGCCTTGGAAAAGAGCCCAGAGGAAAGCCAGAACGCAGACGCCAGAGTGCCCCAAACTCAGGGCTAGGCAGGGGTCCAGTGGAACCACAGCGGGGGCTCCAAGGACTGCAGGGGAACCAGAAGGCCCAGGAATAAGGGGCAGTGTTGGCACTGGAGAGAAATAGAAGAGGTGGTTGGCTAGAGGACCAGGCCCCATTGGTTATCCAGCCGGGGCAGCTGAACTGGCCTCTTCCTCCATCCCCGCCACAGTCAGCAGCTGGGCAGCCTTGGCTGATGCTTCCCTGACACAACCCCACAAAGGCCCATGGCCTGATGCTGCCAGGCTGCCCCAATCCACTGCCCTTGACCTGTTGGCAGTTAGAAAACTGCTTTCCCTTCCTTGCTTCTTCCACGCCACCTCGTCCTTTTCCTCCCATCCTTCAACCACTTATTTTTTTAAAGTTTGAAATGGAGAGAGAGAGAGAGAGAGAGAGAGAAAGAAAGAAAGAAAGAGAGAGAGAGAGATCTTCTATCTACTGGTTCAACCCCCAAATGTCTGAAACAGTCAGGGCCAGGCCAGGATAGCCAGGATCCCAGAACTCCATCTGGGTCTTCCAAGTGGGTAGCAGAGAGCAAAGTATTTGAGCCATCACCACCTGCTGCCTCCAGGGTGTGTGTCAGCAGGAAGCTGGATGGGAAGCAGAGGAGTTGGGACTGAAACCCAGGCACACAGATGTGGGATGTGGGCACCCCACGTGGCACCTTAGCCAATGCTGCCCCTGCCTCATCGTAAGTCCCACGGCAGCCACGGAGGTGCTGAGGTAAACGGCTGGCGCTTGCAAGGAAGAGTGGCTCCCTTGCTCCTCGCCGCTGCCAGCTGACATGGGATGAACTGCATAGCCCTGGTTTTCCACATCCTCCTCCCAGCAGCAAGTGATTTAAGCTTATTGGATTTATATAACATTGGGAAACGGTAAACTGTGTAAATTTGCTATGTTTTCCAGGGACAGTTATTTATGGAGGGGCATTTTTAACTCAAGTGCTAGAAGTATTAAATCATTATAATAAATTCATGCTATTCAGACTTTCTTACATTGTAATAAATTTTTTCTAAGCATGAATGAGGAAATCCATGACTCCCCTAATATACCATTATGTATTTCTTCTCAAAGTGACACAGCTTACTACATCAAGTTGGAGAAGAATAGAAGAAGATTTACTGTGCTAGGAAAAAAATAGTTGAGCAGTGATGAGTGTGAGGAGTTCTTGGGAGCTGGCATGGCAAGCAGAGCATTCCCCTGCCTGATGCCGTCTTGCTCCAACGGGAGGAGCAGCCACACACGGGGAGGGCCTGGCTGGGGGCATATCCCCTGCACTCCCCACCTGAGCATTGCCAGAGCCCTGGGGCAGAGAAATGGAGCCAAGGACTCTCGTGGCCTCTGTCCTGTCCTGTCCAGGTGGAGGTGTTGGAGTGAGGCTATATAGAAAGTGAAAACCATTCTGTCCTCATGTTGTCAAATCCCTGCCAAAAGCACGGCTCCGCGTAGACAGCTGGCCAGAGCCTTTGGTTCTCGCTCCTCACCTGCAAGTCCATCTGGACCAGAAAGCTCGGAGTTCCCATCAGATTTCCAAGGAAACTGTGGTCCCCCAAATAGCAGCCATCCATGGTTGTGCGTGAACTCTGAAGCATTTCTGACCACCCACTATGTGCCAGGCAAAAGCCAACAATTTGGCTCCTAACCTGGAGCAGGTGCAAGGCAGTGAGACAGAAGATCGGGCTGAGCTGCAGTTAGAGTTCCCTGAGGGGAGTGCAGTCGCAGAGGTCTGAACAGCAGCCTTTTCCCGAACAGAGGGGCCGCGCAGACATTGGCAAGGAGATGAGGAACCCAAGGTGAGTGAGCCCAAGGACAGCTAAGCCTGCAGTTTGTACTTGGAGGCACAGCAAGGCCTTGTGGGAAGAGACCTGTGTAGAGCCCATCCTTGGCCTCAGCTTACAGTTTAATTATTGCTGCACCCACATTCAAGTCACTGCTCTACCACTGTAGCCAGGGGTGACACTGTATAAGTCACCAAACTCAGTGCCTCTGTGGGCAAAATGGGAATAGCTTACATATACACACCTGCCTGGCTTGGCCTGCCTGGCTGGGGTCTGATGAAAAGCAGCTCCTGCGCCTGCTAGGGAAAAAACTTTACACCTACCAGGCATGTTCCTCATTTATCTGCAAGCTGACGTGAGTGAGTCCCTCTGAAGCATGGGGAGCCGGGAACTCCACGGCAGCCAGGCAGTGCTGGGCCTGTCAGCTCCCAGCTGTTGCTGTTCCCCACCGCGGGCTCCACCTCAGGCTTCGAGCTGCTGCTTAGCTTCCAGCAGGGCGACCCATGGCCACACTTGTCCCAGTTGCAGCCTGCCATTTGCCTCTGTTTCTCCCACCAGCCTGGAACCTCCTCCACCAGGCAAGGTCCTGGCATTTCAGGACACCCTGGACTCAAGATCCCAGCCTTGAGGAGCTTCCGCAGCAGACAGAGCCCAGCGCAGTGTCAGGGCTGGGACCTCTGAGCTGTGGCCCACAGGGTCACCTGCCTCCATGCGGCGTCTGTGGGTGGCTCAGCACCCTGCCTCCTCCCCTTCCCGCCTCTGGTATTTTTCAGTCAGTCCCTTCTCTCTCCAGAACCCAATACCCAGTGACAGTGTTGCCTCACTTTGCTAGTCGGGCTCCTCCTAGGCCCAGGCGGGAGAATGGGCTTCCCTAGTTGTTTCTGAGCCACAGCTGGTTTGTGGCTCCTCAGTGGGCTGCAGGCAGAAACACAGTGGCCTCATCCCACAGCCCAGGACACAAGCTCGTCATGTCTATGTGTAGGCACTTTTCCTTTCAGGATAGCCAGCACGTGGCCTAGAAAAGACACAGACATGGCTGTCGTCCCTCCAAAGCCTGATTCAGGGGACGGACAGCTCTCCCCAGACTGACCCAGCACTTGTGCACGCTAGCCACGTTTTTTCTTCTTAACATTTTATTTTGAAGTCAGACTTAATGAAGATTTTAGAACTAATACAAATAATTCTGGTATACCCCTTGCCAATTTAACTCCCTTGCTTTAATATCCATTTTTTAAAAGATTTATTTATTTATTTGAAAAGCAGAGTTACAGAGAGGCAGAGGCACGGGGGTGGGGGGAGAGAGAGAGAGAGAAAGAGATGTCTTCCATCCACTGGTTCATTCCCCAAATGACCACAATGGCCGCAGCTGTGCTATTCTGAGGCCAGGAGCCAGGAGCTTCCTCTGGGTCTCCCACACAGATGCAGAGGCACAAGGATTTGGACCATGTTCTACTGCTTTCCCAGGCCATAGCAGGGAGCTGGATCAGAAGTGGAGCAGCCAGGACTCGAAAAGGCGCCTAAATGGGATGCTGGCACTGCAGGCAGCGGCTTTACCCACTATGCCACAGCACCGGCCCCTATCATCCATTTTTTTTTTTTTTTTTTTAGGATCTCTGTCCTTAACGTGTTGTTCAATGTGAATTAATGCTATAACTAGTACTCAAACAGTACTTTACACTTTGTGTTTCTGTGTGGGTGCAAACTGTTGAAATCTTACTTAGTATATACTAAATGGATCTTCTGTATATAGAGATAATTGAAAATGAATCATGATGTGAATGGAATGGGAGAGGGAGTGGAAGTTGGGAGGGTTGTGGGTGGGAGGGAAGTTATGGGGAGGAAAAGCCATTGTAATCCATAAGCTGTACCTTGGAAATTTATATTTACTAAATAAAAGTTTAAAAAAAAAAGAAAAGGATCACTAGGAAATAAGCACAGACCTGTGGGATAGAGTCAGCAAAGGAAGGACACAGGCCCTCTGCCTGAAGCTGGGTGGAACAGAAACAAGAACAATGCAATCCCTTTATGTTGCATCCAAAGCCCAGCTATAATCAAAATGCTCTACAGTTTTATTTAAAGACATGAGTTCAAATATTTACTCTAGGACTTTTTTTAAAGTTCTCCAGAAATTTATTCTTCTAAGATTAATTATTAAACTTGGCCAGGATTTGTACATTCCAAACAAAATATAGTTGAAAAATCATTTAACATGGCATAAAAAACCATGAAATACTTAGGAATATTATGAAATTATGGATGATATCTATGCTGAAAATAAGTAATAATGAAAGACAATCCAAATCAATAAAAAAATATGCCTTGGTAAGGATATCAATAAGATGTCAATTCCTCTGAAGTTCATCTATGTATTAACTGCATCCCACATCTCAGTATCTGGGTTTGAGATGCTGTTTCTTCACTCCAGATTACAGTTCACTAGTAAGGTGCACCCTAGAGGCAGCAGATGATGGCTTAAGTAGTTGGAAGCTAAATCTACTTGGGAGAACAGGACTGAGTTTCCTGTTTCCAGCTTCAGCCTGTGCCAGCCCCTACTGTTGCAGGTAAGAGTATGGGAGGGAAGGAGGGTGGGTGGGAAGTATCACTATGTTCTTAAACCTGTATATATGGAATACATGAAGTTTGTATAACTTAAATAAATTTTAAAAATAAAAAAAAGATTTATTTACTTTATTTGAAAGCACTACAGAGAAAGGGACACACACATACACACACACACAGAGAGAGAGAGAGAGAGAGAGAGAGAGCTTCCATACACTGGTTGACTCCCCAAATGGCTGCAATAGCTAGGGCTGAAGCTGGAGATGGGCCAGGCTAAAGCCAGGAGCCAGGAGCTTCATCCAGGTCTCTCCTGTAGGTGCATGATCCCAAAGACTTGGGCCATCCTCTGCTGCTTTCCAGGCACATTAGCAGGGAGCTGGATCAGAAGTGGAGCAGATGGGACTTGAACCAGCACCCATACGGGATGCCAGCACTGCGGACAGTGGCTTAACAAGATACGCCACAGTGCCAGCCCTTGTCATCCATTTTTTTTTCCATGCATTTACAGACACTCATTACTTTTCCTCTGAAATATCTGAGAGTAAATTTCAGGGCTAATTCCCCTCTTTCCCTAAAAACAAGGAGAGAGTCTTACAGAACCACGATACAACTAGCAAAATCGGGACATCAACTCTAAAAAGGTATTGTTTAATCTCACCTATAGACCTTACTTAAAATTTGCCAATCGCTATGCTAATATCCTTTATAACAAACCAAATAATAATAAGGACTGGGCCCCAGGATCCGATCCAGGATCACAAGTTGCATCTAGCTGTCATGTCTCTAGATGAGCACAGCCATTTATTCCATAGTGTGTCCTCCCATTTGGGATTGTCTGATGTGTCATGATTCGATTCAGGCCACGCATTTTAGCAAGAAGAAACACTGCAGAGTCCTTGGCACCTCGGGCCAGGAGGCCAGGAGAGCTCGCTACAGTCAGGTGCTAGGAACTTTGGTCACCTGATTAAGGTGGAGTCTGTCCGGTTTCCCCATTGTAAAATGACGGACTTTTCCTTTGTAAATGGTATCTTAATGGGGAATCCTTTGAGGCTAAATCAATCGTGTTTCCCATCTCTGCTTTACACACTAGTTCCATCATCCCTTTAAATCCTTAGCCTTCTCTGGTGCCCCTGATGACTCCCTTTGACCAACCTAGTGCTGGGGGAGAGATCAGAAAAAGAGCTGGTTCACTTCTTGCCCTAGGGACTGGAGTAGGAGCTCCCCATGGCACAGGAAAGTGGCCCCAGGGGGCAGGCCCTACTCTGGGGGCCATCAGGGTGCAAATGGGCTGGAGCCACGGCTCAATAGGTTAATCCTCTGCCTGCAGCACCGGCACCCCGGGTTCTAGTCCCAGCCGGGGCGCCAGATTCTGTCCTGATTGCTCCTCTTCCAGTCCAGCTCTCTGCTGTGGCCCGGGAGTACAGTGGAGATGGCCCAAGTGCTTGGGCCCTGCACCCACATGGGAGACCAGGAGAAGCACCTGGCTCCTGGCTTCAGATCAGTGAGGTGCTCCGGCCGCGGTGGCCATTGGGGGGTGAACCAATGGAAAAAGGAAGACCTTTCTCTCTGTCTCTCTCTCTCTCACTGTCCACTCTGCCTGTCAAAAAAAAGAGTGCACATGGAGGCGGTTTGACAGAGAGCCCCTTGTAGCAGAAGGATGCTGTACTGACACTTCTAAGAACAGGGAGAGGTTGAGAGAGCGGAGATGTGGAACAGCACACACAGCCGTGTGCATGAGCCATCGTCAGAGGCCCTAGCAGGACCCTGCAGCAGAAGCCCAGCATCCCAGGAGCTCCCAGTGCCCTGGGAAGACCAAGCTTTCACTACCAGGCTTTCTTCTGCCTCCTATTGAGAGACAGGTGGGACAATGGGGCACTGAGGGACCTTGCAGAAGGCATGCCAGGCTTGGGGTACTTGCGAAGAGACTATGGAACCAATAGCTCACTCACCACCTCTTATACACGCAGCACACACTGCCGAGCTCTAGCTCCATGCCCGGCACGGGAGTCAGCACTGCAGGTTGGGAATGCTCTCGAGTGTATTTTGGTTGAAAGGGGTGCCTGGAGCCCCGAAACATCCTGCAGCTACTCAGCTCTCAGGGCAAGGCGCAGGAGTCTTCTGCCCAGAGTACAGAGCCGATTGACATGGGCACAACACATGCTGGCTTCTCTCATTCCAGGTGACTTCTCTCCAGATCTGGGCTGCGGGCACTCACAGCCAAGAACCTCCGCTGCCCCCCGCCTTCTCCGCGGATGCCTCCCAGCACTGAGGAGAGAGCTCTGGACACAGCCCACAAGGGCCAAATCCTTGTGTCTCGGGACACCTGCTCGCTTTGCAGAGGATGAAACCGAGGCCAGAGAGGCCTGCCCCACGGCTCTGGCCTGTGGTTAGGTGGCATGTCTTTGTTGGAGGCATGGAAACACAGCAAAGAGAATTCAGAGCCAGTAGCTATCATGCAAGGGGCCTCTTCTGGTGTAACCCTGGACAATGACTCCAAGCATGCACTCTGCCACCAGGCCGACCTGAGTTCAACCCCAGCTCTGTGGCTCACTGTGCAACTGGCACATCTGTGTAGTGCAGTCCACACTGCTGGGGAGACCAGGCTGGTGTCAGAAGCAGCCAGGAGAGTGTTTGGATGGTCAACAAGGCCATGTCCTCCCCAGCCTATCCCCCATGTACCAGGACACCTGGCTGTTAAATTTTTCAGCTCTGGGGTCTTTGTTCCTCCACACCCCCTCCCTTGGCGTCTATGTATTCCTGCTCACCGTCCATGTCTGTCACCTGACACAGGTGTCTCCAGTCTGGCTCCTTGCCTTCCCACCTTGTGCTGCCCTGGGTCCCTGCACAGTTCCATCCCTCTATGCTGTGGTCACCTTTTCCCATGTCAGGGAACCTCGAGTGGAGAAACAAGTGCACCTGACTTTGAATCCTGGCTCCATTACCTCCTTGCAGTGTGATCTTGAGCAAGTTACCCACCTTGTTCAAGCCTCTGATCGTTCATCTGCAGAATTACTTCCAGAATCAAAGAGAATGTACATTAACGTACATCTGAGAGAATGCTCATTACACACCTCCCACGTTGCCTGGAAGGTGGCTACATGTGTGGAGTCTTTATCTCCTTTCCCCTAATTCTCAGCACAGTGTAGCCTGTGGTACGGATGCTGTAGACACTGCTTTAACAGTTCAAGCAATAAGTTAACTCCCCACCCCATGGCCAATTTCACTGAAAGAGCAGAACTAAGGAGGCCCACGTCTAACCCAAAGGAAGAGTCCTAACGATGGGACCCAAGGCCCTGAGCAGGGCTGGGATGCCACGAGGAGAGGCCTGAGGCTGGTGTGTTGGGGCTGCCCAGGAGCCACCCATGAGCCTGCATCCTGTCTGCACACGGTGAAGATGACCCACAGAGGCCTTGCTTCTGAAGCCCCTCCCTGGACCCTGTAAAAAAAAAGCAGGGAATGAAGGGAGATAAAGTTGGAAACACCTGGCCCCTTCCCTGGACTTCTGGCCATGCCTATGCCCATAGCCCCAGGAGCTGGGCCCTAGGAAGAGGAACAGAGAGATGGGCATGGCAGAGCCGAGCTCCACTAGAGACCCTGAGGCCATGAGGCATCTTTGTGCTTCCAATGGGGAAGCCCGGAAGTCACTTTTGCTCTTGATATTGAGTTGTACAGAACCATACTGCACTGATCTGAAGAATTTGCCCAGAGTTCTCTCCAGAGTTTAGTGTACAAGGGAAAACAGTGGCCATCCTCCAGAGGCTTTTGAATTTCAAGTAGTTGCATGAGCTGTTATCAACATTATTCATGTCCATTTAATTTCCTCTCCTTGTTACTAACAGATGCTACCTGGGTCTACGGGTTCTTTCTGTCTCCCTCTATAGGCTCCTTTCTGTCCCTAACCCTGGCAAGCGCCACCACACAGGGGAAATACCTGCCATGGGCAACACGGTTAGAAACTTTTCACTCACTCTCCCGAAAGTACTTCAGCTCTGGGCTCCCACATTGTGACATAGTGGGGTAAGTCCTGGCTTGGGATACCCATATCCCAGATCAGAGGGCTGGTTAGAGTCCTGGCTACTCCGCTTCTGATCCAGCTTTATGCTAATGCGCACGCTGAGAGGCAGCAGATAATGGCCCAAGTGCTTGAGTCCTGCCACACCCATGTGGGAGACCCGGGTGGAGTTCCTGGCTCCTGCCTTTGGTGTGAACCAGTCCTGACTATTGTGGACATTAGAGAATGGGCCAGTGGATGGAAGATCAATCTCTTTCTCTCTCTCCTCCTTATCTCTGTCACTCTGTGCACATTTCAAGTACATACATACAAACATACACACATAAAGTACTCCAGCTGTAGCTCAGATAACCAAGGAGAGAAGGCAAGGAAAGGATTGGAGCCTAAGTCAACATGGACACCGCCATGTTTTAAAGCTAAAATTGGGATTCTTGAGAGGAGTAAGTTAGTGACAGGAGGGGAGGTGGGAGACATGAAAGAAGGGCTGGAGGGGAGGTGTGGAGCAGCTGATTGACAGCTGAAGGGGAAGTTACAGCCTGCTGGAGACATGGCTCAATAGCACAGCCATGGGACAGGCCTGGCTACGAACCACGGCTCCTGGTCACATAGTCATGGGACCTAACCATGCCGAGCCTCAGTTTTCTCATCTGCACAATAGGATAATAATACCTCCATCGTTGAATTACCGAGAGAATTAGGTGAGGTTATAATTACACAGCCCTTGACACAGCGTTTACCACATAGCAAGCATCCCGTGAATGATGGCTGCACCCACGCCATGAGTGCAGCACACATGGTTAAGAGTGACTGGGAGAGCCTGATTCCTCTGCTGAATCAGCAGCCCTGAGCAGCAGAAGGCTTGGGCTCTTCTCTGGGGAACCCCACAGGCCAGTGCAGGAGTGTGGGCGTCTCCCTCTGGCTCTGCATCTCCCTACTGAAGATGAAGATGAGAGCCCAGTTCCTCGCACCACCCCCACAATCCCCAGCCATGCACTGAAGGGTTAGGGTAGATGTGGGGATTTGGCTCGGCAGTTAAGACACCATTTGGGATGCCCACATCCCATATCGGAGTGCCTTGGTTTGAGTCTTGGCTCTGCTTCTGATTCCAGCTTCCTGCTAAAGTAGCTGGGTTCCTGCCACCCACATAGAAGACCTGGATTGAGTTCTGGGCTCCTGGCTTCAGCCCGACCCAGCCTTGGCTGTTGCAGACATTTTGAGAGTAAAGCAGCACCTGGAAGATTTCTCTCTGTGTCTCTGTCTCTGTGCCTTTCAAATAAATACATTCTTTTGAAAAAGATCAAACTAAACAAGAAAATATGATAATGCTATCTGCCTCTAGGGAGGGGAACAGGTGAGGTCTTGAGATTCACAGGGTTGGCGGAGGAGAGCTCCCGGTATCCTTTATCCTACTTTGGAATTCTGAAATATCTGAATACATTACCTAGCAAGCAAAGAAGGAAAATGTCTTAAATGCAAATACCTAATCAGCATGCAGCCTGAGGCCCTATGAACCAGGAGGAGGGTGGGTGCAGGCAGCATTGGCCAGAATACAGCTGGAATGCTCTTGGCGAAAGAAGGGACACAGAGAGCCGAAAGCGAGTAGGGGAGTCGGCTAACAGCGGTGCTGAAAAAGGGGCAGTGGGAGCCAGAGGGGTGCCCCTCCAGGGATGGGAGCCCCCTGGGAACATCACGGGGGCACTGGACTTGAAGCTTCCCTCTGAGGGATGTCAACTCTCAAGGGAACCGAGTGAGGGAAAGGGAAGAGGAGGGGACCGCGGTATGAAGGCTCTGTTCTGTGGATCCGCACAGCAGGTACATTCACTAGTGGGAGCCACGTGGTGTAGGATGTGGCTACGTGCGGCCATGTCTCAGTTACTCCTTACATCTCTTAGGGGTGTCGCTTCTTATTCCCATTTTAGAGATAAGGAAATGGAGTCTCGGTGAGGTTACATTGCTTTTCCACAGTGACACAGAAGGTATCAGAGAGAATGGGGATTTGAATCCTGGCCACAGTCCATGTCTTCACTTGGGTATGCCCAATCTCTTCCACAAAAGCGGGAGGGGGTTATCCTGCACTCCTGGGAGTGTGGGAGCCCAGAGAAGGAGCAAGAACAGGAGGGAAAGGGGAGGGCAGCTTGGAGAAGCGGAGGCCTCAGGAGAGAGGAAGCGGCAGAGCGAAAGTAAAAGGCTCATCCTTGCATCATCTCCAAGGCACAGAGCTGGCTACACACTAAACGCACTATTACTTACAAAGCATTTCCCAAACACCCACCTTTCAGAATCTGCCTGCAGTTGTCTGTAATTTGTCTTTTTTCCTTCCCTCCTTGACTCACTCAGTCACGCAGGCAGTGAATCAACACCGCCTGAACCGCTCTGGCTGTCAGAAGGTGGTGGGTGGAGCAGTGTCGCCAGCCATCTTTGTTTCCGGGCGCATTCCATTTTGGGTAATAGGCAAATGGCATTCACAGTCAAGCCCAACACTCACCTTGGGCTAGGCTGATTGAGCCCCCGAGTGGTCCCCAAGCCCCTTCTTCTTCACCTTAACGGGGCAGGGAATGCTCTGGTTCCACCTGGTGTCGTGGGAGCACAGGCCCTGCAGATACATGCCCGGCACCTGCAGATTCCCCCAGCCACACCCCACCCAGCCTGTCCCCAGAGGCAGCAGTGCTGGGAGATGGCAGCGTAGGCAGCCCTCACGTCTCTCTCCCTCTTCTGGAGTTTCATGTGAGAGAGGGGGCGGGATCCTGCTCAGGACCAGAAAACAGATCTTCAGCAAAACCCAGAAGCAGATGGGAGCTCCTAAGAGAAAGCTCTCAAGAAACGCTTCTTTTCACCTTTTCATGTAGCATCACAGAGAAAGGAGAGGCGCTGTGAATGCACAGGGACAAAGAGCCTGGAGGGCCCTGGAAGGTCCCTGAGGAGGGCCTCGCACCCAGAGCCAGATGCACCCTAGGATAAGGCACATTGCACTGCAAGTGTGAGGTGCCCTACAGGGCAGAGCTGGCTTCCAGACAGCAAAGCAGCAGGAAAGCATTGAGGCGCTGCTGAGATGTCCACCAATGAGCAGACTGCAGACCTGGGGTCTGTATGCAGCTGATGATGGGTTAATGATGATGCTAAGGGGTGGGCACACAGGGGCTCCTTATGCAAGTGTCTCCACTTTTTCTAAAAACTTTGGGAGTCTGAGACACACACACACACAGCACTCCCATCTGCTGGTTCACTCTCCAAATGCCGGCAATGGACAGAGCTGGGCCAGGCTGAAGCCAGAAGCCAGGAACACAGTGCAGGTCTCCCATGTGGGTTGCTGGATTCCAGTTATTTGCCCCATCACCTGCTGCCTCCCGGGATCTGCACTGACAGGGAGCTGGAATCAGGAGCCAGAGCCAGCAATGGAATCCAGACACTCAAATGTGGGCTGCAGCAACTTAACGGCTAGGCCAAACACATGTCCCACTGTCTCTACTTTTGGTTATGATGCTTTAAATAGAAAGCTTGTAATAAGAAGCAGAGGGTCTTTTAAAAACAGAAGCACTATGAAGGAACCACACACTGCAGGTGAGACTGGAGCAGAGGCCACAGACACCACAGAAATGAATGAGAATCGGGTCCTGGGTTTTCTTACACTGCAGATCAGAAGTTCTTAACCCGGGAGTGAGGGATGAGCTACAGGGACCCCGGCACAGCGAGTGACTCCATGTTGTCAGCAAGTTTTCAAAGAAGCTTTGACTTTGCCCCCAGAGGTTAATACATTGTATTCTCTCTTAAATGTGCTATGCATATATTAGTGACTTGGTGTGTGGGTTTTCAACTGCGGGCTTATTTTGTAGTCCTGGCACAGTCACATCTGGCTCTAGAGTTCTCACCTCCCCTCTCAGTCAACCAGGCCTGGAAGAAGCAAAGTTCACCAGTTGGCTCCACAGCCCCTCTCTGAGGGCCATTCCCAAAGCCCCCTACAACTCCGAGCCACGGCACCTCGGGGGCAGAAAGGCAGACAAGGAGACAAGGGTTCAGACTGGGGAAGTGGAGACTAAGAAACAGGAGGGGTCTGGGGAGCTCAGCGGGGGGGCCCTTCCCAGTGCTGCCTGGGGTGTGGGCAGAACAGGAGCTGGGCCTGAACCAGCACCCTCAGGCAGACCCTGCGGCTCTCAGGGCAAACATCCATCTGAAAGCCTGGTTCGGAATCCTCTGAGGCCAAAATCTGTACATCTCCCCCATCTCCCTGGAAAATTCCCTAGAAAACACCTGTCTGCTTCTCCTAGGGTGGCACTGCCCCAGGCTGACATCCAGCTGCCCAGGGTGGGCAGGACAGAGTGTCACCTGGGCTGGCAGCATGGTGGACAGAGAAAGGTGTCAATTTCGGGGGCAGTGAGGGTCTCACAGGTCCCCCTCACTCAGTACCATCTCCACCTAGGATGCAAGGATTGACTGAAGCCCCCACTGGCTGAGCCACGGGGCCTTGTCTCTGCTGCTTGACACTTGGCAGGCCAGGGTGAGGAATGAGGCTGAGAGGACAAAGGAGAGAGGAGAGGAGCAGATGGACCTGGGGTCCAGGTGTGGCTCTGCAGCCGGGGCTGCCACTGTCCTCTTCAGAGAAGACAATGAGGACTGGAGCCATTCCACACTCTCCTAAGGAGGCGGCCACAGGCAGGCACACCGAGACCCTTACCTCCACAACTCCTCTGCTGTCCCCTAGGGATCTGAGCTTCCACGCCCCTAACCATGTAGAGATGGGGACCCATGGAGGGAGTCTGCTCCTTCCTAGGCCAGGCTGCAGAGCTGGGGGCTGAGGGCAGGGAGAGAGGGGTGCACAGGCCTGAGAAGTTTCAAGCATGTGGTATGCATGGGTTTGGGCTGTCATTTTGGGAGATCTACCCCCGCTTCGCCAGGTCCTGGCTTGTTCCCTACCCCATTCAGAAGCCACTTAGGGTATGGATGGGATAGCTCTCCTCTGGCTCAAGTCTAAGTATGGAAAGTGAAAGTGAGGCACCCAGGAAGCTGCCCCTCCTATACACCTTTTCCACCAGCACCTTGAACCCCAGGGCAGCAAGCAGAATCTTCAGCTAGTTCCCTCCAAGCCACTGTCCCAGCATGGACGTGGAAGCCGCAGGAGCAAGAACCAGAGGCCCCCGGGGCTGGAGCTGTGGTGTAGTGGGTGAAGCCACCACCTGCAGTCCTGGCATGCCATATGGGTGCCAGTTCAAGGCCCAGATGTTCCACTTCTGATCCAGCTCTCTGCTATGGCCTGGGAAAGCAGTGGAAGATGGCCCACATGCTTGGACCGCTGTACCCACGTGGGAGACCTGGAAGAAGCTCTTGGCTTCTGGCTTTGGATCTGCCCAGCTCCAGCCAATGCAGCTGCTTGGGAAATGAACCAGCAGATGGAGGACTCCCCCCGCCCTTCTTTGCCTTTCAAATAGATAAATAAATAAATATTAAAAAAAAAAAAAAAAGCTGCCCAGAGGCAGATGTAGGGTTGTGTCCTCTTCCTTCTTTCCTCCCTGCACAGTGGCCCTCCCCTGGCATCTCATGGCCACACCCTCAACCCAACTCAGGTGGCACCGTCAGCTTCCCTCCGTTGCGAGCAGCCGGGTGCCTCTGTTCTGCCCAGGCACTGTGGCCATCCCTGCCAGGGGACACACACACACACACACACACACACACCAGTCGAGGGAGATTTCTCATTCCCACCACCTCCGGGGAAGGAGCCCACATGTATGACAGCGTCCAGGAGCCAAAGGACGAGCGCTATTTGGCACACGGGGCCACAACACAGTACAACCTGAGAAGCCCAGACCAATGAAGACGCGTGTCTTTCTTGCTGTTGTTTTTTTTTTTTTTTAAACTGTGCTTTATTTAGGGCTAAGCTGGAGAAAGCGTCATCCAATAGTTACAGAAGGTTACAAGGAGTTTTAGGGAGTGTGAAAAGAGCAGTTGTACTGAACTGCAGCTGTTTGTTTTTTTTTTTTTTTTTTTTTTTTTACATCTGGACATCCTAAAAGGAGGAGTCGAGAGAAAGAAAAAGAAAACTAAAGAAACAGTAATAATAAATCAACTAAATGGAAAGAAAGGAAAGGCAGGAGGCCCGAGAGGAGCCAGAACTTTGTTCTTGTAAAGGAAAAAAAAAAAGATGGTAAAATGGAGAGCCCTCGGGCTTCCAGGTGAACTGGGCAACAGCGAGAAGGCATCAGGCAGAAAGTCAACGCCAGTCTTCCCAAGGGTGCAAATAAATTATAATAAATATGTTCTACTTTAAAATATATGTGTTCTTAAATAATTCAGTGTTTTTTCTGATTCTGAGTTTTTTTAAGCAATGTCTTTTAACTGCTCTAAAGTCATTTACCAAAGATAAATATCGTGCTTTCATTAAATAGTTTTCCTTGTTTTTTTCTCTATCATTACAATTAAAAGTCCTACAAAATATGCAAATTTATTTACAGAAAAACAGAGCCGGCATCATTTAAACATCCCTGTTTTTCAAAATTCCTTGTAAACAGTTTCAGAAATTCTTCAAAGATTGTTTATGTTTCTCTCTCTTTGTTAAGGTTTTGTGTGTGTGTGTGTTGTCTAGTTTGACGATGAGAGTTCCCACTTCTCCCTTGCCCGGAAAGTCTCTGCAGCGAGCATGGAAGGCGAGCGAAGCGGAAGGTGTCCAGGGCTTGCGGGAAGCCGGCGAGCGCGCGCGGCTCCCGGAGCGAAGCGAGAGGCGAGGGCGGCGGCGGCGGCGGCTGCGGCGGCGGCCCTTCCCGGCCTCGGCGGCCATGGCGCGGCCTCCACCAGCGATGGGCAGCCAGGAGCCCGCGGGTCTGGGGAGAGAGTCCGGCCTGGCCCTCGGGGACGTCGGCGTCCGAAAGCACTCGCGGGGAGAAGGGGTCGATGCTCAGTCTAAACGCTACAAAAGTACAGGCCTACAACATCTGGGATTTTAGCAGTAACGCTAACTTCTATAGGTTTTTTTTTTTTGTCCTTTTTATTTTTTTATTTTTTGCTTTCCTCTAATTTTTCTTCTATTATATAGGTATTTTAAACTTTTCCTTTTTAAAATTCTGTACAACTATTAGGATTTTAAGAGGGGGAAGAGTTAGAAGCATTCACAGACTTTTCACAACAGTGACCTTGGCTGGCAGGTCCCTCTGTCCTCTCCTGGCTTTCTCACACTCCACCATTGGCGAGTTTTCCTATGCGCGTGGCTTTCCCCAAATCTCCACCGGCTGCTGCATCTCACAGCTCCATCCAGACATATGATACAGAAAACCGTAGGAAAGTGTCAGAGACTCCAATGAGGGTCTTCAAAACGCCTCTCAAAGTATCAAAGAACTATCGTCTTGCTGTTTTAAAAGCACTGAAGCGGAATTTTTCCTGTTTTTTTTTTTTAATTTTTTTTCTCAAAGTTTTTTTTTAAATTTTTTTTATGACATTTTTCATAGATTTCGCTCTAAGCTGTTTCAGGAACAGCGGCGAGGCAGGAAGGAGGCTGCCCCTCCCCCTCCATTTGACATAGAGCTACACATCTGCGATAAAAAGTTTGGTCCTTTGGTCCCTAAATAGCTAAAGGAATGACAGAGAGAGAGAGAGAGAGAGAGAGAGAGAGAGAGAGAGAGAGAGAGAGAGAGAGAGCTGCTCAGTCCCCTGGGGACTGGGCCCCACCGCCCCGCCTGCCCGGCCTGCCACTGCGCCCAGGGCTGCCGGCGTGGCGTCGGAAGCAGCAGCAACTCCTCCCAGTTCCCAGCCCTTCTGCCTCCCCGTGCGTGTGGTTTTGTTTGAAAGTTGCCTTGTTGTGTGTGTTCCGTTTTTCTCCTTGTTCTTCGTCATCTTCTTCTTTGTGGCATAGGTATTGTTCCCCCAAACACGTGCCCTCTGAACTCCACAGACGCTATCCTTTCCTTGAAGAAATGTTACAGTCGCACAGAGTGTCTGGGGTCTTCAGCTTGACTGATATTGGCTGATATGTCAAAGGTGTCATCCAACAGTTCTCATTTATAAATAGAGAGAGAGAGAGGTTTGTTTTTTAGTGTAGCCCGTTCAGCATCCTGCCCTAAAACGAAGAAAATCAGGGCTCATTAAGTCAAGAGGGAACACGCAAAAGGCACCCAAACACCAATAGGAACCTGCCTCGGGGTGAGGATAGGAGCTCTGGGGGATGGCGGGAGGGAAGGAAGAGAGACCAGTATGAGAATTAGTCATGATCATGATACGTTAGCAAGAAATCGACTCCTCCACTCAGAGTAGGGAACCACTGGGGGCTCCGGTGGTGACGGCTGTGGCTGAGCTTTAGCTGCGGGGAGACGGCTCCTTTGGGGCTCTGGATGGGGGCACGGCTAGACTTCAGGGGAGAATTTGGGACTGCGGGATAGGAATTCAGAATTCAACTTGGCTCTGAGGGATCTAGCCCAGATACCATATGCATACAGAAGCCTAGCAAACAAGGTTGGGAAAACCTAAGCCCCCAGCCCGCCCCCTCCCGGCCTTCGGGACTCGAATCATGCGGAATTCCCGCCCAGTCTCTGGCCAGCCCCTTCTTTTCTGAGGTCAAGAAGCGTTTGCGAGGCTGTGTATAGATATGTGTATCTGGATATATGTGTAGAATATATTCACCTGCACATATGTGGGTGTGCATGGATATGTGTGTATGTGCGTGCAGAGACACGCACATCCACACACACAATACTTGTCTCATACATGCCAGGGAATTTAGAGGAAATTCGGAGCTTCAGGGGAGTGAATGGGAGAACCTAAAAAAGGTCAGAACAGATTAATCATCAAACTCAAGTAAATTAACTCAGGCGGTTCTTGATTTTTGTTTTGAATGGTGGCTTTTTGCTGTTCTGTTTGACTTTTAAGAACAAAAATCATGATCTGACTAGAATCAGAAGGCGAATGCTGAGTTGTTGTGAATTAACAAATGAGACTCATCTCCATTCTAGCAAGCAGCTTCCACTTATACATGGGGGTGACTGGTTACACCGAGAAGTGAGAACTGCAAAGCCCCCGGTCCAGGGGACAACGTCATGCGTATATCAATCCATGCTGGCAGGTTTTTCACACTGTTGATTCAACAAACAGCAAACCGTACACAGCGGTCTAAACAATTACAACACCAAAGGAAATCATAAGAAAATTAAAAAACACTTGTGAAGGACCCTTTTTCAGTTGTAAACAAAAAGGTGCATTTTGCTTTTGTCAGTACTGTTTCTTCCAGACCAACCAAAAAAGCCCCCCCAGCCCCCAGAGCCCCGCCTCCCCTTCCCCCATCGAATTTAGCGGAAGTGGCTACAATACAAACCTTACAATTGTTACTGGGCTCTCTCACAGAGGCCTCTGGCTTTGTACTCTATTGTATTTTTTGGTTTAGAATTTTTTTTTTATCATTCTGTTACTGTAGATATTTTGTTTTTGGTTTTCGTTTTTCCTTTTGAAGTGAGATTTAAAATAGCCTAACTGGAAAAAGACCAGCCCCAGGAAAGTGTCAATTGAAAAAGGCCCCCAAATTTCTAGAAAAAAATAAAATCACAATATTTTCAAGTGCAAGTAAATCAACCACGCATAGATATTTTTAAGATGTTTTCCTTATTTTTAAGAAAAAAATATAATGGTTTGCACAGTTAAAATGATCCCATGTTAGATAATTCAGGAATTCATCTTTATTTTTACTATTTTTTTGTTGTTTCATTTTGGTTTTTTTCTCTATGTGACATCTAGAGAAGCATAAAAAAACGCTGAACAAGAAAAACCAAACAACAGAAAGTAAAACCACTGCAAGCACCAAGAACGAAACGAAAATGAGCACAGCAAAAAAGATTGTGGCAGCACAAAAGTCAAGAAAATGCACGTGTGATCATGACTGGCCAATCATCAACTGATACGACATCCAAGAAAAACGCTCCAATCACAGCACCTCCACGAAACTTGACGGCAATTGTCATGCAACCGATTCTTAGCCTTGTTACATGACGCCATCATGTCACACTGTGAACTTTGAGTTGATTTGAACTTACGGATGGGGGACTTTTCTCCACTCTCATGTCATTACGTGAACTTTATTCCTAGCTCAGCGCGAGACTGTGGTGGATTTGACTGGCCCTGGTTGGGTTGTTGGAATTTGATTGAATGACAAAAGAAGAAAAGATTTATATATATATTTATATATGTAGAGAGAGAGAGAGAGAGAGGACAAGAGTGTGGGTGGGTGGGGGAGGCAGGGACGGGGGCGGTCAGGGGCTGTGGAAAGGCAGGGAGAATCGGGTTTAGGGTGAAGAAGGGGAAGGAAGAAGTTAAAACAAAATTAAAAAGAAAATATTTATACAGCACCAGACCACAGCATCAATCTAAGAGCTCTGATGGGAGAACAGCAGTCAAATCATAAGGGAACTGAAAGGAACTCAAAGGATGAAGGAAGCCAACAGACAAACGACATGGGCACGGCAACACACACACACATGCACGCACGCACACACGTACACACACGGCTGTGTATGCGGACACAGTGGCAGGACCTCACGCGGGGCCGCCGAGGGCTCCCGTCACGCGGTGGGGGGAGGGAGGGAGGGAGGCATGGGCAGTTTGGCGAGGGGGCCGGCAAAAAACAGCCCCTCAAACCACCACCATGGCCGCGAGCAGAACTCAGGGAGCACACTGTCTCTATCACCCCATTCTGTCTCCCCCAACCCCCTGGGGGGGCCCCCAGAGCTCACCTCCCCTCCCCCCGCTCACTGTGGCAGCAGCCTGTGGACCAGCAGGGGAGCTGAAAGGGTGGCTGAGGGGAATGTTGGTTCGATGGGATTCCTTGCCACAATGCAGTGGGCAGGGACAGCATCTCGGCTCTGCCCCCTTGGCCGCCATCCTGGAGAAGGGGGTTTCTAGGCCTCAAGGGCACCCACTATGAGAAGTTAGGCTTCCCAGCTGTGCCTCTGCTCACACCTCTTTGCTAGGACTGTGGGAAATGGGCACGTGCGGGTTTGAGGCGTGGAGTAAAGGATTTGGATGTTCGTGGTATCCCACAGAGGTGCCTCGGCACTGGGCATTTCACTGCACCATCACCTCCTGCCCGTTGCTCACTCTCACCCTGCTGCACTCTCAAGGCGGCCAGACTGAGGCCACTCCTGGGCACGAGAGGCCCTTGGAAGGTTCTGCCGCTCTGACCTCTGAGGGCCCACAGGCTGTAGGTGCCCTGTAGGCTGGAGCCAGCAGAGAGGGGAATGGCGGCCCGCATCCCCAGCCCCTGCTGCTCCATCCCTTCCCTTGCACCCCTCCACAGAGAGCCTCGCGGGCAGGCCCGTCCCCCAGGCTGTCTCCACTGTCCCTTCTGCTGCTCTGCTGGTTCAAAAGGCGCACCCTTCTCCCTCACCTCCACTCGTCTGCTCCAGCCCTAGTTCAGGGTTCCCCCCAGGGATTTGTGGGTTCCCAGTTCTGGCCCTCCCTCATGGCTGTCCATGAATTTGCTTGCCATGTGCTGCTCCCCTACAACACTCTGGTCTGGGCTTTCTTCACTTTCCTTGCAGGGTTTCCAAGCCAGCAGGGACCCACTCTCAGCTCTGTATTTCCCTTTGGGGAGCGAGGCAGGGAGGGAGGCCTGGGCCCTCGCGGTGTCACTGAGGGTCACGTGCAGTAGCTGGGTGGTGACTGCTTTGAGCCTCCTTCCTCCAGACCTGGCCCTTGCCCACCCAGGCTGGGGTCTTCTAACATAAGACCTCCCTCACTTAGATCAGGGCCCACCACATGCCCACCACTCCCGAAATGCCACCCTTGCCTGCATTTCCAATCCACTCAGCATGTGCAGTTGGCAGCAAGAGGGAGTGTGAGGCGGCCAGCACTGGCCAGCTATTGCCACTGCACCTGAGGGACCCTGGGGACTCTCCTCCTCCCGCTCCACACCGGCAGTCCCAGGCACCTCACAGGCATTCACTCCTTCCCACTCTTCTGTGGCTGTTCCCTCTCCCACCTTTGCTCCAGCTGCCTGTCAGGGCCAGGCTCCACCAGGGCACCAGGACTCAGGCCTGAAGAGCAAGCAGCCCCCTCCTCAAAGCTCTATCTCCAGAACTTTCCCAGGCACCGTCTTGTCCCCCACCCTCACAGGCATCCCTTCTCCAAGGAGCTGGCTCCAGGCCATGCGTGTGCACAGCTGGCCACTCTCTCTCTTTCAGGGAGTGCCTGTGCCTCTACTACAGGGGTAAGCCCTCCCAGCCACCCTCTTAGGGCCTCTCACCAAGCACAGCCCTAGACATGGCCACAGGACTACAGACCCGTACGGAGGAGCTCAGGTTGGGTCTCAGAAGTTACAACTCACTTGGCCAGGCTGCACCAATTCTGATGCCAGGCGTTAGGCTCTAGCCAGAGAGGACCATGGTTTTTGACCCTGTACGAGTCAGTCCAAATCACTTGTGCCTGCAGAGGTGGGTCCAGCCACTGTACAAAAGCACCTCAGAGCCAAAGCCAGGGCCCTGGGAGACATGAATCCCCAAGGGGAGGGCCTGCTGTTGGTATTCTCCAGAGAACCACTGGGGCCCAGTGTGTGCTCCCCAGCTGGGGGCAGGTCAGGCAACTCAGAGGCCAGTCTCTGGGTTGGGCAGGACCGGGTGGGAGTGTTCTGCCTACTGTCTGTGGACCTGGCTGGAGCCCTCTCCTTCTGCCTTGGGTGCCTTCCTCTTAGTGTCCTGGTAAAGACTTCTTGGGAAAAGTCCTCTTGGCACAATGAGCTCAAGCAGCTAGAGGAGCAGGGGCAGCAGAGAAGCCAGGAATCTGATCCGATGGGAACGGACAGCTGTACTGACCCCAACTCTGATCCTACCCCTCCCTGGGCCTCACTGCATGGAACCAGCACCCCACTGCACCCCCACCCCCCAAAGCAGCTCTGGCTGGGTCTTTTGCCTTCCTCAGGCCTGCCCCACTCCCTTTGGCCTTGGCCTTGGCCATGGCCCCCAGGACTGCAGGTGGCCACCCTGGTCCCACGATCCCCACCTCACTACCTCTTTGCTCTCATTTATGCCTGGTCCCCTCAGCTCCTGCTCAGGCAGCCCTGCCCTTCTGTGATTCCTGTATCAACACCTCCAGTGGCCTGGGGCTTGGTGCAGTCCTTGAGCTGCTTTCCTGTGCTGCTGCCTCTCTAGCCTGCAGTCCCCAGGCCTCCCTTGAGAAGGCCCTGGTCTCTTCCTAGCGCTCTTCTTTCACAGGTGGGACGGCCTGGAGGCATCACGCAGTAAATGCTGTCTAGGTGAAGACTAGAGGACAGCTCTCTAGTAGAAGTCACTACTGCTTAGCAACTGGGCGGAGTCAGATGGAGGCCCCGAGAAGTGGGTGTGGTCACAGGACCCCCCTGACATGCAGCACATTCCTGCAGTAGGGTGGGGCCCAGGGGATTTTTCTTTCTCCTCACTGGGAGGGAACCAGACCCCCTGACTTGAAAGCTCATCTGGACCCCTCACCCGCTGCTGGGCAAGCCACCTAACCTGGCCCTGCCACCTCTGCGAAGCGGGTATGCCAGCAGTATCTACACGACAGGCAGCCACAACTGTGTGCTCAAGTCTGATAGGTAGGAGCTGCTACCTATCAGAGCAGCGCCTGGGGCAGAGGACGTGCCTGTGAGGCTCTGTGATTCTTCCTGGCCTTGGCCTTCCCCAACGCAAGAGCCCACTGTGTTCTTTAAACCACTAGCTCCAGCTCTGCCTGCCCTGGGTCTACCGCGGGCCACATCTCACCTTGTGTCATGTACAGCTAGCCTGCCTTCCTCACCCCTTCACCTGCAACTCCCTCTGGCCTGGGCCTGAGCATCCTACCCTGCCTTGGACCAAGGTGGCTCCATAGGCCACTTTCAGGAAAGCTACTGTAAAATCACACCCACGGGGACCCCTGAGTTTCAGAGCCTGACTCTAGTGCATGCTCCCCTGCCCCCCACCCAGTCCTCTGATCCATTCCAACACCTTGGTTTCCTCCATGAGGGAATGGAAGGAAGCCTAAGACAGGCAAAGCACCTTGACCAAGGCCATGCCTTCATGGCACAGCTATGCTTATTTAAGAAAAAGTGGTCTGGATCCCAAAAGAGCTGCTCTCAATGAATCGTCCATCCCCTCCTGCTTTCCAGAGACACGCCCATTTGCTGGCTGCCTCCTGTTTGGTGTCCGTGTGCACAGACCATGAGGGCAGGGATGGTGACCGTGTATATCTGCATCCCTAGGACTGAGCCCAGTGCCTGGCCCAAGCAGGTTCCCAAACTGAACAAGTGTGTGTACTTGCACCTGTACACAGGCTAGAAATGGGCAGAGCGAGAAGGGCTGGTTTTGCTGTGCCAGACTTGTGGAGAGAGGGGCTCAACCAACCCCAGGGAGAAGGGCCTGCTCCCCATGAGGGCTGCTACTTGTTGGGAGCGGGAGGGTCCTCTGCTAGGGTTTCTAGCCCAATGGGCTGGGCAGGGGTGGCGTTGGAGGGGAACTGGGAAACTGGAGGACTTCCTGCCAGACTTCAGCCTCAAGGGCTCCACTTGAATGTCTGCCTCTCACCTGCCCGCCCCTGCTCCCCAGCAGTCTGCGCTTCTAACCGCACAGGGGTGGGCTTTTGCTTCCCTTTCTCTCCCCGCCACACTCTGAATGCATTACAAACAGCATCCTCGGCTGGGCCTTTCAGAGTATTCCAGACTGCACCCCCTTCACATCACATCCGGTGCTTGGACCCCGGCCTGAGCAGCTGGTGCACAGCCCTCTGCCTCACCATGGGGCTGTGACCAGCAGAGAGGGATCCCAGGGAGAGGAGGAGAGTTAAGCACACCACTATTCTATTCAGAACTCTCTGGTAACCCCCCAAAGTCCACACGATGGCCTCCTGGCTCCACACCAGGGACCCCCATGACTGTCCCCTGGCCTCTGACTGCTTCTGAACACCCTGCCTCCCTGGGGCCTGCACTCTGCCTGTGCCCTCAGTGCTGGTGTGGCTCCCTCCCTCCCCCTCAGGCCTCTGCTGCCATGCTCTGTGAGATGGACTCTGCCTAGCGGAGTGTAGCCCAGAGTGCTGATACACTTGCTAATCTGCTCTTTGATCACCTGTCACTGACTGCCTCCTTCTCAGTCTTGTTCACCGCTGAGGCCCAAGTACCTAGCGCAGCACCTGGTGCACTGCGTACCGCTGAGTGAATGCAGGGCATGGCCATTCTGAACTGAAGGACCCAAAGGGGGCCTTCACCTCCCACCTGGAAGGAGGCCGAGGGCCTGCAGGGCACATGGCAACTGAATTCTGATGGCCGGGTCGTCTTCCAGGAAGCTGCTTTGCCCAGGGAGACCCATGGCCTGGAAGAGGAGTGGCTGGTGTCTCCTGCTGCTTGGCCAGGCTCAGCCTGAGCAGACAAGGGGGCAGCTACCTGCTCATGACCCAGATGAAACAGGCAGGGCGGGGCTCTGGTGCCATACCACCACCCCTAGCTTCTGGCCCACTCTCTTGTGTTTCCTGGGAAGGCTCCTTTGGAAAGCCCTGACCTTCCTCTCCTGATTACGCTGTAGGGGGGTGGAGGGGTGAGGGTGAAGGGACTAGGGGCAGCCAGCCCTCCCGGCAGAGCAGGGGAGAGGGCTGCCTGGGAGACTGGGAGAAAGCCCCTAGCCGGCTACAGCTCTCTGCAGGGCCTTCTGGCCCCGGAACCGTCCCCTTGAGCTTCCCAGGAGGCCCAGGGCCGCCTCGGCCCCGAAGGGTTTCCTTCTCTCCTGCCTCTGTTGCCCTGCACCAGGGGGCCGGCCCTGTCCACCTCTGCTGGGATGACCACAGCTCTGCACCTGCCCCGGGAAGGTCTGGGGCGAGGAGCAGGTTGAAACGGGCGCAGCGGGTCCAAGGCACAATGACGGTCCGGCCCACGGAGACCAGAGGAGGCGGCGGGTCCGTCCGAGTACCCTCCCCAGCCCCCCATGCCCGCGCCCCGGCCGCCCCCGGTTACCTGTGCGAGTCCTGGTCTCCCCCGGGGGACGCTCCCGCCGGCGCTCAGTACGGGCGATTGGTGTCTTTGGGCCGCTTCAGCTGCACCTTGAGCCTCTTCATGCCGATCTGAAAGCCGTTCATGGCCTGGATGGCGGTCTGCGCGCTGGCCGGGTTGTCGAAGCTCACGAAGCCTGGCGAGACACGAGGGACGAGGGCCTGGGTTTCCACGGGGCCGCCCGGGGCCGCTCCCGGCGGGGAGGGGGGAGAGGTGCGGAGGGCGGGGCCTAGGCGAGGCGGGACTCGAGGCTCCTCGAGGACCCCGCCCCGGCCCCGCCCCCAACCCGGCGGGGCCACTTGCCGCGCCCGCCCCCCTGCAGCCGCGTACCGAGGCCACACCTGGGCTCTGCGCGGCACCACTCGCCCGGCGCCCACTCCCGCAGGCGGGGCGCCCCCCTCCCCGGCCGGCCCCGCCACCTCGGCCCTCTCCCTCGGTGGGAGAGGGCGGACACACCTGCGGGTGGAGTTTATTGGACACTGTCCTCCCTGACAGGAGGGGGCCTGGCAGCGGGAGGGCACTGGGTGCCGGCCTGGGGAGAGAGAGCAGTGCGAGGGGGCGGGAGGGGAGGCACCACCGAGACAACTTCGCCGCCGCCGCGTGGACCGCCCCCCCTCGCCAGTGTGGCTGGCCGTGGGGAGAGGGCCAGAGTCTGAGGATTCGCGGCCCCTCCGCCCACCCCCGGGCTGTCCCCAGACGTCCCTTGGGGGACACCGGGGTAAATCCAGACCCATCGTCTTAACCCACCGCCTGGCACCCAGGGACTGTAAGCACCTCCCACCTAGAGTGCAAATTTCCAAGAAAGGAGGTGCCTTTCCCTGGAGTAAGCACGCAGCAGTAAATTGATGGGTGGCCTGTGACCCCCTCGTGAGATCTACAACATTAGTAAACTTTCACACCTTTAGTATCATTAATAGTAGCCAGCCCTCTGTACCCGGGACTGCAGAGTGCTTTTCTCACACGTTCAAGGCTCCTGGTCCACAACAAGCAGTTCCCAGATGGGGATGGTCCCTATTCCAAAAGTGAGTGCATCTCCAGCCACTTTTCCCCAGCTAGCCCTAACAGGTGCTTCTCAGGTTCCCTTAGGTCGGTTCAAGGCACACTAACAAAAACATCTCCATCCTGCCTCATGTTCTCTGGCAAAGAAACCTTCACAGCTTAGTTTAATCTAGTATTTTCCTTGGGTTTATTCAACCTTAGAGTCTCTTTCTGCCATAGAATGGACTTAGGTCCTGCGAAACAGATGAAAACTCTGCCTGGTGAGATATTGCAGCATCCTGAGGACATGCCTCAGTTGGCATGCTTGTCCCCAAATGGCCATTGGATATATAATAAAGAGCTGGATGTACAGCCAGACTCCATGCAAACGAGAGGCTGTTTTCTTGGCTAATCATGCATGGTACCCCAGGATGGTCTGCAACCTTTCCACTCTGAGAGAGCTACACCTGGTGGCTCTTTACTTCCAGGCACTGCCTCCGTTAGCTTGTCTCCTTTCTTTGCTCAAGTTTGCAGCTACACACCATCACATGGGCATGGGAGTATGACTGCACTCCCTCTTATTTTTCCAAGTGTGACCCCTGGTGGAATCGGTCAGAGCCCAAAGGACAAAACCAACATTTGTATAAAGCGATACAGCAAAGAGTTTGCATGAACCATATTGGAGATTAGCCTCCAGTCACCCTTCTACTCCTGGCCCATGTCCTCTCCTGCACAGACCTTGAGAGTCTGATGCCTAAAGTTCAAGTCCTTGGCAGAACCAGGGCAGTTTTTAAACACGTGTGTCTGCTTATCCTGCTGTTCCCCCCCCCCCCCCCCCCGTTACTGGGTTACTGAGGGTGGTCTAACGAAAGTCTCTGTCCCTGCCAGGATGAGGGAGCCTGACTGAGGGTGACAGGCTGCTTCCTCATTCCCCAACCCCCACCCCAGCCTACTGGCACTGCTGGCTCCAACTCTACCTTGACATCTGGACTTGGTGGCTCTTTTTGTGGGGAAACAATATATGAGCAAAGCAGGGAGGAGATGGAAGATAAAAGGGGCTGGAGGAGCTGCCTGGAGCAGAGGTGGAGGGAGGGCTAGCAACGGGGCGGGGGTGGGGGTGAGGGGAGCAGAGAGGTGCTTCTGTGGGAGGAGAGCAGCCAGTTTCCTGAGGGTTGAGGGGCAGGAGTTGGGGAGTTGGGAAGTCTTTCAGACTCAAGGAAACCTTTCTTCCTCCACTAGTGTTGTTTATTGGGAGCCAGGACGGGGGAGGGGGGCATCTCGCTGGCAGCCCAGGGACTCTGTGGACAGGACTCCATGCACCTGCTGCCATGTCCATGGTCCCCAGAACTGTCTTCTCCCAGGGCTCCCTCCCCCGAGGAAAGGCCACCTCCCAGACCCCATGGGAAGCCTCCAGAAGATTCTGTGTATGCTTGGAGAGTGCAGCCTTTGAGGACTTCATGTGAACACAAAACTACTTTCACGGCAAAAATAGCATGAGCCTGCAAAACATTTTCAGTACTACAGGGACTGTCATTTCCTGAGAGTGCTCTGGCCAAGCTCCTCCCAAAGGCCACTGCTAGAAGCTGCACACATTCCTGGGGGACAGCTGTTACAGTCCCCATTTCACAAATGAGGACACTGACAGTCACAGGGCTCAGTGACTTGTGTGGTGGTGTTAGGTCTCCCACAAAAAAACTTAGGGATAGACACAGAAGGCTTTGCTGCCAGAGTGAGAGAGAGAAAACCCCATTGGCTTAAGGAGGAAGAGCTGGGCTGGGCCAACACGGCAGGAGCTCATCCTCTTTCCATGCTGGAAGATGTGTAGCATTAGAAATTTGAGAAGAGTCAGAGTGGCAGTACACGGAGGATGATTCCTATAAAAGGCAGGGAAAAACCCTAGTCCTGGAGAAGCGAAGTAGGCGACCATCTTACTGAAGGTGGTGCTCGGACAGGCTGAGGCAATGTCTTTGAAACCCAGCTTGCACCCGCACCAGTGACAGTGCCAGTGTGCCCAGACCACGTGGGGCTGGAGACTGAGCCTGTTCTAGCCTAGATACCCCAGCGCTTCCTGCGCTCTCAGCATTTTTCTTCGTGCTTACATCACATTGGAGACTGACTTTAAAAAGCAAGTGTAACTGATGCCATTTGCTGTTTCCCATGCACTGCTCTAATTCACAAGGAGCCATACCAGTTCAGGAGTGGTGGGGTGCAACTGTCGTTTTCTTTTTCTATACCCAAAGATGAGCTGCCAGGCCAATGCACTCCATATCATGGAAGGAACTCAAGTTTCCCGTGGCAGCCATGGGTAGGGGAAAGGGGGGAGGACAATGGTACAGAGACCTTGACTACTTTGGGGAACCTGCTTTGAGTTCTCAAGCTCTTCACAGTTTTGGAACATTGGTCTCCAAACTGGGAACTCTTGACACAGACTCCCTGATGCTTCTGCACCCTTGTACCTTCTCCCTTCACCATGCCCAATCCATGCCATGGGTTCTCTGAACAACTCAGTCCTCAGTACTGGGGGTCAGCCTGGAGATGCTGCATTTCTGGCAGACTCAGGTCTCAGTTCCATGTATGGGTCTTTGGGGCCTGGACTCCTAAGTCCTCAGGGACTTCGGAGTGGTCTGGCCCTAGAAGAATGGGATGATGAAAGCAGAAGAGGGAGAGGGACCAAAGAGGAGCAGAGGGGATGCCAGGAGGTTTCAAGCTTTCTGGATAGAATTGTCAGATTCAGCAAATACAAACCAGCATGCCCTGTTAAATTTGAATTTCAGATCAATAAGGATTTTTTTTTAGTGTAAGTATATCCCAAATTCTGCATGTGCCATAGTGCATGCAGTGTTTGGGACATACTTATAATAAAAAAGTATTTTAAAAAAAGTATTCATTCTGGACCTAGAGTTCACATTTAACTCAACACCCTGCATTCACCTGGATCCGCCCAAGTCTTCTCCTCCCACCTAACATCCGCCATGGGCACTTTTCCTGAATGGTCCCACCATCCTCCACAGCCTTCCCCACCAAATGAAGTGTTCTCATGGGAATAGAAAAAGCCCTCCCTGGCACAGAGCCTCCTTCCCCCACAGCCTCCTGGCTCCTCATCCCCCGTTCCTTGAATCTTGCATCCCAGCCCCTGAATGTGCACTCCATCCCCCCCTGGCTGCGGGCCCCTCCCGCCTGGCTGCAGTCGGCGGACATCCGCGCCTCTGTTGCTTCGTGCTTCGCAGGGTTCCCTGTCGTGCCGCAGATGTGTTTCATCTGAGCTCGGAGCTTAGCTTCTGGGGGAGGGGCCCGTCTCCTCTCCCTGGCTCAGCAGTGCCTAGCTCTGGCAGCCTCAGAGGGCAGCAGGGGAGGAGAGGTCGCCGGACGGCAGCAGGAGGGCAGACAGGGAGAGGAGAAGGGTGCAGGGAGGGGCTGGCAGAGAGGTGGAGGGAGGCGGCTTCCGATCGGCGGACAGGGGCGGGGTCTCAGCTGGGCTGACTGCCCTCCGCTCAGCTCTGACTCCAGGGTTTAGGCCAGGGCCCTGAGAGGAGGGGCCAGTGGGAGAATGGAGGAAACCCCCATTCGGGCTCTGCTCACTGCCTCTGCACCCCACCCGAAGCGACCCCTTCCCTCTGTCAGCCTTTGGGCTGGAAGCGGAAACCCATTTCTTGGACTGGGATGTGGGAGTTGGGAGCCGAGGGATGGGCAGGGAGAGCAAGAAGCGAACAGAGCGGAAGAGAAGAGAGCGGTGAGAGATGGAGGCGGGGCCGTCGGGAGCACCTGGGCGGGGCGAGGCGGAGGCGCAGGCTGACCGCACCGGGGCGCCGGCTCAGCTGGCGCCCTGCGAGCACCGCCCCGTCCTAGGTGAAGCTGATTGGTTTGTTATCTTTACCCACCAAAGCATTTACTTTGGTTTGTCGCCCGATCCACAAACACTTTCGAGGAGATGACATTACCGAAAGGGAGGAACATCTGCATCAGCTCAGCGTCCCCAAACTCCTGGGGCAGATGGTAGATGAACAGGTTACAGCCCTCGGGCCCTGCGGTGAGGGGAGGGGGCGGGCGGGGAGGAGGGATGGCGGGGTGGGGGAAGAGAGAGACAGAGGAGAGGTGAGCGAGTTAGGCAGCGCAGCGGGGAGGGCGGGGCGAGGTTAGGAGGGGGGGTTTCATTCCAGATCCAAGGGCGGCCCCGGGTCTGCGCTCTGCTCTGGCTGTGCGCACGGAACCTCTCTGTGCCACGGTGGCCTTCTCTGCAAAACGGATCAGTAACAGGGTCTGGCAAAGAGGTGCTGCAGAGGGGGAGGGCGGGGAGACGCGGGAGGGCCCCAGCTCGCAGGAGCGGAGAGAGTCACCCTGAGGCGGCCCCCTCGTGTGCTGGTCGCAGCTTCACTCCCGGCTCTGGCTCTCCGGACTGCATGGGGAGATGCTCCTCCCCTCCTCCTCCCTGGCCCCAGGCCCCAGGCCCAACTGCCCTGCCCACAGGGGTGAGTATTTGGCCAGGTGCACCCTAGTCAGTCTCATTATAGGAAAGGTCCATTTCCTCACAACAGACCTGCCACCGCTGCAGCAAACTGCGCCAGGCTCCGCTAAGACACACTTTCCACGCGTAGCCCTTACAGCAATCCTGGAGTTTAACTACTATCATCACTGCCCCTTCACAGATGCGGACACCGAGGTCCAGAGAGGTTAAGTCACCTGCCAAAAGTCACACAGCTGTAGGGGCTGGGGAGCAGGATGAGAACCCACCCAGGCTGTCAGCCTCCACAGTGCGTGCTCTTCTACCTGCCTGCCGTGGATCTCAAACCGCTCCCCCGCCCCCGGACCCTGAACATTGCAGAGGTCTCTGGATTTCTGAAATTGCCAGGCAGCTAAAGACTTATGTTCAAAATGCTCAATTTTAACTCTTTAAAATGGAAAACTTCCCAAGATGCAGTCTATTTGCTGCTGCCTTAACTAGTGCCTGTCATGTATAAAGTGGCTGTAGCCATTCCAGTGATGGAAACACTGCCCAGCTGGGTGGCTGCCAGGGACCTGATGGGAGGCTGGTGGAAACCTGAGCGTGAACTTGAAAGTGAAGGCTGAAAGGCACTGACAGGAGACCACTGGGCAGCTTTCACAGCCACAGCCAACAGTCCTGGTTCTATAGGACCAGCGAGGCTGCCTCATGACCCAGTTCTGGAGCAGAGCTGGCTGTGGACTCTGCCCCGTGTCTTCTTCCTCCTCTCATCTTCTCCTCCTGCCTCCATCCATCCATCCTCAACCCTCGAGGCCCACAGCCCACAGCAAAGACTCCCCTGACCACCGAAGGCATCCATTGCCCTCCTTGGTCCCTGGTCCCCACCCTGCACCCCACCCTTCTGTCTCCACTGTCTCCCAGCACTCTGCCAGAGGACAGCACCTTCAGGACCAGGTGTGAGTGTGCTCTCCTGCCCACTCCAGCTCAGGTGGCCCTCCCCCAACCCCGTGTCCTCCAACCATGCCCTGTGACTGCGCCCCTCAATGCCTCCCAGCCATGGCTCTTTCTCCTCTCTTGCAGGTTTCCTCTCCAGCCAAACTGGCCACCCCCTGGGCACAGGGGCATCTGTCCCCCCTGTCCTCTGGCCAAGCATGCACCCCCTGCCTCCTCCAACCCTTTCTCTTCTGGGCTCCTCAGACAGCACCCCCTCAGACTGACACCTGCCTGACTTGGGGCCCTCTCTCCCAAGTTCAGGTTCTGCAAGCTGCTTCCTGAGGATGTCATGGCTGCTTTCCTCAAAGGGACAAGGCACCTTCACAGCCTGGGCCCCATCTGTAGGGCGTGAGGCTGAGCCCCAGGAACATTCTCCAGTCCCAGCCTGAATCTGGCCACCCCGGGCCCTTCCTGCGCCCGTTCCTGCATTCACAGAAGTGAGACCATCCAGATGCCTGGATGGGCAGCTCTTTAGGGATGTGAGAAATGGGAAGGCAGAGTTGCTGGCAAGGCCGTGCTGCAGCCATCCCTGCGGGCGGCTTCCTCCAGGCTGTGGGGCCAAGGGCCTCTGGGGGGGTTGGGCACTGTTGCTTTCCAAGCTCAGCTCAGAGACAAGGAGCTGGCAGGAGGGCCCTCCGCAGCAACCAGCATCTCCTGATACACCAGTGGCATCACACGGAGACCGACTACGGGCAGGCTGGAGGGATGCAGCCTTTCTCGTCTGGGCCTCACGCAGCTCCGTGGCACCCAGCTTTGGCAGGGCTCCCACGCCCCGCAGCTTGCCTGCACCCCAGCTCACAGTATCCACGCTGTGCTCCTGCTGCTCCCTCCCCCCACCCCCAGCCTGGCATGTCTGCCTCCTCATCTCTCTTCCAGGCCCACCGCAGCCTTCCCTACCACCCACTCCCTGTGCTGTGATCTTGCCCGCGTGTGCAACGTGGTTTAGCCAATCCCCTGCTCTCAAGGGGAGGGGTCAGGACAGGGCCCAGCCTGTGCACCATGGCCAGTGAGAAAGGGAAACAGCTAGGGGCCTGGGGTCGGGGGGAGCTGAAACTGCTGGGAGATGGAAAAGGTAGAAGGAATCAGATGGAGGGGTGGGGGGGTACAGAGTCAGAGTTGGGAAGAGGGAGCAGGTCATGGGGGCCTGAGTTCCAGACCAGCAGTAGGGGCCATCATGTGATCATGTGTGTTGGTCAGGCGACACTGGCCTGCCACTGCGTGTGTGTGTGTGTGTGTGCACGCACACGCAGCAGGGTAAGGAGACAAGGAGACTCTAGAGCCCATAGGGAGCTGACTACAGCCTGAAGCTAGCAGGGAGGCAGAAGCAGCAGGGCCTACAGGCACAACTCTCTGCTCTGGGCCTGGACTGGCAACACTGGGGCACCTGGGCCCCACCCTGCATGGTTCTGACCTGACTGATGAAGGCTTAGACTGGAGGAGACAGGGGCAGGGCAGCCCCAGGTCACAGCTCACTGAGGGCACCAGCGCCATCCCACTTCCTGCCAGGGGGCCCAGGCTTGGCTGCAGTAGGGCATGAGCTGCCCACAAGACACACCCCTTACCCTGCCACCCCCACAACAACACGCAAACATGGCCACCTTGCCAATGCAACACCCCAGCCAAAGTGAGCGCCTGTTTGGGGAGAGGGGGAGGGAGGACCACATACTCACCTTCTCTCTGCTGCTGGGGGATCATCGGAGGTGGCTGAGGAAAAGCCTGGCTTATCTGACCATAGGCAGCAGGGTAGGCGGCTGCTGGAAGGTCAAAGAAAAGAGGCGAGAGGGACAGATGAGAGGCAGAAAGAGAGAGAGAGAGAGAGAGAGAGAGAGAGAGAGATTTCAGTGTCAGCAGGGAAAGCAGAGTGGCAAGGACTTGTGTGTCAGCCCAGCCACTTAAAATAAAGCCAGCTTTAGTTCTGAGTGCCGCTCAGGGAGAAGCAGCACAGTGATGATCAGGAGTGTGTGTGTGTGTGTGTGGGTGTGTTTGGGAGAAGCAAGCAATCTGAACAGTGGACCATTCACATGTATGGATACCGCAAAATCATAGATAAAAAAAGAAAATCAAAATGCTCTGGGCAAGATCCTGCTACACCACCAAGGTGTGGAATCTGCTAGGTGGTTTTCCTGCTTCTCTGAGCTGTGGCTGACTCTGGCTGGCCCCCTCTCACTCTCACTCAGAGGGTGTCTGTGTGGGAGGTGGGGATTTTCCCCTCGAGGGGTGGATTTGGCCTCTGGGGAGCTGCCATGGTCATCCCCTGGGTCAGTGAACTGAACTGTTCACACCTATGTGTTGTGGACTCAGAAGGAAAGAGCCAGAGGTGAGACAGGAATGGCCAGCTGTCTTCTTGGCTTAGCCTGGCTTCTGTGGCTGCAGGGGCCAAGATCAGAACTCAGGGGCCCAGCAGGTGGAAGTGCTTCTTTCGGGCTACTGATGAGCGAGGCTAGCTTCCACTGAGTCTCCACCTTGCCAGGCAGCCCCGGGGCTGGCTCTCCTAAAGGGCTGGCCAGGTCAGACAATAGGACACAGGCTGGCAGAAGGGTCAGTGGTGCGTTGCTCAGCCCAGGGGTGGAGCATGGAGAAGCTTCGCTGGTAGCTTGGCTGGGCCCAGTGAGCCCAGGCTATCTGCTGGCCCCAGGGCTGTCTCTTCTCACCTCTCCTCCCTGTCCCCTACCTGTATCTGCTCAAGCTCTTCTCTTGCTGCCTGTTACAGCGAGGCCGGTGGGCCATGGGCACCACTCCCCCCTCCAGAGCCCCTTCTTTCAAACTCAGGCATCTGTGCTTCCTGGGCCAGGGACTGTGGAGTGTGGCTTGGTGCTCCTGGCAGCGAGTGGGGAGTTGACTGGCTATCTCATACCAAGCTCTGCCCACCCATCGAGACCAGGGCACCCTGCCACTCCCTCCCTCACCCCTCACAGTGCTGAGCCCAGGTCTGGTTTTGGGGAGGGCGGGGACAAAGGGGAAAAGAGGTGTGTGGGCCCCTCTGCCCCGGGCATGGCGAGATGAATGTAGACGTGGAAGAGCTGAGGGGACGCGTGGATACTAACGACCTGCATACTGCTGCACTCCGGCGTAGGCCTGCTGCAGGGGGTCCGCGGCGGTAGGGCTCTGTGCTGCAGGAGAACCAAGGGGGCAGAGGTCAGCAGTGTCTTCCCAAACCGGCCTCTCCCCCACCACGCCCGTGGGGACAATGCAGTGGCCGCACAGCCCATCCCATCGGTCAGTAAGCTCTGCCCTGGGGTATGGCATCTGAAACAGCAGCTCTGAGTGCCTGGGCCCTGTGGGGTACCCCCGTCCTCAGCCCAGGTTGCTTAGCAGGGTAGAGAGTTGCCCACCCTGGCTGGAGGATGCAGGCTGTAGCTGGGCTGAGGATATGAACTGTGGGATTCAGGTGCAAGTCTGTGGGGTGCTAGGGAGATGCCAGAAGGGCTTAGCCATCAGCGACTTGGTGCAGACACACAGTGGCAGTGGGGGGAGGGTCCGACCCTGGAGAAGAGCTTTTGAGGAGGGTGGTGCTGGAAACCGTTATTGGGAGGGTGGGCTCCTCCTTGCCAACCCTTAGCACAAGGCTCGAGCAGTGAGTAAGGGACAACCTGGAAGATCCCAGCTGCGTAGAAGAAAGGACACTGGCCTGCAGGGGAGGCCTGGGTCTGTTCTCCGTAGGTCTTCCACTCCTGGGCCATGGCTGAGGGGCTTCCAACAGGCACTGGCCTCACAGAGGAGGGCTGCCCATGGGTTGGGAGAAGGGTGCTGCCCACAAAAACTGAGGAACTGGAGAACCCAGGACCTTTCTCCTCTGCTTATCCTGGGGTTCTAGGATGTCTACTGCACAGTGCCAGGAGAGGACCCTTGAACTGACACTGGCAAAAAGCTTGGGGCAGCTGGCCTGAGGCAAAGACTTGGCTCGCCTCTACCACCTTTGCTGTCTCTGCAGGAGCTGTGAGCAGGACTTTGGTGAGCAAGGCTGAGGAGGAGTGACGTGGGAGTGGGCTGGCCCTGGAGGCCAGGGAGGTGGGAGGAGACAGATGCTCTTCCAGAGGGAAGATGCCCAAGATGTTTGAGGGACAAACCGGGAAACACAGGCAGCATCCAGAAAACCATCTGGGCTCCTCTGCCTGTGGATTCAGGTGAGCCAGGCTTTGGGGCCTTCAGACTGGGGAGAATTCCAAAACTTCCCTTCTGAGCTCTTGTCCTGAGTTTCTCAGTAAAATTCCATTAGAAAAATAGCACTGGATCTCAGGGGAGCCTAGGGAAAAGCCTAGGGCTGAGGTCCCCAGAGACAGCAGGATGGCAGATCCAATAGCTCCTAGGACCTGGGATGCAGCAGGGGAGCTGGGCCCACAGGGGCTCTGTGCAGAAAGGAAGAGCTAAAGACGGGTCAGGAGGCAGGCTGCTTCCTGCCTGGAGCCCTCCTGGTCCAATCCCACATCTGCCCCATGGAGCAGACTGCAGCCATGTGATGCCAGCACTGGCATGCTTGGTGGCGAGGCCTCTTCCTGCCTCCTGCTCCCTCTGCCAGTCTTGTCTGCCTGCCAGCCTCTAAGTCCTCAGGAAGGGAGGCTCCTCCTCCTGGCCTTCCTAGTTGCTCCCTATACGGTGGCTTTGTGCTAATTAGTAAAGGGTGCCCCCTCCTCATGGCACAGTTTGGTGCCCTCACACAAAGCACAACTTGTACAACTTCCAAGGTAGCCAGCCCCAGTCCCCAGCACAATGCCAAGAACATGGTCAGAAGTCAGTAGCGCAACTAAGGCCTGTGAGAGCCGTCCCTTCAAGGGTGTTAGGTGGCAGTCAAGGCCATACTGTATGCTTCCAAGATGCTCTTGAAGAGTGAGGGGGGAAGACAGAAGCTACCTGGGGCTAGGAAATGGAGAAGAGCAGTAGTGGGACCCTTTCCACTTCTCTGCCTAACGACCTCATTAGTAACTGCCAAAGAGTGAGCATTTTGAAGGATCTCGCTCATTACAGCGGGCTCCAAACTCTGCATCTAAAGCTGGTAAATTAATTTTTTTAATGCACTACTTTTTGCCTTTCCTTCCCTCCATCCCTCCCTCCTGCTCTGGCAGGGAATTGTTTATGGGATGTGGCAGATTGTTACAAATGGGGAAAGAAACAGTTCCACATTCCATAATGGAAAAGGCTCACAGATGCTGGTGCGGGTGGGGAAGGAACAGGTTTGTCAGGATCCTGAGATCCAGATGGGACTGGAGGCAGGGAGGGAGCGCAGTATGGAGACGCCCAGATGTGCTGGGGACGGCATCTCCCAGCCCACAAGCCTGAGATTGGTGGGGTCGCTTCCACCTCCAACTTGCAAAGCCCCTCCCTGCCACCCCTACCAGACTAGAGTTTTTATCCTTAAACACTGCGGGTCTTCTGGGTCCTACTTCACTCTCTGGACTGTTCTGCCCCCTTTTCTGTGCACTGCACTGGAGTGGGGTTAAGGACAGCTCCACATTCAGTCAGGAAACTCCTCTATTTCCTTCCAGTGCAGTGACCTTGACCTCTACTAGTGAGAATTTTATGTACCACAGATGTATGAGCCTCACTCCCAACAGAACCTAGAATCTCTAGGTTTCTGTGGTTTTAATCATCCTCACAGTGGAATTGAGTGGGCACTCAGAGTGGAGAGCAGAACATCGCCCCTCTTTCTGACCTGCCTCAGGCTGGCCTTCTCTGCCCTCTTGGGGACAAACTCCTTACCATCCTTGCCCCTGCCAGACAAGCTCCCTCCTGCCTGTTAGTGTCCAGGAAAGCCCACCCTGTCCCACAGGAGTGTGCTCCTTGCTCCTTCTTACCTCTCCAGTTCTGCCCATCTGTTAAAGTCCTGAGCCTCCTCCTCCAGCAGCCTCTTTGGGGCTTCTTCAGGCTAGAGAGCTCTGGCTTCATTTCAATCCTTTAGCGTCTCAAGTCTGAGAACACTCACTCTTGATAACTTCATTCTGCCTGTCTCATCATACTGTACAGGGGACAGCCCTATGCCGTGCCCTCTTTCTGGCACCCTCCTCTCCTCCAGCAGATTGGGCCCTTACTGATACTTACAGGGACCCTGCACCCTCCTCCTCCTCTGCCCTCCAGGACCGGGGCAGCACTCTTCTCATCTCTGCTGACCTCTAACTACTCCCTAGGGCTCTAGGCCCACCTTCCCCTCCCTGATACCAGTCCATACTCCAGATCAGAGAGAGAACTGCTTCAGACAAGTGCACCCTCTTACCATGTGAGGGGAACAAAGCTAATTTTCCTGTGTGTCGGTCCTGGAGCTGTCCAAGGTGCTGACCACAGTTTTGCGTGCACTGAGGGACTGGGCTGGTACATATCTTATTATTATTATACTTATTATTCCTTTAGTTCCTACCCTTTTACTTCTTATAGGTAAGATTCATATTCAGTTAATGTACAGTTACTATCCTCTCTATCTGGCCACACAACTTCCGCCAGTCTCTTTTCCTTCCTGAGGGAGCCCCTGGAATGGTGTTCTCTCTCACTAATCAAATCGACATCTTCACAAGGGTGGGGTTTTGGTCTCTTATCTCCAAGTAGAGGAAGGAGCTGGCTCTGCTTGATCACATTTGGGATTCCACCAAGGAATAGAAAGGAGGCAGGAGCCCACGTGTTCATTGTTATAACGGCAAAGGCTGGGACAGACGGGATGAGTGTGCCACATGGGGAAGGAAGGGCTACCCAATGTGCTTACCTGGGTAGGGGTGGATACCATTGGCAAACACAGCTTCCGCAGCAGGTTGCCCATTTGCCTGCGGGGGGAGGCCGGTGAAGCCGTTCACCCCAATGGGGGACGGGATGCTAGGCACGGCTGGTGCAGTGATGCCCGGAGGGGTGCTGCCACCTGGTTCCAAGAGTATGGAGGCGGGGAGGCAAGCAGAAGAAAGGTGAGGAAGACAAACCACCATGCTGTTTCCAAGAGCCTAGGCACAGACTTGGACCTCACACACCAGCTCAACCTTAACTGTGGCCCATGCCTTGGCTTATCTCCCTAGATGGAGTGGCCTCACCCATCCCAATTACATTCATCTTTCAATATGGAGTCCAAATCCCTACCCAAGAAAGACTTCCCTGACCCCTGGGCCAACAGCACATACACTATTCTCCATGCTCTTGGCTTTAACCACACCTGTCTTCCTTCAGAGTCTTTTTCAGTGACTCTTGCTCACCCCAGCTAAGTCAGGATGTACTGATCCTTGTTTGCTCCAGGAGGGGCTGTCTGCCTCCCCAGGAAGAAGTCTGGCTGCTCACATGTAGAAGGTCCCAATTCTGGCATTGCATCACACTGAGGGAAAGTCTCTCTGAGGATGAAGACCTGGGGCTGGTCCATCACCTGAGCTCATAATGTCTCTGAGGTTGGGAATCAGAGCTGTGGGGCAAATGCTCAAGTTGGGCCTGGAGATGGCACAGTCTTTGCAGCTTTTAGCTGGGGGAAAGAAGAGCCCCCTGGATGTCAGGAAGGTTACTGCTAGGATGCAGTATGTCCTGGATGCAGACAGCCAAGACAGCTCAGTGAAGGAGAGCAGGTGGTGCTAGGCCAGCCCTTGGGTCTATAAACCAGTTACTCAACTTTGATACCTCTGTCATTCAGAGCCTGACAGTCCCTTGTTGAAGCTGGCCTGTGTATTGGAGGGTATAGAGCAAAGTCCCTAGTCTCTCCCCCACTAGATTTAAGCAGCATTCTTCTCCTGCACCAATAAAGATGTCTCTAGACATTGACAGACAAACTGGGGGTGGGAGGAAGCCAAACGGTGCAGATTGAGAATCACTGGGTGGGACAACAGCCAAAATCAAGAATTGTAAGCTAGGTTGTTTCCAACCTTGTCCTTCGATAATGCTTGTGGTTCCCTCTAGCTTGTTGTGTGGTTTTCTTGGGAAAACCTAGTGAGTCTAGGTTGGGTTAGAGAGAAATGAGAAAAGGGGCTCCTCTGTGCCTGGGCCAGCTTCTGAACAAGGCCAAAGAATGGGCAAAGCTCTTTCCCTGCAGAGAGATGTCATGGCACTTTCCGTCCAGATGCCTACTGCTAATAGAGATCAGGATGAACTCTTTCCTGATATAGCAAGGCCACATGAGTGAAATTCTCACCACCCTGAAACCACACAATGTAATGTGTGGGGCCCACATACCATCTTCCCTTGGGTCCCCGGTGCTTAGAACATTTTTGAGACAACCTTCCAGAGAACAAGGCCTGCTTGGGCCCAGGATCCTGGTCCACTGGTGGCCAAAATTAGGGACCAGCCTGGACCTGGCTATTGTCCCATCAGACCAGGCCCTGTGTTGCTGGTATTTGCTGGCTCACCTGAGGTTGGGGTCATAGGTGCGGCCGCCAGGCCGTTCATGTTGAGGGCCGCCATCTGCTGCATCTGGGCGGCAGCGAAGGCAGCCATGGGGTTCAGGTAGCCCCCCTGAGCGACTGATGCCATGAGCGCCGCTTGCTGCTGCATCAGCTGGGGCAGAGGGAGTGGAAAAAATATCACGCGCTTCCAAAGGGGATCCCTCCCTGCCACGGGGCTCAGCTCCCAGAGACCAAACTCCTGGGCCCTGAGCCCCAGGGAGTCCAGTCTCCCAGCCACCACCCCCAGAGAACCCCACTGCCTGCCCCGGTCCTCACAGCTTTTTAGAGAGCCTCCCACATCCCAAAGTTAGAGCAGGGCAGTGTTGTAGAAGGGTGGGGAAGGGGGCTGGCTCCACGGTGCTGATCGTCCCTGCATGAGGCATGTCACTCATGGGGATGTGACACCCAAAGTGCTAGAGATGTGTTGGATCAGCCTTTGTCAAACTAACTTAGCTTAGATATCTGTTCAAAATGTGTTCACCGGGAGTCTGCTGGGCACAAGTGACAGGAGACTCACAATGGGACCTCAGGTTCCCCCCACCACCACCACCACTACCCTATCCTCAGTTAATGCCACAAAGCTGCATAGGGACAGGAAAGGCTGGGCACTGATGAGGAGGGTGTGGTGGGCTTGCATTCTTAGAACCAACATCCTGGCCAACCTCCGTGCCATTCACACAGTAGGGTTGTGGCACAGGTCTGGAGGCGGCTCAGGGAGATGTGGCAGAGTGCACTCCAACGAGGAAGGAGGTCTGGGGCACTACAGGGGAAGTGTGGGTGGGCAGGGCTTTGGGGCATCTCCCAGGACCCCTGCCAGGAGTGGCCAGAAGGCCTGGGGACATCCTTCCTTGAGTGAGGGTGGGGTGAGGGAAGTGACAACCAGAACACCGCCCATGGGCTGAGGGGCACTCAAGCTCACCCACCTTGCTGCCTTGCCGAGAGCCTTCTCCCCAGCGCCTCCCCTAAGAAACAGGATCACGACACTCCTCCTGGCAGCCTACCCTTCCCCACCACAACTGGATGAGCCTTCTTCTAACTCCTCAGGCCAGGCCCCTCCTCACTCCCAGGGCGGGAACACTAGTTCAGGGTAGGTGTGCCCGCTCCCCGGGCTCCAATCCCCAGCCACACAGGCCCTCACTTACTGCCTGGGCATAGGCGCCGTAAGCCCCGAACGGAATCGCCATGGGGTTGAACATGCCCATCTGGCCAGCCATCTGCTGCATCCGCCGCATCGTGCGCTCCTTGTCGGTGTCGGCGAACTTGACCACCAGGCTGGACGAGGCTCCCTGCGGCCGGGGCTGCGCGTGAGACTCCCGCGCCCCAGCGCCTCAGGGCCCACCCTGCCTCCTCCGCCGGGCGACACTGTGCAAGGCGCGCACAACACCGGCAACCACTAGAGTCGGGAACCCCATCGCGGCGGCCTTTCCCGCCTGGGTAGCCCCCGGGCCTCAGCGCCCTGGTCTGAGATCCGGGGGCAGGGATGAGGCATTTCTTCATCAGGGGCTGGAGGGCGGGCACGACGTGGGCAGCAGGACTGGGGGCGCCGCGTCGGTCCCGCCGCAGAGGGCGCACTCACCGGCATGGTCTGGCTGCCGTGGAGCGCGTTGATGGCGGCCTGAGCCTCGGCGTGGGACGAGTACTTCACAAAGGCGCACCCTGCGGGGACGCGACAGGCTGAGCCTCGCCCGGGCACCCGGAGGGCGGCCGGCCGCCCCGGGAACCGAGCTCTCCCACGGGAGGGGCCGAGTCCCGGGCGAAAGCAGAACGGGTGAGACCCCGGGATCTGGAGACACAGGGCGACACCGAGACAGGGAGACCTGGAGCGGCCTCTAGTACGAGCACCTTTCGGTCGCCCCAGCCTGGGCGGACTTGGAGCGTCTCGCGGGCCCCGGGCCCCGGCTCCCTCCCCGCCGCCCCGGCCCCGCCCCGGTCCCGCTCCGCCCACCCTTGCTGTTGCCATCGGGTCCGCGCAGGATCGTGCACTCCTCGATGTTCCCGAAGGCCTCGAAGAGGCGGCGCACGTCGTCCTCGGACTGCTGCTTGTTGAGCATGCCCACGAAGAGTTTTCTATCTTCTAGAACAAAATTAGGAGATGCTTACCCGGGCCGGGGGCAGGGCGGCGCGGGGGGCAGGCCCGGGGGGGGGGGGGGATGGGGGGGAGAAGGGCGCGGCCGGAGAGGGGAGGGCCACAGGGGAAGGGGAAGGGCTGAGCGGAAGGCTGGGAGGGGGCTCGGAGCTGGAAGGAGAGAAGGGGAGAGGCCGGGACCGAAGTGGGGTTTGGGGGCGGGGTGGCGAGGGGAGGGCAAGGGGCTGTGGCATGCAGGAGCCAGGCGGCAGCGACTCGGCCTCCCCCTGCCTGGAGGGCAGGAGCACACTGAGGCTCAGCGCCCTGGTCGGTTCCAGCCCTCGTGCCCTGCCTCCCTCTTTTCAAATAGACAGCATCTTCCTCCGGTGCCAAGTCTGTCACAGGCCCTTTGCTTGTACTCCATATGCTCTTCCCTCCGGTGAACACCCCACGCCACAAGGCGAAAGCTTTCTCTAACGTGTCTCAGTTTAAATGTTGCATCCTCACCACTGTCCCACCTTCCATTTTGTTCTGTCTCTGCTGCCCATTAGTGCAGCCAGGACTTCAAAGGACAACTATTTACTGCTTCGCTGGTGTGGTCGGGTTGGTTTCTCTCTAGCTCCCCTCCCCCACCCCGTCCACAGGTCTGCTCCCTGGGGAAAGAGACCAGGTTTTCTGCAGCAGCAGCAGTGCCTGGCACACAGTGGGCCCCCAGTGCAGGTAGGGAATGAACAGAGGACGACAGACTGTGTGTTCAAGGTCATTCCCCGGGGGCACCTTCTTTCTGTCTTGCACGTTTTTACCTCTATCTGCCCCTTCCTTGGTTTGGTCATTCCTATTTGTTCAGGCTGAAAATTCACCCCTGGGCACCCAGTTTGGGGAGCGTGTTCCTGTAGGTGATGCAGCCCCCTGGTGCCTGCGAGGAGTATCTGAGTGACGGGTCGCGTTGGGGCGTGGATCTGTAACAGCAGGGAAATGACTGCAGAAGGGGCTCTCAGGCACCTGCAGTTTTTACTCCTGTCACTGGCAGGTGGAATCTGTGCTCCCTCCTTGGCACTGTCTTTGGGGGATGTTTGCTCCGTGGAAGCCAGCGTCATGCTGGGAGAACCCCCAGGCAAGCCACAAGGAGGTCCCCAGCTCACAGCCCACAGACTTGGGAGCCGGAGAGTCCCCAGATAATTCCTGCTCCCAGCCAATGAGTGTTCTGGCCGAGGCCCCGGCATCCTGGAGCAGAGACAGGCCTCCCACGCTGGGAGCAGGGACTTGGAAACCAAGGAGAAAGAATAGAGAGGATGGGGAGAAGTGAAGAGGGAGAGGGGAAGTGGCTGGAGCCAGAGAGAGGAATGAGAAACCAGAGCAGGGGAGGGTGGGCAGGAAGGGAGGGCAGAGGCGAAGAAAGGGTGGGGGCCCTTTAGTCCAGGAAGCTGCAGGGTGGTTGTGCTGAGGCACAGCAGCCAGAATGTCTCTTCCTCTGCCTCGATGCCCAGCGCTCCCCCTCCGACCCTCCCACTCCTCAGCACCCATTTAAGGCTCTGGTTAAATAGGATTTCCACAAAGACTAAGAGGTGCAACCTTGCCCCTGCTGATTCCTGGCCCTCCTGCTTAAAAATTCTATTTCTTCCCTGGGAAAGAAAAAGGAAGGGAAGGGAAGGCACCTCCTCCGCCTGCTGGAGCCTGATTTCAATGCTGGGCCCGCAGCCCCTGCCTTCGCCTCTCCTGATGTCTGAATGTATTCCTTTATTATCATTATGACAGCTTTCTGATTGCATTAAAATTCATCCACACACGCCTTTCCATCCAGCCACCCTTTTGCCAGTGGTGGTTTTTTTTTTTTTTTTTTTTTTTTTTTTTTTTTTTTTTTGCTAATTCCCTTTTCCGGCCCCTGCCATCTGGGTTCACTCACTGCGTGGTTCTCTGTTGCAGGCCCGAGCCCCCTACTTGAGGCCTTTCTGAGCATGCTGGGAGCAACGTGGGATTGCCCCAGGGAGACTGCAGCTCGCCTGCCTTCCGGAAGGGTGCAAGGGACCAGAGACCCCAGACTGCACTCACTTCCTCCAGGTACTCTTGGATCAGCTCCACCTGCCTCACATGTGTGCATGCAGTGTGCACTTGGCTTTGGTCAGCATGGCAGCGATTCTAATGCTTGCCTTTCAGACCAGGGGCTGCCAGGATGCTGAGTTCACCGGTGGACTCCCTCTTGAGCCAGGCCCACCGGCTCATACCCGGGTTTCTTTGCCTCCCAGCTCTGTAACTGCTCCACCCTCCCATAGTGCTTGCCAGGATTCCAAAGACACACAGGCACAACAAAGGCCATTATCATTATTTGGACTTCTCCATTCAGGGGCAAGAGGAAATGGAGCTGCTGTGCCCCCTCTGTTTGCCTTGCCTTGCCCTGGTCTGGCCAGGAGAGACACTCCTGCAGTGAGGGGATAGGGGGCACAAAGGGGAGAAGTCAGAGGACCCACATCCTTGGCCAAGGCAGGCTCCAGAAGCAATAGGTTGGAACAGACTCTGACCAGCTGAGATAGACGTCCCCTTGTCCCCACCCCTCTGCCCGCCTCCATCTGGCATCCTCTACCCACATGCACTGTCCCATGCTCTCTTGGATGACAAAAAGTATCACTTGGATGAGGTCTTGGATCTGATACCAACCTAGCAAAGTCTCAAAGAGTGACTCAGTTTTCCCAGACAGTGTCCACCCTCTTCCAACACCAGCACAGACTCCTCCTTCCTGGCCACTGTCCAGATGCCTTAACTGGGATCCCTGGGTAAAGGGGACACTCTGGTGGCCTCAGCATCCTTGGGGAGGCCTCAGCCCTGAGCCCCTGGCTTCCCACAGTTGGGCTGCTCCTTTGAGGTGTCCAGACAGGTGCAGCTGTGACTGGACTGAGGGAGTGGAAGGACCAGAGATGCCCCTAAGTAATAGGTCGCTGAGACCCCTAGGGGAACCCAGAGATGCGGGAAGCAGCCAGAAGACCCCTCTTCTGCACGGAGCCCAGCTCAGGCTGAAATCCATGCTGTGCTCTCTTTCTACACCAGGACAGAAAAAGCATTAGTAGTCAGGCTGCAAGGGCATGCCAGGGACCTGGAGGAGACGCATGCAGCCTTGCTGCCCTCCAGCCCCAAGCCACACATGGGCCCTCCAGGGCAGGGGCAGAGAGGGGAGCATGTCCTGGCAGCCACACAGCACCTGATCTCAGCACCTTCTGTGTGTGGGACCTGGCTCCAAGCACTGCTTATGCCACAGGAAACAAGAGAGGCGAGGCTCTTTGCTGGGGGGGGGACCTCCTCGTGGGGTGATAGGCTATCCACAATAAACAAGCCCCTAACCAAAGCTAGGGCCAGTGGGACTGCTGCACAGGCCTCCGCCCCCCCCCCCCCCAGAACTGATGTGCCTGCCCTGGAGTGGCCAGCATGGCAGAGCTGGGCAGGACTCTGGATAACATGGAGGACAAGGAAGCTTGGGCAGAGGGGGGATGCCCAGGTGGGGCCCACAGCTGGGGTGGAGACTAAACCCAGTGCCCCCAGCTTCTCCATTGCAAAGCCCTTGCTGCACCTGTGCCTGCAGGTGTGAGGCCACACCTGGGGTTCTGGGAGAAAGGCTGAGAGACAGAAGGTAGGTACTGGTCCCTACATGGACCCAAGAAAGCAGCTGGGCTCTATGCTCAGAGGCCCCACCCCTGGGGAAGCAGGCAGAGTCTCTCCTCAGCACTCAACCTTCTGGGAGCTGGGAGTGGGGCAAGCTGATAAAACAATGGATCAGATCCATGGGGAGCCCGAAGGCTATGCTTCATGGACTCCAGAGCCTGTCCCAGGGATCCCAGGGAGAGAGAGCAGATGGGTCTGGTGGTCACACCCAGTAGCCAGAAGGGGCTCCCTGTGGGAAGAAGAAGCAGCTACACCTTGCAGGCTTCTGAGAGGAGGCGGCTGGAATTAGGATGTGCAGGGGACAGACGTAGACAGCTGCAGGCCCACCACAGAAGTTGAACAAAGGCTGAGAGGAGAAGGGACCCCTTTGTGCACTTTCATCTGCTCCTAACCTGTCACTGCCAGGGCCAGGGCTTGCATCAAGAGGACCCTGAAGGAAGCCTGACTTTGCTTTGCCAGCTACCTGCACCCCCTCCCACCAACACGTGCGTCTTCCAGTCCCAAGACCCCAGTCTGACTCTAAGCTTTGGATTCTTAACCTACAAAAATCTTTGAACTTCACCTTCTGGAAGCCACAGGTGCTTTTGAAAAGACAGGGGAGGAGCCAACGCTGTGGCATAGTGGGTAAGGCCGCCCCCTGCAGTTCCGGCATCCCATATGGAAGCTGGTTCGAGATCCGGCTGCTCCACTTCCAATCCAGCTCTCTGCTGTGGCCTGGGAAAGCAGTAGAAGATAGGCCAAGTCCTTGGGCCCCTGTACCCGCATGGGAGACCTGGAAGAAGCTCCTGGCTCCTGGCTTTGGATCAGCGCAGCTCTGACCATTGTGGCCAGTTGGGGAGTGAATCAGTGGATAGAAGACCTCTCTCTCTCTCTCTCTGCCTCTCCTTCTCTCTCTGTGTAACTCTGACTTTCAAATAAATAAATAAATCTTTCAAAAAGAAAAAAAGAAAAGACAGGGGAATCTGGGCACCAGAATCTCCTGCTTCCTTGCTCATCTCTCCATGAGAGAGATGAAGGCCCCTGGGCTCCTCCACCCCCTGGTGTCAGGGCAGAAATGGGGCTCAAGCTGGAAGGATTTGTGTGCTAAGAGGAGGGCCCATGCACCATGGTGGAGCCTCAGGACTGGGAGAGGCGCCTAAAGGGGATATTTCAGGGCTGTGCCTTAGCAGCTCCCCGCCCCAGCCACATGGGAAGCATCTTGTTGGCCAAGCAGGATGAGTGGGCCCCTTACTCAGAGGGCAGGCTGGTGACAGCAGCACCACTCAGCTTGCCAGTATCCTGGTGCTAATGCTCAAATTCCGGTTTAATTTTCAAAATTTGCTTTGCTCATTACCATCGGCATTAAACAATATTTCCTGCTTAAGGGTGGATGGCTGCCGGGACACTGGGGACAAGGGCTCAGATGGTTAATGCCTTTTATCACCACAGTGGGCTTTTCCCAGCCCTTTCCCTCCAGCTGCGGAGGGAGGCTCCTGGGGGCACTGGGGTGGAGGGAGGGGGTAAGTGGGGTAAGGTCTGTGGCTAGTGGTATGGGCAGCGGGGCTTCTGTAAGACCTGGACATTCAAGGGCAGCCATTTGGGAGTGTGGAGAAAATGCCAGACAGTCACAATGATGGAGCTAGAGGCTCCTCTCCTGCAGATTTGTGTGAAAATTGAATGAGTTTAGCTATGTAGGTTTTTTGTTTTTTTTTTTTTTTGTTTTTTTTTTTTTTTTTTTTTTTTGTCCTGCACAGTGCTCAACATGTGCCAAACATTGTGACTGTTGTAGTCCGTACTATTGCTCACGCACAGGACATCAGCTAGGAGTGGGGTGGGGGGGGAGGGATCGCAATGTCCAGGGTTGTGGAGGATTCTCAGGGACACCAACCTGACTGATCACACCAGCCTGAGAAGCCTCACCAAGTGGCAGCCTTCTGGCGACCACTGAGCTGCTCCCCAGCCTCCTCCAAGAGGCCTACCTGGATTGAGCCAAAATAAGAGACATTGTCCCCAGAGCGACACTGATCTTCCCTAGTCTCCCGATCCAGACAGGTCAAGCTCTCATGGTTCCTAAGGGGCAAGTAGGAATCTACATCTGTGCAATTTTTGAGGTTGCCCAACCATCCCACCTGCAAACCCAGACTTCCCTGGCCTCCGCCTTGCCAGTCCTGGGGGGACAGTGCACAGCCTCAGACCTGCAAGCCAGTGGACAGGGCCAGATGGCCTCTTCCTCCTTGGAGTCTGTGAACCTGATGCTTGCCCGCTATCAGGCTGGTACAGGCAGTTTCCGGCATCGCTGTCCACCCTGGACATAAGGGCTTGGGGTTGGACCCCTCTGCAGCCATGGGACCAGGGAGGCTGCCATCAGGAGAGCCCGTGTCCTTTCACCTGGGACATGGGGTGAAGACCAGGCCTCAGGAGGGCCGTGGCGTGAAGGGAACCAGCAAGGCTCTCCTGCCTTCCCCCACCTCAGCACCCGAGCCAGGGAGCAGCTGCGCTGGGAGCCCCCTCCCTCCTGAGGATAAAAGCCTTCCTGCCAGTGAAGAGGCTGAAGGAGACATCAAACCAGATCAAAGGCTGCTGGGATGGGGACGCGCAGGGGGGCTGCACGGGGATGCAAATGAAGACCCTCAGTGGCTCTGGCCCCCCAGGGCGGAGGCAGTGCTTGGCCTTGATCTGCTCCTTCCCCCGGGACTGGCTCTGTTTGATGTCTGGCTGGGCGTGGAAAGGAGACTGGAGAAGCACCCCCCAACGTGCATTCCTCCAGCCCCTCTGCTTGCACACACTCCAGGATGGGCGTCCGCCTCCTTTCCCCTCACTTGGGGCTGCCCAGGCATGACTTCCACCTCATCTCTGATACTGACACCCACGCAAGGCGCTGCTAGCTGCTCTGCACTGCAGCCAAAGGGGCCGGTTAACGTCCAAGACAGGTCTGGTCTCTCCCTTGCTGCAGCCTCACAGAGGCTACTGCCTTCCTCTGAGAACAAGCCCGAGTCTCTGTATGGGAGAGACTCCACAGGACCCCAGCTCCATGAACGCCATGTCACCCCCATTTCATCTCTTGCTGAATGCCTGGGGTCTCAAGGGCCTGACGAGTAGTAAATGCCCAATAAATATCTGTTGCACAAATAAGTGATTCCACTGCTCAGTGAGGGTGGGCACGGAGCTACTGCAGATGTGGCACAGGGATGGTTGCTGACACAGGGAACTCTCCCTGAGCTGATGTGTGAGCAAGGTGCGGGACTGACGAACCCTGCAGGCATGGGACTGGAAAGGGATCTAAAGGGCTTGAGTTGGACCTTGAAGGATTCATTGGCAGGGTTTGCCAGGGGAGAAGGGCAAGGTGCAAGCATCCCAGGTCAGGGAACAGCAGGTGGAAAGCCATGTGGAATGAGGAAGCAGCAATGCCACACACACACACACACAGGCACACACACATCCCTACCTTCCCTCTTCTCCCACCCTTTGGAACCTACGCACATTCTCTGAGGTCCAAGGACTCTGAGCACTAGAAGGCTAGCAGCGACTTTAGATCTGGGTCCATTCTCCTTCCGCTGCCCACCACGGCCTCCCTGGGCTTGGTCTAACTTCCTAAAACTCACAGTGCCACAGTTCTTCTTGGACTCCCAGGCCCACCCAATCTCAATGCTACCCCACATCCTATGTGACAAGAGCCTGCAGAGCACACCTCCCATTTCACAAGAGCCTAGGCTGCCCCAGCCAGCCAGGCCTGCCCACCTTGGGGCCCCGTGGTGCCCTGCCCCCAGCTGTAGTCCTGACTCGCTCACTCCAGGAGGGGTGTTGACCACCACAGCAATAGAAGACTCGTGAGGGTCTCGTCTGTCCCAGGGTCGCTAGGTCCAGATGGTGAGCATAGCAGAACAGATTAAGGAACTGAGACATGGAGAAGGTAAGTCGTTTTCCCAAGAATTCACACCCAGCCACCGGCGAGCCAGGACTCACATCCGGGTGCCTGGCGGGAGATGCTGCTCCCTGGAACGCTCACTTTCACATCCCTCCGTCTGCACCAGGACGACTGGCAAAATGCTCGTGAACCACATGCTGTGGGAGGCCAGGGCTTCAGGTCAGAGCTCAGCAGAGTGCATGGGAAAGGGCCCCGTGGCTTGCTGCTCAGCCGCAAGGGAGCATCTCATGGCGATTCCCTATGGCCTGGGGCCACCCAAGCATGCCTCACAGACCCTACCCACTCTTGCCTGTCCCTCTGTCTTGCCTGGCTGTCTTAAAGTCCCCTGGGGACCCAAGGAGCTAAGACGCTTTCCTGTGGTGTCCCCAAGCCTTCCCCTCCCCAGATCTTGGTGGAGGGGAAGTAGGGGGAAGGGTCCTGTCTTCATCACATAGGAAGCCCGCCCCGGCAGGGTCCTCTGTAACAGCTGTCACTCCTTTCAGCCAGCCAAGCCCCTCCCCAACCCCAGGCACCTGCTCAGGACAGAGGTGTGGCTCCTGAAAAAGCAGCTTGCACGGCTGGTCCAGAGCCCACAGGGGGCTTACAACATGTGTGTAGACAGAACTGGAAGTTGGGGTGTTTCCACCCTCTGCAAGGTGGGTCAGCGTGGACGTCCTGAGGGGCAGGAGCTGAGCCTTGGGGTCCAGGATGGGTGAGGGGTCCCAAGCCATACCCACCCCACTTGCTGCCTCCTGCTCTGGCCCTGGAGCCCTCCATCTGTGCCTGCCTGGGGCCTCCTGGCGGCTCCTGCAGAAGTCACCTTTCACTGGAGCGGTGGTGCGGCCGGCTCTCCAGGTAACTGATTCTACATTTGATGTGCTACATTATCCTTCCTGGGTGCACGGCGCACGACAGACGGGCCCGCAGTTCTGTGGGGAGTTCTCGGCAGCGAACCCTGTTGTCTAATGGGGTTTCCGCCGGTGTCTGGCATACTCGCCGGCATTTCGCCCATCACAGGATAATTTATAGCATAATGGGGCCTTTTTTTCCCTTTATATCACGCGGGAGCATAAATTATGGCCAGTTTGTCCTCCGCTCTCAAGGAGACAGACAAAGCAGGGCTTTATTCCAGCGAGGGGAGGCGGTTTCTGTAGGGGCTGGGTAGGGGCCGGGGGAACCACGGGGAGGAGGGACAAGAGGAAGAAAGCCCAAGGAGTGGGGTTAGCAACATCTCAGTGACAGGGCCAAGAACTGGCTCCAGGAGGCTGCAAATGCTGGGGAAGAAATAAAAGACCCACGTGGAGCTGTTTGTCTCTATTAACCGCAGAGTGGAGCCTCATTAGCTGAGCAGCACAGCCGTGCAGCGTTGCCGCCCGCACACGACCATGCCACTGGCCAGCTCTAACCCTAGCCTCAGGCTCACGCTCCTGTGGACCTCCGATCTGCCCCGCTGTAGCCCTCACGTCCCCCAGCCTCACAGAGAGGAAGCCCTTCTGGCTCCTGGCCCACTTTTAGTGCTGAGGGTGGGGTTTGCTTCCTGGGAAAGGTGAGCTGTCCAGCAGCTGGTGCTGTCCCCTGCAGGAACAGTCACACCTGAGTCAGGAGAGACTGGCCTGGGGGTTGCAGCTACCTACTGGGCTTGGGTCTTCAGAGGCCACCTGGCCCAGGCTCCCCCTGTGCGTGGGGAAAAGGCTTCCTGAATACCTGGGCAGAAGCTCCACTGCCCTCCATGCAAAACCCAGGACACAGACACCAACAAGCCTGTCTCTGGTGCTTCCCTCAAAGCCCAAGTTCTGCCCCTGGAGCACTGGAGACTGCTCCCTCTTCCTCAGCCCTTCAGAAATTAACAGCAGGTGTCTCAGTCCCCAGCCCTGGCTGCTGGAAAAAGCACCAGAGGCGTCCACGCATCCAGATGCCTGGGGCCAGCCCTGAGACACACACTCGGCTCATGGGTCTGGAGCCCAGTAGTTTTGGTTTTGACTTTGAGAAGCTGCTCAGGTGACAGCAACAGGCAGCCAGGGCTGGGAAAGGCTGCTATGGTCTCTTTTTGCTGGGCCTCTCTCCTGGGCACTGCTTCTCGGGCCCTCTGTCTGAGACTGCAGGTTCCTGTTTGCTCTGAGGGGGATGGTGGCACCCACCCTTTCTACCCTGATACCTAAGCCTGGGCACCCCACTCACAGGAGTCATCCAGAAAGACATCAGCCTAATTTTAGGAGGGGAGTTCTCTGGGCTAACAGCAGGCTTACCCCCTCTGATGGCTTTGCAAAATCCCCTCTTCTTCCTCTCCTCTCTCGGCTCCTTTCCCCCTCCATCCATCAGGCCAGCCCTGCTCTGAGAGAGGGGCCTGGGCTCCTCTTTCATCTGCCCTCTTGGTTCCCTTCTCCTCTCACTTTGATCCAGCTACCCAGGCCCTCCTGGAGACACTGCCACCCACCCCCATAGAACTCCCCCGGCTTAGATACACACTGTATCAACTTATGACTGATAATGGACTCCAGATAGACACAGAGATGGATGGATGATAGACATGATTAATAGATGCTGGATACCCAGATTAAATGTTAGATGATAGATAGATACACAGATAACACAGATGAGAGACAAATGATTGCAGAAAGCAGATAGATTTATGATGGATGGCTCATAAGTAGCAATAGGTAAATGTGGATGGATGGATGACCAAGATATTTCTGAGGGCCTCAGATAAAAATGCAAAAGTTCAGAGAACTAGTCATGGGCACCCACACCTATTGGGGTGCTAGCTCTCAGAGGCATAAGGAACGCTGCTGTGCTCAAGACCTGTCTGTTCCCACTCAGGTCCCTGAAATTCCACATTACTGATGGGTTTGTGACTCACATACATGTCAGTCAGGCTGGCTTACTGTGGATACCTGCAGATGCTCTGGGACCCTTCTCAGAGCCTACAGACAGGCCAAGACCACCTCTTGAGCCCCTACAGTACCTGGTGAGGGCCTCTCTTCCTGCAAAGAGGGGCATTTCCTATACAGGTGCACATTCCCTAAAGGCCAAGGCCATGGCCTCCAACCCCTCACTGCAGGCAGGTCAGTTCTTGGAGTGTGGCAGACCTGACTGGCCCTTGAAGTTAGGTGGCAGGTGTTGGCCTGCTTGGTATATGCAGAAATGAAAGAGACGGAACCATTCATTGCCTCAGTCAAGGATCAAGCCCTCAGAAAGGATGGTGTAAGTGACTTGTCCTGAATGCCACATCAGGGCCAATCATTGCTCAGAGCACTGTAATGTTAGCCAGTCATCCCCATTTCACAGATGAGTACATTGAGGCATGAGTACATTGCCGGAGGTCCCAGAGCTAGTAAACAGCAGAGCAAGGGAGTGAACCCAAGGGGTCTGGCTCCTGAGATGCCATCTACCACCCCGAAGGCAGCCCTCTTGCCCTTCTTATCATTCAGCATGGCCAAGAGGCTCGGGGATAGGAAAGGGCAGTGAAGTAGCCCCTTGACAGTAAGGACTCCATTTTGGGGCACTTGAGACTCCATTTTGGGAAAGCAACCCCTCCCACCGTGAGACTCTGGTCTGAAACTATGATCTCAAATAGTCGGACAATAGCAGTGCACTACATCACCCTTGGCAACGCACAAAAACCCCCTAGCATTATTGCTCAAGCTTAAAAGTAGAAAGGTTGCAACTGGGTTACCTGGGCTAATAATGAAGATGTGATTTGCCTATGTCTTAAGATCATAATTGCTGATTGTAAGATTTTAGTAACCGCTTAGCAACCATGTATTCTCTCCCCCCTCCCGATTTTGCAGTTTTTGCCTTTATAAACCCTATGCTGTAGTTCCTCGCTGCTCCTCTGTCCTTGTATGTTCAGAGGGCCCCAACATGTTGGATCAATAAATTTAACCCTTTGCTGGTTGCATGAGAGAAAAAGTCTCTTGGAATCGTTCCTCGGGCGGTGGGCTTTTTAGGACCCTAACAGGCAGCATGATTTGTAATGGCTGATGAGATCAGGAGTGCAGTGCCAGCTTCCTGAGGCCATGTTGCTAACAACAGAGAGGCCTGCTCTTGAGAGCCAAGGGCAGTACTTGGTTACCACAAAGTTCAGGACACAGAGTGGCAGAAAGGGGATCCTCATGTCTCAGAAACTGCACGCCAGCAGTAGGGCTGCCGCAGACACCTCCCATTATATACCAGCCAGCGGGGCAGTCAACAGGGTCTGTGCCAGGTGCTGTGTTAGGAGAGACAGGAAAGAGCTCATCCTTGGCTCCGCTGTGGGGGTGGGGGCAGAGCACGAGGGGTGCAGGTGTGAGAGAGAGGCTGGGGCTGACCGAGGGTGCAGCATGAAGAGGTTGCTGGCTGGGGCGCAGCAGAGGCCTGGGGCCCGGAGGACAGGCCACCTGCCTCCCTTCTCTGGGTTGGGGTGATGAGAAGGAAGGAATACAGAGGACGCGTGCACAGAGGAGGGAGTGCAAAGGCAAGTGACCGTTTGCAAGGAGCTAGGGAATCAGGCTTTGAACCACACAACACAAACCTCCCACCAACTGTCTCCAGAGGGCCAGTTGGGGGTGGGGGAGCAAGCATGTGGGAGCCGTTGTGTGTGGAGCAGGTGGTCTGGGAGTGAAGGAAGTAGGAGAAGGCACCGGATTGCTGGCTGGTGTCCCCCAGCCTGTCCTCCCCAGCCCACGGCAGCCAGGCTCCTTGGCAGGGTAGGTGCCTTTTGGATGTCTTGATGCTTGGCTCAGTGTGGCAGGGTGTTTCCATCCATTCTGCCCACTTCTCACGGCCATGCTTCATTAGAGCATGATTACAGCCCCATTGAACAGGTCAGTTAACTGAGGCCCAGAGAGGCCAAGTAACATGCCGAGATGCACAGGGGCAGCCAGCAGAGTAAGTGGGATCAGAGGCGTGCTGTCTCTGACAGCTGCGCCACGCCTTCCCGCCTTCCCGTTTTGTGACAAGCGGTGTGACACACTGGAATTCCAGCTTGAGGCTTCCTCCCCTTTGGATTCAGCATTGAAGCCTTTGAAATGTGGTGGCCCTGGTCACCTCAACGCGGCTGATTTGGCCAGAAAGTGCCTTATGATCAAAGGGATCAGATAAGCTTTCAGGTCCCTAGCACTTGAGCATGAAAAGAGGGCATGGTGATGGTGAGAGAGGCAGCAGGAAGGGGTGGAGCCGGGGAAGACAGAGGCGGAGGGAGAGCGAGGGGTGGGGAGGGGAGAAGGGCCGTGGGGGCAGCAGGGGAGGGGTCTGTGGTGCTACCTGGGTGGGCTGGGCAATTACAGACGTAACAAGGAGCTACCCCACACCCCCTGGGCTTAGGGTGAGGAAGAGGAGGCTAATGGAGAAAGAGGAACAGAAGAAGGGGAAAGACCAGAGCTTTCATCTGGGACCCCCTTGGTGGCCAGAGGGAGGGCTTCCTGCCAGCCTGTACCCTCCCGACCTCCCAGGGCACCGAAGCTGTTAGCCCAGGGCAGCGGTGCCACCTGCACTTGGGGTCCCAGGTTCCTCAAACTTAATCTGCTGACTGCATCACAAACGCCTCACTCGCAGGCCTATGTGATGATTTTTCAAATGCATTACAGGTGCTGTTATGATTTTTAAAAATACAAATCCATTTAGAAGCACCGCCATGGAATTCAAGGTAGCTTTTTGTCATTTTGCATTCTCTCAAACAATGGATACTCAAAGTGAAACATCTGTCAAGGTGGGTGCTGATGAATTTTTGATGCTGGAAATGGCTCCTTAACCTTGAAAAGTCTGGGGAGGCTGATCCAAGGGGGGGCCAGGGAACTCAGGGAGGAGAAAGTGCTGCCACGGAAACCCCGGGCCTGGGCCGTTTACCCAGGAGACCTTAGCATGCCCCATCCAGAAAGGGAGAGCATAGTGGAGGCACCTGCCATCGGTAACCTCGCCTCTGGCTTGGTCTTCATTTGCTGCCTCCTGCCCTTCCCTAGTCGGATCCTTAAGGTCATGCTCTGATACGGCAAGATGAGATAAATCAGGAAGGTGAGAGTGATGGAGTCCACACCCGTTTTCAGTTAACAGCCGTGAGTCAGCTTCTCTGTTGATGGGCGGACAGGAGCTTTGTGTCTCTTTACTACTGGGAGGGCCTGGCTTGGTGCCTGCCACTTAGCACAAGCTCCATAAACACCGCTTGAATGAACAGTGACAGTAACCCGAGTCCTGAAAGGTACATTTAACCTGGAACAGCTCAGGGTGAGAACGGGAGCCTGGGCCCACACCCACACTCGGGGTGGCCAGGACCAAATAGGAAAGCACCTTGGATTTAGTGGCTTGGGGCTTGGATTTGGTTTCTCTACGGCTGTGACCAGCCCTGGGTCTGAGACAGGGGGCTCAGGCTGCAGCAAGGGGCTGGACTGAAGACTGGCAGGGCAAGGCCATGGGTATTGAGGATCCCTTTGACTAACAGGCACCTGCTCACAGGGTGGTCAGCTGCAGTCACTTTCTCTCCCACATTGCACTGTGGACGTCCCTCCCAGTTCTTCAGCATCCGTAGACATTTTTTAGAACATCTGCTTTTGGCCGTCCCTACTCAGACATTCCCCGTACGCAGTTCCCACCCTCTGCCTAATGCTCCTAAAACAGATCAGGCCCTTGTTCCAACAAACAAGGCCTCTTGCTGCCCGCTGTGTCCTCCCAACTTTCCCACACTGAATCATGACCCCCAAGACCACAGTATCAAGGGATGGGAGCTCTGGGCAGTGAGCAGAGGCAGAGGCACAGAGGCCCGCCCACACCGACTTGTGTCTTTTCCACCGTGTGAGGTGACGGCGGGAGGACAGCCCACCAAGACACCAAATCGGCTGGCACCCTGACCTTAGACTTCCCAGCCTCCAGAACTCCGAGAAATAAAAGCTCTTGTTTATGAACTTCCCGCAATGTGGGATTTTGTAACAGCAGCACAAACAACACAAGACTCTCCCACTGAACACCTCGTGCAGGCGCTTCCACGGCCCCATGGTGGAGAGTGAGTGCATTAAGCTTTTCTTCCCAGGATGGGTGCATTTGAACAAGGCCCTGCGAAGCCATCATCCAGAGGGATGGAGGTTTACGGAGACTCAGGTCAGGCCTTCTAAGGGGTGCATGTGAGCCGGTTCAGGGCAAGGAGACCTTCCTGAGAAGGTCTCAGATCACTGCACGGAGGCGCCCACCCACTCTGCCGTGAGTCGGGCTGTGCTTGCCGGGGGCAGCCCCCCTGAGCTGGAAGTGACCCATGCAGGCCGAGCACGGAGCACATTCCCTGGAATGGAGGAGAGTTGCTGGGTTATTAGCGGTGCTTAATGATATTTGCATAGATTAACAGATTTAATGCAATCACGAATGCCACAATCCCGAGAAAATAATGAAGAAATCCATTACAAAGTCATAACATAACTAAGTCAATACAGTAATAACTTGATCCTGCGTTAGTAATAATTTCATCTCCTGCTGCAAGGCGATTTTATAATGTGCACTGTTTCTGGACATTTTTATAAATTTCACCTTTGTTTGAGATAATTAATTAACAAAATAAAAAAATATACTGCTGGTACTTTATACAGTAAATTAGTCATTAGTCTAAACTGGCAGGCTGTAATAAAACTTATTAAGATGGATGTGCTGGGATTTCTAACTTCTCTTCAAATGGCCTGAAACATCTCACTGGCAAAGCCCAGGGGCTGCCTGGTGGCAGTGGTTCAGACAAACTAGGAGGACTCCATAAAGAGTGGTCAGGTGAGGAACAGGGTGCAGGCCCAGCCTCAGGCCCTCTGAGTGGGTGGGGACCTACCTACTCTGCCCCAGGCTCCATCAGGCACCAGGGCTGGTCTCCTAGGTCTTCCACTAGAAAGCACTACAAAGCAGGTGGCTTAAAGGAACAAACATCCATTCCCTCACGGTTCTGGAGACCGGAAGTTAGAAATCCAGGTGTGACCAGGCTCCCTCCAAAGGCTGTCTCCTTGCCCCCTGCCTAGCCTCTGGTGTTGACTGGCAACTTGGCTTTCAGTAACTTGTAGCTGCCTCACCTTGCTCTGTTTGCATCATCACAGAGCATTCCCCTCACATGTTTTGTGTCTCTGTATCTGAGTTTCCTCCTTCTCCTGCGGACACTGACTAGTGTTCTATTGGTTTTGGGGCACACCCTAATCCAGGGTGACCTCATCTCAAATAAGATTGTGTTTACAGGTTCCCGCTGGACATGAATGGGGGGGGTACCTGAGTGAACCCTCTTGTTGTAGGCATTGAGGGTTATGTGATCACCACCTTTACTCCCCCAGGAAGGCAGTCTGGGGGAGGCACACTGAGGGACAGGGACCATCAGTGGCTGCCTGGCAGGAGCTTGGTCCTGGAGGTAGGTGGTTTCCTGAGGGTCATCTCATGGGCTAAAGGGAGACCATGGCCTCCAGCAGTGGTCAACACCATGTATATTTGTGAGTGCTGCTCTGGGAGGAAGTCTAGAGCTTCCATCAGATCCACAAAGGGGCCCAGGTCCTCAGAATGTGCCAATCTCCTTACGACATCAGGGAGGGATCACCCTGACCACAGCCAACCCAACAGCCAGCTGACTGGCCAAGAACTCTCAGAACGCAGTGTGACAGTTTCCAGAAATCTTCCAGTACCCCCCACCCCTGCAGGAGGGCGGGGCTGGGGCTTTGCAGGGGAAGCTGTCATGCCTCTGCCTTTCCCTGTGGCCGAGGTGGCAGATGGGTGGGCGCAGGTGCTCCCGTGGTTCTGGCTGAGAACTTCACTGAGGAGATAGATATCTTGGGACCTCTCCTCCCCAGGCCAGCTGCAGACTCCAGCACATTTTAAAACCAGCTTCTACACCCGTCAGCCCCGGTGAAGTCCTTCATAAAAAATGTCCAATGGGAAGGCATCAAAGACGAGAGCCAAGGCTACCAATGTCACCAGGGACCTCGAGCCCTGCCCACTCAGCTCTGTACTGCCCCTGGCCCCAGTAGGAGACCCCATGCCAGGTTCTGCCCTGCTCGTCTATGCTGGCCAGGGACACCCACTTACCATGCAGGGGCCAGGGCCTGGCCTCTGCTCTGGTTCATCAGATGCGCTGTGGGGCCTGTGTCCAGCGACATCACGTCCTGGGGTCTTTGCCTTCTCTTGTGTATGCTGTGTTCCACTTGCTTAAGGAGGGGCTCTGCAGCCCCGGGCACAAACGGGGCCCCTCCTCCCCAGTGCCCTCCATTCTTTCTCCTAATCCCCTCTGAGCCCTTCCACCTCCCACCTTGGCACACCCACTGGCACACCTGCTTCTGGGATTTTCCATTCAGCTGTCTTTTCTGTTTGCTTTTAACGTGTTGAGTGACCATGTGATTGATTGTCCAAGCTGGGACCCCTGCTGGGTTAAAAGGGAATACTACGAACAATTAGTCGAGGACAGGAGGTGACTCTGGACTGCTTTTGGCACCCTGGTGTCCTAGTTACTGTCCTCCTGCTGACGGCAGTGCCCCCACCCCGCACCGTGTTGGGAGGTGGCTCACAGCCCTCTCTGCTACCTGGGCCCACGCTGAGGCCCCAGCCAGGGGCAGCCCAGCATCACTGCATGCCTTCCTATTCACAACGGAGGCTGTCAGACACCAGAAGGGCAGGGTTGGGGGCCGGGGAGTGAGTCAGCGTGCACAGCAGTGCCCCCACACCAAGGGTCAGGGCAGGGAGCACAATCTCCCCTCCAGCCTTTGCCCACCCAAGGGCCTGGGCCAGGCCAGGGGACAGACTGGCAGCCTGACACCACGTTCTGTAAGCAGCTCAGCCCTGCGACGGAAGTTAATGAGGAAGACAACAGAAAGGGGGACAGGAGAGCAGAAAGGGAAACCGTAGGCCAGGCAGCCAGGTGGGGGCCGGAGACCAGCGGAGAGGCAGATGGAAGGGCTATGTTGAGCACAAGTCCTTCTCCCTCCCTCTCCCCCTCTTTTGCCCACCATGACCTCAGGGTGGAATGTCTGCGAGGCACAGCACGTGGCGGGGGCACTGGAGGTCCCCCTGCCGTCTGCCAAGGCTTTGGGTTCCCCCATGAGAGTGTCATCTCTCTGAGCTAAGCATTGCTGGCTCCAGAACTCCACTGTAAAATGCAACATCACTTTGTGCGAGTGGTCAGCTCCCAACAGCTCTGCGTGCATTAGGGGATTCCATGTAGGCAGCTGACCCCTCCCAGTTCTGTTTGGCACACACTGTCCTTTCTGTGTCTGTTTGTGAAAGATAAAATTTACAAGCAGTAGGGCCAGTGTTGTGGCCCAGTGGGTAAAGCTGCTGCCTGCTAGGCTGCCATCCTATACAAGCAATGGTTGGAGTCCTGACTGCTCTGCTTCTGACTTAGTCCCTGGTAATGAGTCTGGGAAAGCAGTGGAAGGTGGCCTTTGTGCCTGGGCCTTTGCCACCCACGTGGGAGAACTGGATGGAGCTCCTGGCTTCTGGTTTCAGCCTGGCCCGGCCCTGGCTGCTGTGGTCATTTAGGGAGTGAACCAGTGGATGGAAGATTCTCTCTCGCTCTCTTTCTCTCTCTCTCCCTCTATCTTTCCCTCTCTCTCTTATTTGCCTTACAAATAAATAAAAGTGAATGTTAAATTATGAGTGGGAACACACATAAATCTTTAGCACTGTGGGAGTTGGAGTCCCTAGCTTGCTAAATGCCAGTTTCGCTTCTGTACTCTGGCTTGCTTGCTTGCCTGCTGTAACGCCATAACAGGCCTTATCCTGGACCAGGAAGGAGGCAGGCTGGGTCCTTGAGAACAAAGAAAGTAAGTTCTCCTGGAATTTATGACCTTCTGTCCCCCACCAGCTCCCCTGGAATTTATGGCCCAATGCTTCATGCCAGTGCCTCCCCAGCATCTCATCTACTATCTATTGACAGACGCTGATCCCCCACCAGCACCCTTCTGAAGATACAGAACAATTCCCAGCTCCCCCAGATTCCCCAGACCCTGCCCAGGCAGCATCCCCGCCTCTTCCAGGGTACCCAGTGCTCTGAACTTGCTCACCCTCACTTGGTTTTGCTCAACGCTTGCTCTATAATCAGCTCATTGTGCCTGCCCCTTGTCACTCAGAGCAGTGGCTATGAGATTCACCCACCTTGCCTGGGCTGCCCAAGAGCCCAGGGGCAGACCCCGGGTCCTCTGGCCCATTGAGTGGGACCTGCTTTCTCCTGGCATGCAGCTGAGCCTGCTAACTGCCCCCCTGTGGCCTGAGCTGAGCCTAAGCATCTGCTGGCTGCAGCTGCCCATGGGCAAAGGCTCAGAAGCATCTGCTAGGGCCTGAGCCCAGGCCACAGCACTCTGGGGGGTGATGGCTGAGCCCTAGGGTCCCAGAGCAGCTTCCGAATTTGCACCAAACAGCGAAGCCTGCAAGTGTGCATCTTTCCAGAAGAATGCCACCAGCGGGTCGGTTGATTAGCATATGATCTCACCATGACAGCCACTGCCCTGCCCCATCCCTGTCCCTCTCTCCTGTGTCACGTCTGTGACCCCCTGACTCTCCCCTGTCTCCACATAGCAACCAGAGCCAGAGCAGGGCTCCGCAGTGTTCTGTGCAAGCCCCCTGGTTGCCCCCAGGTTTGCCCAGGACAAACTCCAGGCTCTGAAATGGTCTGGAAGATCCTGCAGGATCTGTCCTGCCCTCCCCCTCCCCCTGCCACCTGCCACTCTCCCTTCCCTCAGAGCTCCCTGGGAGCCAAGCTGGGCCCTGCCCTGCCTTGAACCCCAGCTCCTCCATGTTCTTGCTCACCAGCCGTCCTCTCCCTTAGCTTTTAGAACCCAGGACAACAGGCATCCCCCAGCACTTAGCACAGGCCCTAGCAGGTGGCTACGCTTGTTTAGTGGAATAAGCGCGGGGTGATTGAAAACCTGCCTCCGTTTCCTAAAGGGGAAGCCCAGAACGCTGAAGAACCTCTCGGCCAGGGCCAGCAAAGCTGAGCGGGCTTGAGGGCGAGCTCACTCCCCGCTGGTGCAGTCGCTGGGGATGGGGAGGTGGCCTAGCTGAGAGCCCTGGGCAGAGAGGCCCAGAGACGACCCAAGCAAAGGGGATGGCGTGGTGGGAATGGGGGCTGCTCTGCTCTTGGGAGCCAGGGCCTCGGGGGCCCGGCATGGGAACCAGAGACCAACTGGGAGAACTGCATCAGGAGGGAAGCCTCAGACCCCTCAGAGCCACAGCTTTCCACCTTGGAGGGTGAAGCATGGGGGTCCAGGCCATAGACCCTGGGAAGAAGGGGCGCAGGAGGAGAGAGGCGTTCTTGAGGCTGACGATGGGAGACAAGCGCCTGTGGACTTGGCTGTCTCCCATGGCCCCCCTCTCTCCTCCCTGTGTGTCACTTAATGTTTGCAGTTAAGTATTTACAGATACGTTCCCATGGCAACTGGGGCCTCAAAGTTACTCTCACAATTCTGTTTTCTCAAATGTGTTTCTCTGGTGGATTGCACCGAATTTTCTGGAAGCTGGCCAGGCCCGGCAAGTCACACTCCCAGCCCTGTGCTCCAGTGTCTTCCCTTCCCCTCTTGGGCGGGCGGGCGGCGGGGGTGGGGTAGGGGTGGTGGTGGTGTGTGTGTGTGCAGATCTGATTCACACCCTCCTGTGATCTCATCCTGCAAAGCTTCCGTGGTTTGCTCAGGGCCTGGAGCTCCGTGCCTGCCACCTGGATCATCCAGCTTTTTGGATCCATTGCAAGCCCCTTCCCCTTCTCCTGGAAGCATTCTCCAACTTCCAGGGCCCGGGAGCCCAGGTCTCCCCTTGTTGTTGAAGGTGAAGGCTTCCCGTTTCACCTCTGACCCCTGGCACTGGCCAGGGCTGGATCTGTGGCAACCCAGCTGCTGTGGACATTTGCTGGTTGCTTGTTGCTTTAGTTCCCACACCCTGGTATTTTCCCACAGCACTGCCCATGGGGAAGGAGGGGGCCCCTTTCTTTTGCACTCAGCCATTCACTTCCCGAGTGCTGGCTCCGGGCCAGGCACCTAGCAAGGAACAAAGAGGGACCCTGCCTGCTTGGAGCTCATCTCTCAATGGGGAGAGGTGGAATGATGATTGAGAGAAGAACAGGATGGTAGCATGTGCCATGAATGCAATCAAACAGGGTAGAAATAAAACTAATGGAGTGTTAGGTTGGCAGTCAGGAGAGACCTCAGTAAGAGGGACACAGAGTCTGAGACAGCATCTAGGAGAGCAGTGCCTGTCAGAGAACAGCTAGTGCAAGGGCTGGAGCAGGGACACTCACAGAAAAGCCACGAGGCCAGGGAGCTAAAGCAAGGAATTCAGGGAGCAATTGTGGCAACAAAACCCTTGGATCTCTCTCTGAGGAAGGATGATAGAAGGCGCTGATGGGACCATGTGTGGAGAATGGGGTGTGGGGTGCAGGTAGAGGCAGGAGCAGTCCTGGTCAGGGAGACAGGAGGCTCTAAGGAGGACAGCAGGAGAGGGCTGACGAGGATAAGGACTCCAACCTGTGATTCCAGGGGGTTCCATGCCCCAGCCAGAAAGGGGACCCATCGCTGCCTGGTCCCTTCTTTCCATCCCCTACTGGACCTATACCACAAGAAGGCAGAGATGGGAGGGGCAGGGTTTGCTATGGTCCCCCAGTGCCAGGGTCAGCACCTCCAGGCCAAGGTCTGCCCCCACCAGCAGGAACACTCCTGCCCAAGACACCTGCAGAGCCCTGAGGACAGCCACCTGCCCCCACCCCCACACTGTGACTGCTGGGGACTGCTGCATACATGGCAGGTGTGGGGCCAGGTAGGTCCCCCAGAACTCAGCCTTCCTCTGGGGGACAGCGGCTCCTGCTCCCTGCTGCCCCTCCTCCCATTCCATGCACCCTCAGAGCCCCCACCCTGCTAGGACTGGCTAGGAGCAGAAAGGCGCCAACTCTGCTAACGGGTCCTTGAGTGGCCGCATCATGGTTATAAATGACGTAAGTCACCGGCCTTTAATTGATGTTGGAGCTGCAATATTGAGGACACAGCACGGAAGCCACGGGCCTCTTGTTGCCGTGTCCTGGAGCACAGAAGTCTCCAGCATCATCATGTGCCTCCCACCGGCCCTTTCTCCCTCGACCGCTGTTCTCACCAATGCTGCCCACACCTCCCGCCTGCTCTGAGCCTGGGCCAGCACAGGAGGTGCACCACAGGAGGGGAGGCAGAGGTCACCCCAACTCCGGGCAATCTCCAAGCTCAGGTGACACCAAGAGCCACACAGCACTCCCATCACCTTGGTTTGGCATTGGGATGTATGTTGGCTTTCAGAGAGCAAGTTGGATGCTTAGGGGAATTTGAGCCACTTAGGCAAAGTCCCCAGAACACACTACAAGTATCTGATGCCCACCGGCCCCCATCACGGTGGGGACAGATGAGGCTACCTCTTAGGGTGCCTCCCTCCTCAGAGCCTCTGCCCCCTTTTCCCTGGCTAAGTCCCTGGGCAGAGCAAACCTCCTACGGTGTAGACCCACAGGACTGTAGCCCCTAAAGCACCTCCTTTAAGGATCCAAAAGGCTTCCCACCACTTCTGTCTCCAGAGCACTGTGGCAGTGACAGGCTCACAGCCCCCGGAAACCTCCTCTGACAAGGGGCCCAAAGGAAGACTGAGGTGAGGACGCCTGTGAGGGGGACAGGAGTCAGTGAGTGCCATGTCTGAAGGTGCGGAGGTGACACCCGGGCTGCAGGCTTTCCTGGAGGGGAGTGACTGGGACTGCAGATGAAGGAGTTTGGGGTGGCTCCTGGAGCAGGGGGGCTGTGAAGCTCAGAGGCGTTGCCAGTGGTGTGAGCCCTGGGGAGGACCAGCCCTGCCTCCTGGTCCCTTTTCCTGCGAGCTGTCTGAGCCACAAGCGGCACCAGGCTGTCTGAGGGAGAGGGCACCCCAGCCAGGCCAGGGCAAAGCTGGAGGAGTTGGGAGCAGGGGGAGGGAGAGGCTCCTCCTGCGGGTACTGGGGGGGTCCTTGGAGAAAGCTGAACAGGCAGAGAACGGAGGGCGGAAAGGAAAAGCCGTTCCGTTGTCGTGGTCTTCAGCACTCCCTCCAGCTCTCATTTGAGCCCTGGAGGGCAGGCTCAGCTGGAGGCTGGTGGCAGAGGCACGGCTGTGCCCGCCCGTTTCGTGCCTAGCCTCCGGAGCCTCCTGAGTCCCCCAGACAATGGGGGCGGGGCGACGGCAGCCCTGCTCCGACGGAGCTGCGTTCTCGCCTCCTACTCTCTGGAGCCCCCTGCAAGGCAGCTCTGCAACCGGGAGCGATTAGCATTTGAAATCCAGGCGGAGGACTCCTTCCTCCACTCCCCACCCCTCACTTCCTCCAAAAAAGGAAAACAGTCGTTGAAATTGAAAAATGGTGCTCAGTGAAGGGTTTAAAGACATTTTGAATTTAAAATATATTTTAAAGGTCATTTTCGGCAGTAATTATGTTATAATGGCGGGGCTCTTAGCAAAAAGCGGAGTCCCGCAGTAGCATGAGACCAAATGGGAAGCAGCCACAGCTCGCGCCTCCCGCAGCCTTCAGAACTGGCGGGAGCAGGAGGGGAGGATGGCAAACTTCTCTTCCAGAGCCAGCGTCATGGTCACCTCTGGGTCCCCAGGAACAGTTCAACTTGGCTCTGGCATGGAATGGTCCCCCCAAGACCTCTCTCCTAGGCTTGCCACTGGTGGGCTTTTGGGGACTCTCAGGATCCTGATGGGACACCCCCTCCTGCCATGTCCTTTCTTTCTCCTTCCAGACATGGCCCTTTGGGCTCCTGCTGGCTGCACAACACATCCTGGGCCAGCTCACTAGGGGAAGGCTCACTGGGAGGAAGCTCCCCTGGCCCCTCAGTGAGTGCCACCTTCCAAGGGACCTCACACCCTGCCCACTCAGCTCTGAGCTCCCACGGCCCCAGTAGGAGACAGCATGTCAGGTACCACCCTGCTCTTCTACGCTGGCCAGGGACACCCACTTACCCAGCCACCCAGCCTCATGCCCCAGCTCACTCTGAGATCACAGTGGTTCCCAAGTCTCTGTCATCTCCCCCAGCTGCTCGCAAGCCACCAGCTTGACAGAGTCATTCTGCAACTTTACCAAAGCTTTGTCTTCAACACTGCCAGGCTGCCAACTTTTGGAGCCCAACCTGTTCACCTTTGAAAAACCTGGACCTTCGTCCATTTCCGGCTCCACGGACCATGGCTCAGGGTTAGCAACCCGCCCACTTGGATTTTACCCTGATTCCTTCGGAGCTGGCTGGGAGACTGACACTCTATATTCTTCCAGCAGGTGGAAGACATGAGCATACTTTTGGAACCTCAACATTTTCTGTCCTATATCCCAACTAACAACCTTGACACCCCGGCCCACTTGCGCCCTCTCTGTGAGCACATCCTTTCTTTGCAGGAAGCTCACGAGCACAGGAAGCCATGAACCTACAACAGACACAGAAGTGCTGCTGTGAGTCTGACTGGGGGTGTTCCAGAAATGGTAGCTAGGCCCCTGGGTGCCATGAGAAGGCAAGCTCTCAGGCCTGGGGTGGGGGGCAAAGAGGGGACAGACGGCAGGGCCCAGGGAGTGACTGGGGCTATTGGAAGAGCCCCAAAGGCCCATCAAGGGTGTTGGAAGTAACCGGAGAGGGCTTTATGCAGGAGGTGCGTGGGGCTTGGGTGCAGGGACACAGCAACAGAATACAGAACCAGGAACATCAAAGAATAAAGAAATAAGCTGCGGCTTAGGTGTCCCTCAAGCCATGGCACAGGGGAGAGGTGGGTCTGCTCCTGAGGCTGCTACCAGGTCAGCCAAACACTGGCTGTGGGGTGAGGAGGGGAACACAGGACCGGACACCCACCTTTAGCCACTCTGCCACTGCGGCCTTCCTTTCAGAGCAGCAGCCAACTTGGTGGTGGCCCTGCCCATGGTCCTAGGGGACCAGTCTCTGCGGGAGACCAGTATGTATGGCCTAGGAGGGAGGACTGGTCAGGTTGCACGGTGCAGGGGTCGGGGGCTGGTGCCCCGCAGAGTCAACCAGGTCCCCCAGGAGGGAGCATAGCAGTGGTGGTGGTTGGGGTCGGGGGAGGGATGTACAGCTCAGGACTGAGCCCTGCAGGGGCTGAAGGGTGGAGCAGGGGCAGAAAGGAGGGAGGGAATGAACTAGAAAAATGCCCAGGAGAAGCACAACACCAGGCTACAGTGTTATTAAAGGAAAGCATCTTAAAAATGTGAGCCATTAATAACAGGCTGACGCCACGTCGGGGTAATTTATTCAAATTGTGGGGCCAGGATGGAGGAGCAGATGTTTCTGAGCTGCTGGTGTCACTGAATGAGTTCCAGGGGAGGTGGGGGTGTGCGTGGGGGGCTGAGCACCCCCACACTTCCTTCGCCCCTTGTAGGAAGGTCTCTTGTCCCACCGCCCCTGGGAGACCCCACCCCAGACTGATGGAAGGGAGGAGGGCTCTGGAGGCTGAGGACAGCTAATTGTGTTCAACAAGTATGGAGAGAGCAAACTAGGGTTGGGGCCGGGCAGGCAGGTCCACTGCCCCGGAGTGTCAGTGCCCCCATCCTGGCCTGTGCTGGCTGATGGCACTGCTGTCCAGCCCTGGAGGAACTCCAACTCCTGCACCAAGTCATCCGCGCTGGCAGGCAGAGAACCTGGGGACCTCAGGGACCTGGGCGCCTTCCCAAGGGGCGCCGTCACCAGCTGGCCACCCCAGAAAGTGAACCCTGGGTCTCAGCTGCCTCGGTTGTACAATGGAGCCATAACACCTAAGTCACAGAGTATGAGACAGAAAAACCATGGTGACTGAGGGAGGCCCTGGCCCGAGCCCACGCCAGGAGGCTGCTGAGGTCAACTTGGAGCTTCGATCGGACGTCTTTCCAGTCTTCTAGTTGTTCCACTGGGTCACCCAGGTCCCCAACCAGACTGTCCATCCCCTTCCTCTCTGCAGGTGAGGCGTGCCACCGCGGGTCGTCCCTCAGTGCCGACAGGGCAGCTGGTGTTGGGACTGCACGTGAGGACTCTTGTGGCTTTCTTCCCCGCTGGGTAAGGGGCACCAAGGCTTGCACAGCCTCTCCCAGGGGCTCAGCTCAGTCCCTTGGGTGTTGGCCCAGTCAGGGACTCAGGCTCAGAGTCTGGCACAAGTCTCAGGGTTTCTCAGAAGCTTCTAGGACAGAACCCTGCAAACAGGTGGGCCCTGGCCGCCTGCCAAGACCTGGGGGTGGGAACTTCTGTATAGGAGAGCTCTCCTTCCTGATGCCGCCTTTCTGACCCAGCCAGCATCGCCCTCCACCTGGCTTGTGAGTGACGTCATGGTGGACCTGTCCATCTTCACTTCTTACTGCCTACGCTCCCAGCCTCCAGCCAAGGACAGGGAACACGGAGGGGATCCAGGCGCCTACTTGGTCCGTGACCATGGATGGCCCCCATGGCATGCTGTGGTGAGTGGTGGGTGGATAAAAGGAGCTAGTCCAAGGCAGACACTCTTCCCACGGGCCCAGCCCTCATGGCGCCACCATGAGTCGCAGGAGCGGAACAAGGAAGCGCTCCTGTCCCCAAGAGGCCTGACCTGAAATGACACCACTAGAGTGACGTTCTGCTAGGAAAAGTTGCTTAAGCAAAGTTCACCTTGAGGGGACAGCATCGATGCATGCATGCCCAGGAGAGGGCAGAGGGTTGCCTTTGCCACTTTCAAGGTGTGGCCACCCCTGGACATGGAGACAGGTGGGGGGTGGTTGTGAGACTGAGGTGCCCGTGAGGACCTCCTCAAGAAGCGATGAGAGAAGGGCAGTTGTGCAGGTGGTGGAGGGATGGGGGGGGGTAGGGGGCGGGGAGGGGAGGGGCATGGCTCCCACTCCCAGCCTGTGATCCTCCAGGGGCTCCCTGCCGGATCGGCTGTGAGGGTCAGCGGCAGCTGCCCGCCCTGTGCCTCTGCTCCCAGCAAATTGGACCTGCTCATAGCTCAAGGTTCATTTCCAGTGAAGGAGAAAGTGCAGCCCCACACACACGGGGCAATCAGCGCGCTCTGTGATGAATGGAGCCCGTGTCACTCAGCGAAAATGAATATTTCTTTGCGATAATGGCCAGATGGTAGCAACTCTCCGATCCAAATTAAAACATGCATGATAAATGCCAGGAAAACAGAGGAAGACAAAACCCCAACCTGGAGTGAATTCTCTCTATAAATCTTCGCCCCCCCCCCATACCCCCTACCACAGCAGCCCTGCTAATAGCCATTAAATTATTAAGATGTGCTGCAAGGAGAATGCCAATGTCAGTGGTACCGGCCCCGCTGCCCACCCCCGGGCCTTCCTATGGGACTGCTTTTAGACTGGGCATTCCAGCAGGTTCCCATGAGGAGATAGGGTGGGACACCGGCCTGGTGGTGCACACAGCGTCCAGCCTGGCTCGGCGGCAGGCCAGCTTTGTCAGCCCTCTGGAAGCTACTGTCTCCATAGAAAAACACGAAACTAACATCTACCACCTGACACTGCGGCTCTGATGGAGGGCCGGCGGGTGGTCCTGGGTTGGGTGGTGAGGTCTGAAGGTGGTTGGGTCCTGGGTTGGGTGGCTGTAAGGTCTGAAGGTGGGAGGCGCAGCCTGGGGTTCATATTTTAGAGTGACCAAGGGGCTCCTGAAGTTAAAGCCAAACTCCTGAGGTCCTTGCCCCTCTCATCAGTTTTGCCGACTCCCTGTCCCTCCTGCCTGCAGGGGGCTGTCTTCCCAGGCCCCGCATCTGTTGATCATCATCCTCTTTCATAGGCCCCAGGCCTCCCTATCATCATCTGGGACCCCTCAAATCTCCTTGAACCACTTTCCTTGGACAGACTCTAGGCCAGCGGGGGCTACGTTCCTTGTCTTATCTGCTCTCAGCCTGAAATTCCCTCCAACAGGGAGCACCCAACTGCTCCAGCTTGCATGGCCTCTGCTCCCCGATCTGAGGCTTGCTCTAGCTCCACAATGCTGCCCACTGTTCCCTGCTGCCTGTGATGTCTCTGGGGCCCACACTTAGCAGAGACCTGAAGATGTCCTGCCCCTTTGTACACCATCTTCTGGGGGTCCATCAGCTCTCCTGCAGCCGGGACTGACCCTCTTCACTTGAATGCCACTTGCAATGGGCCTCAAGCCTCTGCAGACATGTAGGCCAGTTACCTGGTATCAGGATGTGGTGTCCAGGATGTCAGCATCACTGGTGTGTCTCTGGGTTGGGCCCCTGCTCATCTCTAGGCCTCTGAAAGCTCCCTCCCCTTGGGAGGCCCCAGACGGACAAGGCCCTGATGATGCAGGCTGGCTCTCCTCCACCTGGGCAGCTCCAGCCTCAGACCCTGTCCCCCAGAGGCATGGAGGATGGGCAAGAGGAGCTGAAGTCCATGGCCAGGCTCATGCTCTGGGGATCTGATGGTCGGCACTGATACTGGAGGACTTCCCCTGGGAACCAGCACCTGGCGCAGACCTGCCATGGAGGTCTGCCTGGGACTGTGGCCTGAATGCTGATGTGGGCAGTGTGGTCCTGGAGAAATCACCTCTCCTCTGCCATACAGCTAGGCCAGCCAGGGTGGCTGCAGGTGCTCACACAGGAGGTGCTGGCTGACTTCATGGGCGCATCAGGGCTCCAGTGGCTCTTCCGGAGCCCTAGCCACTGCTGCCACAGGCTCGACTAGTCCCCATGTGCCTGGCTCTGGGCCAGCTGGGGAAGGCGCAGGCCCCTCCAGCAGACAGGGCTTGTCTGATCGGGAAGACTGGGAAGGAAGGAACACAACCGGACAAACAGGACTCTGGGCCAGGCCTGTTCAGCTTGGGCTGCAGCATGGGAAGGAACGGGATTCCCCAGATTCAGACACTGCTGCTGTGTAGGGGTGCAGCTGCCCACACCATGGGATTCTGGGAGCAATGAGACCCATGTTGCCATGAAACTCGGTCTTCCTATTCCAGAAAGTGGACACTCCTCCCCGGCCCGGCCAACTCTTCTCATCACTTGCGAATCTCAAGGATGCCACGTATTTGCCTTGCTTGTCTCTGGTTTCATGCCTTTGACCGTAACACAGCCCTTGTCTCTGGTTTTATGCCTTTGCCTATAACATAGCCCAGATGCTTGCTCCCAGTAAACCTGTCGTCCCCTGCCCTAACACCTACCCATCACCAACTCCAGGAAGCCTTCCTTATTCTGCCTCATTTTAGTAGTTCATATGCTCAGGACAACTGTGGACCTGGCCTGTTAGCTGATCAAGCGTTGTTAGAGTCCTCACTCCTGCCACCTCCTCTCTTTTTCCCACGGAGTGGACTCTATAAAAAATAAAACGTCAATGGCCACAGTTCACCCACTGCATCCCCCCGCAGCTCTGAGGGGATCACTGCCCACTTTGCAATGGAGGATGCAGCTCTGAGGGCAAGGTGGCATGGTGGGACAGCAGGGAATGTGGACCCAGAGTGACCTGTGAAGCTGAGCCCTGTCCCTCACCTCGCTCCTCTGTGCACCTGTCTGGCATCCCTGGACTCTTCCTCACACACCACTTCTCTCACGCCATCAAAAGCTGTGGACGGTGTCCCTCTGCCTACATGCAACTGTGTAAAGTAGCTTCTGGAAGTCAGTGCTTCTAATCCTGCCTCTTGGGGGTCCCCCAAGCTTGCCCTGGGTCAGGTCTCTTTCCCACCTGGGAAGCTCTACTCTTGGAGCTCCTGCCCTCTGAGGCCAGGCGCTGCGGCCCCTTCTTATCTCTTGTCCATGTGCTGCCTCTCTTCTGTCCCCATCCACCCACCACAGTCCTCACTCCATGCCCGTGTGTTCCCTGGGCTCTTCCCACTGGGGTGGCAGACACCAGGAAGATCAGGGCTCACTCACAGGTGCACTGGGAACCACCTGACCCAAAGGACCACCCAGGAACCATCTCCTCTCTCTCATCTCCCCAGGAAGTGGGCATTGTCCACTCCCAGGCTCGCCCAGTACCCGGGATGCGAGGCCGTGGCGGTGCTGATACAGTGAGACACGAGAGGCCGTGGTCCCCTCTCTCTGTCATTCCTATTCCCGGGCACACAAGCACGAGGCAGCTTTTAAATATCATCCAGAAGCCCATTTGCTATGATTAATATCCCATTTCCCCTGGAACAATCCTTTGCTAAATTAGCCGGGGGCCAGAGGGAATTGGTCAGGGAGCTGCAAGTCTCCACTTAACTTTCCGAATGGATTAAGAAAACTTCAAAAACAAAATTCAGATCAATCAACACTCCCTCCCCCAGCTGAAAGCCAGAGTCCATCTGAATTCAGCAGGTTTGCAGTTAATTATATTTTCACACCTATGGCAGGAGTTACAGATGTATTTATAATGTGTGTCTGCCCAGGAGCCTCCACAGCCCCCTGGGACCCTTCCCCGCCAGCCACTTCCTACCTGGCCCCAAAGACCTTCTATCTTGGCAAAGCTGCTGTTTCAGGCCCGTTCTGTGTACTAGAGAGGCTGCTTGCATTCAGGAAATTTCTTTTTAAACGAGACTTGGGAGGGGCTGGCATTGTGGTGCAGCAGGCTAAGCTGCAGCCTATGACATCGGCATCCCATATGGATGCTGTTTCCAGTCCAGCCTGCTCTGCTTCCATCCAGCTCCCTGCTAATGTGCTGGGAAAGCAGCTGAAGATGGCCCAGGTGCTTGGGTCCCTGCCACCCATGGGAGACTTGGGTGGAATCCTGGCTTTGGCCTGACCCAATCCTGGCCATTGTGGCCATTTGGGGGAGTAAACCAGCAGATAGAAGATCTCTGTCTCTCCTTTTCTCTGTCATTTTACCTTTCAAATAAATAAAATAAACTGGAAGAAACAGGGATTATTAAGAAGTAACACCCCACCCCCGCAAGGGAGCATGCACCATGAGCTACAGAACCTAACAGGTGGAAATGCTTAAACACAAATGCAAGGGATTGTAGTGAGATGCATGTTACAGCTTCCTGATCATCAGGGAAGCGGTGCCCTGGATGGGCATCTTGGCCTGGCCGTGAGGATCTTTCAGCCCTTGCACACCTGGTACCTAACCTTCCCACAGCCCATGGGTCCCATAGCAACCCCAGCCTTCTCCTGAGCACCTAGCAGACCTCGAGCTTACCACAGCACGGTCTTCCCTTGCATACTGGCACTGAGTGAGTCTGCAGCAGGTGTACAGAGGGCCTACTGGAACACGGGCTTGGGGCTGGTTACTGCCCAAAGGAAAGCATTGCCATCTCCAGCTGAGAGCGCTTGGTGGAGCAGCTTTGCTTCTCGAGAATGTTTAGAATCGGAAGGAGCTGGGGACAGGAGTCTTGCGCAATGGTTACATCGCTGCCTGGGGTGACTTATCTCCTACTAGAGGCCCTGGGTTTCAGTCCTGCCTCTGCTTCTGATCCAGGTTCTCCCTAAAGCACATCCTGGGAGGCAGCAGGTGATGGCTCAGGCTCTTGGGTCCCTGCCACCCTGTGGGAGACCAGGATGGACTTCCCAGCTCTCGACTTCTGTGTGGCCCAGCCCTGGCTGTTGTGAGCATTTGAGGAGAGAACCAGTGGCTGGGAGATCTCTCTCTCCCTCCCTTCCTGAAGGGGCTGGTGAGAGGCGCACTCCTGGAATTGGAGGGTGGCACATGGATCCTGGAGCTTCTCTAGGCCTAGGGGACCCGACCCCATGTCTTGGCCAGCAGGGCGTTGGCTGTCTCCAACAGGAGACTGGCTCCCTGAGCAAAGACACTCTCCAGCTGTGGGGAGGGAGGCTGGTGTTGGAGCAGGACTGGTGGGGGCAACAGGGAGATGCGCCCCCAGGGAACCTGCACGCACGCACGCACACACACACACAGACCCGCACATGGACCATGCCAACAGTTGTTTTCAGGGGCTTCTGTGGGAACCCAGACATCATGGGGGTGGAGGAGGGAGGGTCATTTTCTACTCCAAGGTGCACCCCTTCTCCTTCAGCAGCTGTTTTGGGGTCCCAGTCACTGCACGCCTCACCTGGACTCCCAGGCAGAGCACAAATCAGGAGCCCCAACTTGGCCAAAAGGATGTGGGGGAGCAGGAGTGGTGCTTTGTGCCTGATGACCCAGTAGGGCCTCAGGTTGGGCTCCGGTGCTGTGGCTCTGGCCCTCTGCACCCCCAGGGCTTTCTGTCCACCTAGAACTTTTTCCCTAAGTCAACTGTTGCCTTTTAAGACGAAAATGGACACTTCTGGATATTGAATTTCCCATAAAGTGGGACCCACAGGCGTGTGCATTTCCTCTAAACACTAGCTGTCCTGGCTGAGTAGCTGCAGGGGTCTGGGCCAGAGGCACCCAGCCTGCAGAGGGCAGCAGTTGAGGCCCTGGGGCCCCAGGACTTTGGCAGAGGTGTGCAGCTGGCCCTACCAGGGCCCATACCCCTCAGCCGGTCAGCAATAGTCCCTGAAAGTCCTCGCCGACAGCTCGCTGTCTGTGTCTGTTTAGACATAAAATGATGCTCGGAGGAGAAACGAGGGACTTAATAGGATTTAAAAAGCCGCAGGACCCGATGGGGCTACAGATGGTGGAGGGCGGGGCGGACAGGATCTGCCACGGTTTATGGCGGGGAACGCGGCCTCGGGGAGGGCCTGGGAGCCGCGTCACAAGCACAGTGTCCAACCTCATTAGCCCGCCCAGCGGGACTCTGCCGCCACGCCAGTGCCGGTGCTGCGCTGGGCCGGGGGGGCAGCCAAGGGCGGCCAGAGCCTGGCTTGGCTCAGCGACTCGGCAGGCGGCCGCCCGGGGGGTCTCGAAGTGGACGTGAGACGCCGCACAGACTCACCACCTGACCCCTGCCCTGCCATGCCATGCGGGTCTCAGGACCCGCGGAGAGAAGAAACGCAGGCTCCCAGCTGGAGAAGTGGGGGAGGAACTGGAAGCTGGCATGGGGTTGTCCCGCCCCGGCCATTCTTCAGGACTGGAGGCAGTTGGGAGTTCCTTTATCCTCTGGAAGCTTCCCGTGACCACCTGCACAGAGCCCCTCTCCCCAGCCTATTCTGCCGCAGAGAATACTCTTGCCAGGCCCCTGTGATGTGCCTGTGGCTGCCAGGCCTGGGACCCTGGGGCTGGGAGGCCCATGGTGGCCTGCCCTGGAAGCACCCCCCACAATGCTGTTCGTGCTCCCTCTGGAGGGGCTCCTGGGTGCCCCTGTGTCCTTGTAGACCGTGTACTAATGCCGGGGCTGCTCACCGCAGGGCCCTCCTGGGCTTGGCCTCTGTGTGGCTTCACGTGTGGCTCAGGAGAAAGAAGAGACCATGGCACACATGGCATAGATGGGGACAGGGACAGAGAGTCCTGGGAAAGAAGTGGCCCCTTGCTCCCCAGCCATCATCTTGCTGGGTATTTTCTGTCACTGTGCTGGTGAGGTGAACCTGAGGGGCCGGGTCTGTGCCCACCCCCAGCCACTCTGTCCCTGGGGAGGACGCTGGTTTCCTGCCCGCCTTTGGTGTGTGTGGCTCTGCTACCTCTGTCAGCGGAGTGGGGAGGAAGCTGCACTGGGGAGGGTGTTCGTGGCAGAAGGTGTGTGAGGCTCACGTTGGCCACACCTCACCGTGATGGTTGCTGGGAAAAGTCTGGTGGCGGCACAGGACCTTCTGGGGCCAGGAAGAGAGCACCTAGGCTCAGCCACCAGGCTCCCCCTGCCTGGCCACTGACCTGCTTGGACATCCAGTTGAGTCCAGTGGGTTCCTAGGCCAATTCAGGGCCTCTCCTCTCCACACCTAACTCCCTGAAAGGAACCTGGTGTGGTGTGGTGTGGACACTTGGCCTGTCTCCCGCCACGCTAGGTCTAGGCAAGGCTGCAAGCTGTACACTGTGGGCCCCTGTGGAGACCAGACTCAGACCTTGAACGTGGATCAGCACCAGGGGGCAGCGCTGGGTCTACCTGCAGAGGACAAGGACGCCAAGCGCACGCCCTAGGGAGCAGTAAGGGCTTCAGAGGCAGCGGCTGCTGTGGCCAGGGCCTGCCTCTCTCCCCTGGTGAAGGGATCAGCTTGCTTATTTTGGGGGTGAATCCAAGTTGAAACACAGCTTGCCCAGGGTGCTGTGTGGGAATTAAGTGGATCCTGCATGCAGAGGGGTGGCGCCTGGGGAGGCTCACTCCTGTGGTCTTCCCCCGCCTGATGGGCCCGGCTCCTGGTGGTGGGAGCAGGGCCTCCCTCCCCCTCTTCCTGCTCAGGAACAGGATGGTTGTGAAGTCCTCTCTTGGTCTGGGGTCCTCTCTCCCCCTACACCAGGGTCAGGGGCTCCTGCTCTGATGGACACAGGCCCAAGACCTCGACCTTAGGATCAAGGCTCCATTTTCACTTTGTGTCCTCCCTAGCTTGCCAAGTCTGTACCTATGAGTCTGATTGCCACCACTTCCAGGAAGCCCTCCCCACTTGCTGTGGGCAGTGAGCGCTCTCTTCTCTGATCTGCTCCAGTGCCGTTCTCTCAAGTCTCACGAGCAGGCCCAGGAGCTCCCTGTCCAGCCTGACCCTGCCTCTGTCACCTAGTGCCCTGCTTCTCTATTCTTGGTCACCTTATAAATGGACCCAGAGGCCTCACATGCACCTATGGTACCTTCCCACTGTCCCCCATGCTGGGAATCAGAGACTGCAGAGACCAGGTGGCTGGCAGGCAGGAGTTAGAGTTCCAGCTCTGCCAATTTCTAGCTGTGTGCCCTGGAACAAATTACCTAGCCCCTCTGTGCCTTGGTTTGTACCTTTAAGTGGGGTCAACAGCACCCTGTCCTCAAGGTTCCTGTGTGGATGAAGCAGATTTGTCCAGGTCCCCAGCCCTCAGTCAGCGCTGTAAAGAGCCGCCTTCCCAGGCGATGCTCCTCTGACTAAGCCCAGGGGAAGAGAGGAGGTCCAGCGAGGCTCCCAGCAGGGACGGGCTAGGGAGGGACCGCCAGTCTGCACGCGCGCTTGGCTGCCCTAGCCTGCAGCCAGGCAGCCGCTCTCCCATTCCCAACACCCGTGTCTCTGCTGCAGACTGCCTTCCCCCAAGAGGGAGGGGGCTAAGCTCACACCAGAGCAGAAGCAGAGCGGCCTCCAGCCTCGGCCACGGAGCCCTGGGCTGCAGGGGCCAGAGTCCAGGGAGTTAAGAAGCCACCACGTCGCACAACAACCTCCCGTCAGCGCTCCAGTCACGTCTGTCTGTCCCCAGACCTCGCTCTCCACTGTGCGTGGGCTGATGTGACCAGGGGGTGTTCTAGAAACCCAGGATGTGCCTGTACCCTGGGCGGCGGCCTCCCCATGGGGGAGAAAATCTACTTCCTTGTGCTGTTTGCTAGCACTCAGGTGCACCTGGAGGGCAGCTGAGGGTCCGAGGGCCACATGTACCCCATGTCCTCGGGGGCTGTGGGGAGCTGTGGAACCCAAGAGCAGAGTTCTGGAGCTGGGAGGGGGAGAGGGGCTCCCTGGCCACCTCCTTGTTCCCTCTGGGGCCGCTTCTTGTCTTCTCTGCCTGCTTCCCCCAACTTGCCTCGGTCTTCCCCTCACCCCACTTCTTCAAGGCCTTGCTCCCTGTCCAGCTCTGACCCTTCTCCCCTCTGCCCTCTGCCTCTCTCGCTTCTGTCTTTGCTCTCTTCCTCCCCTGTTGCCCATCTCACTCCCATCCCTTCCTCCTCTTACTTCTCCTCGTTCCCATTTCTTTAATTTTATTTAATGTTCACCTCCTCCCATCCCCTTCCCCAGAAGACATATTTAATGGCTATTAAATTATTTTAAACCAACTTTCTTAAACAAGAGCAAGTGAGAGAGAGAGACTGGTGAGAGTGCTGAGTCAGGGCCATCGTGCTGTTTAATATTGAATATGCAATTAATAGATAGATGTTTAGGTTTGGCTCTCTTCCCCCCCTTTCTGCTGCAGGAAGAATAAAAGAGCTGATTAATCGGGTTCGGGGCGAGTGTCGGCGGCAGGAGATATATGGGAGAAAGGAGATGAGCTAGCAACTTGGACCGCGGAGCTCGGGCATCCCAGGCAACTGGAGGGAGAGAGGGGTTTGCAGCCGAGCTTACCGAGGCCTCGCCAGCAGAGGGCTTTGCAACCTCGCAGGTTCTGGAGGAAACGGGCTGGATGCTGACCTGCCTGCTGCCCTCTGAGGCCTCGTCCATGCCACTCCTACTTCTTCCCAGATGTGGTTCTCCCTGCCTCAAAGGCCACAAGTGCCACCTCTTGCAAGGCCTTTGGCTGCCGCTGTCCTGGGTGTCCCTACTCTGGAACCTCTTGTCCGAGCTACCTACCTGCCCACGAGTGCTTTCCCTCTGTCACTGCGTCCCGGCCGTGCTGCCTGAACAGGGGCTGCAGGTGAGTTGCTGTGTGCCTGGGTGGTCCCGGGACCCTGGCCCTCTGGGCCTACTTGCTGGAGACGGTCTCCGGGAGATGTTCTTCACTAACTAACTGGACACCTAACTAACTAACCCCTCAACCAGCTGGACTTTGACTCTCGGGGAGGTGCCTCTATGCCCTGGCCCAAGCCAGGTCAGGAAGGGGCCTGAGCCTCAGAGGCCTTGTTGGGGCCCAGAGGGCGGCAGCCTGGGCTGGAGGGCACAGGGTGTGTTGTGGGAGGGCCCAGCCAGCCTGTGGTCACCGTCACCCCAGGACAGCTGACTCTCCAAGTTTGCAAGTGGATTTTGCCTATTGTACCCTTTGTCCTTCATTTCCTGGTAAACTCTCTGGGAGGAGGGAGGGTAGAGAGAGAGAAATTTCTCAGTGCCTGGCTAGCTAATGGGCAGGAAAGGTCAAGGGGCAAGAGGGCTCTGCGTCTGCAGGGGTGTTGGGTGGGGGGTGGACCTGGCACCAGGCCAGAGTCCAAGGTGGTAAGGGGCTGGGTGGGGGAAGCAAGAGTTCCTGGCCCAGAGGCAGAGGACAGCTGGGACAGGCTGGCCAGTCCTGCTCCTGGGCCTTCACTCTGGGTCCTCCAGCCCTGCCTGGGGGCAGGGGAGGCTGGGCGAGCACCCTGGTGGCCATAAGTGGTGATTAGCACTGTCTCAGGGAAGGCTGCAGCGCCTTGCCACCTGTCTCCACTGCCTAACGGGCTGCTCGCTCAGATTTTCCTAAACTTCTCGCAGGCAGCTCCTCCTTCCTGGGCGAGTGGTGGCCCAGGTCTCCCTGGAGGCAGCAGCCGCCTTCCCTCTGTCCCCCCCACCCCACCCCCAGGGTGCCCTTGGGAACAGCCAGCTCACCCCCTCCAGCCACCCCCCTCAGGATCATCTCCCTATCAGGGTCTCAGTTTGGCCAGCAGCCCCAAAGTGGCTGAGCGCACAGCGCCGAGCTGAGGCCTGGCAGCCGCAGCCGACCCACAGACTGCTCAGCAGGGAACAATGTCCTCCTCCCAGGGAGGCAGGCGTGAAAGGGGAGAGCCAACGGGGGCTGCCGATGCACTGTTGCAGGCGAGGTGAGACAGGTGCTGTGTTGTGTGGGCAGTTCACTGCAGGGAAGCCCCCCGCCCAGGTGGGCAGAGAAGGCCCGAGCTCTGGCGCCACAGGCATATTCTTGGCCATTTCCTCTCCCTGAACTTCCTTCTGCACTCATAGCAGGTGTGGATCCTGGCTAGGGGAGCCTACAGACAAGGCTATGCCCAGGGGGAGACCAGGGTACCCCAGAGACTGAGGCGAGTATGAGTGGTACAGCCTGGCAGGCAGCAGGAGGGCAGCTGTCAGCCGGGGACAGAGCTGTCCCTGCCCTGGGCTTCCAAGTCCTCTACTGGGCTCTGCACCTGTCTAAGGAGAGGCTCAGACACCTCAGGCCGGGTCCTGGCAGGCTTACATTCTGGGGCTGGCATCAGAGGGGTTAGGTAGGGCCTTCCCTGTTCCCTACCAGTCTCCAGGACAGCCCACCTTGCAGGTCCCACACCCCCTCGGGAGCCTGCTTGGATTTGCTCCCTCTGGCAGCACCCTCTCAACTCCTGTAACAGTGGGGTTTTCCTTAGTGACACAGAGGCAGGCACCGCTTTGGGGGGTCCCAGAGGGGCCAGGTATGCGCCCCAGGCCATGCTACTTGTTTACTCAGACAGGCACGAATCCACGATCCGGCAGACACCCATCTCCCCCTTGCGAGGAATCTCTCCAAAACGTCACCATCAACCTCCCCTGCACCCACCCGCCTGCCTCGCCACTCCTCTGTCCCTGGTGGGCAGGAGGAGGCAGCAGAAGTCGCTGCACAGGGAGAAGGGGGGAGGGGGAGGGGCAGAGGCAGGGGCAGAGACAAGTGGGCCCTCACGTGAAGGGGGCTGGCGCGGGCAGCTACTACCTCCTCGGCTCTCGCTGTCCGCCGGCTTCACCTGGATCGGCCGGTTCATCTGCAACAGAGCACAGGGGACACGGTTACAGCAGCCGGCAGCCACACGCACAGGTACACAGGACCACAGGCCACGCCCACAGACACACCTGCCCAAACCAAGGGGCAACCACGCACATACTAGTCCCCCCCCCCCCGGCTCAGCCACCTCCCCGAGACCGCATAGTCCCCAGAGCCCCCTTGCTTCTGATGGTTTCTGGGAGACCCTGTGTGTCTCTTCTTCCCCCGGCTAGCGGTCCGTACTAGCCTGGGGAATCAGAATCCCCGGTTGATAGAATGCCTGCCGCTGCCCCTGGACACTCACAAGGCCCTGTGTCCCCCACAGCGCACCCTTGACCCAGCCTTGGATCACTCAGACAGCTGGCTCCCCTGAGATGAGCTGACCTCTCATTGCCGACAGACCCCTGCCCGGGCTGGGGTGTGGCACTCAACTGCACTCCAGCCCATGCCACTTGGCAGATGTGGCCTCTGCGGGAGCACAGCCAGGACTGTCCCCTGGGGGTCCGTGTGGAGGAGACACAGCTGCTGGTCTCCGACCGCACACAGAGACCAGGAGGACTCTAGGAAGAGGCCTGACTCCCTCTCAGGCATCTGTGTCAATGCCATGTTCAGGCCACTAGAGGTCTCTGAACTCCAGGAATCCCGGGCTCGGGAGGCTGTCTTCAGCTTTCTCGCCCACAGGCAGCGGGGTGGGCTCCAGCCCGGAGGTCCCAAGTATATCAAACAATAAAAGCGACAGGGGTCCCACCAACAGGAGTGCACTTTATGCGCCCCCTCCCTGCCCCTGCACCGCTGTCACAAACACAGACCGTGGAGGGGGCAGGGCAGGGCAGGGCAGGGCCAGACACCCCCATTTCAGGGATGGAGAAGCCGAGGCTTGGAGAAGAGCGTGTGCTTTCTGAAGCCCGCCCGTGGCAGGCGCAGGCTGGGAGCCCGGGGCTGCCAAGGCTATTTCTGCGCTTCCGTCCTGCACTGTGAAGCTTTCTGCTGCCAGTTCCCTCCCATACAGGGGCTGGACCAGCCGGTCACAAGCCTCCTCCTGCCTCCCGGCTAGGAGTCAAAGTGAGTTTTGGCTGCGTCAAGGCCACTGGGTGGGGGAGTGTGGGTGTGGGTGACTCAGCAAGGTGAAGATGAGGCCAGGGAAGGGCAGAGCCACAGGGAGGAAGGGCGGAGACAGGAGGCAGCCTCAGAGCAGACAGTGGGGGTGGGGGGCCACCAGGCCCCTGCCAGCTCCGACAGCAGCGGGTTGTGCATCATGAACTCCAGTCTCAGGGAGCAGAATGAGGGACTTCCCCATAAACCACCCAGGCCTTGAGCAAAGGGTCCCCAGGGCCGACCGGGCCTCTGGCTGTGGGAGGAGGGCTCCAGGAGGGATCTGGGCCACACCTGGTTTCCCCGTCCCCTGCTGCTGGGGACCCAGCACCCAGCCTTTCCTTCTGGATTATCCCTCCTTCCTTGCCTCCCAGAAACCTGCAATATTCCTGTGTCCCGGTGTGGCCCTGTGCACTGGGGACACACTTCTCCGGCTGTCTTGCTTGTGTGATTTTCAGTTCTGCCGAGGAGTAAGTGTGGGAGCTGGCGGCCCCAGGCTGGGGTGAGGCAGTGCCGGCAACACCACAGTGCAGGCAAAGCTGTGCCTGATCTCACCGGACCATGGCTGCTCTGGAAGAAGGGGTCCGGGGAGGAAGCCAGTGGGAAAACGGCCAACAGGTCGGGTAGTGTGGACCATCAAATTGAAGACAGCCTCTGCAGTCCCACCCCCACCCCCAGATCGGGCCCCACTACCTCTCTCAGAGCATCACTGCCACCCCTATGTTCCAGCACCCCCCCCACACACACACCCACATACACCAAGTCTGTTCCCTGGGCCTGCAAGCTATGGCCCCCTTCCCCAGGCTCCTCCCTCTGTTCATTCTTTGAGGGGAGTCCCTATCTCCCCAAAGTCACAGCCCTTAGTGTTCAGGGAGTAATGGAGGCTAAAGGAAGAGGTGAGGGTGGGGCTCCAACCCTGTGCGACTGGTGTTTGTGGAAGAAGAGGAAGAGACCTCGGGCTGGACGCTCTTGGAAAGGTGGGAAGGGGCAGGCGGAGGTGCGTGACCCAGACTCAGCCGGGCCTCAAAGCTGTGTCCCGACGGGGCCCTGTGTGTGGATGAGGAAGGGAGCCAGGCACACAGGGACTCCACTCCTGGGGCCATTCTTAGGGGTGACGCAGGGAGGAAGGCCTGGCTCGGGCAGGAGATTGTGCGGTGAGTCCCACAGACGGGTGGGGACATGGTAGAGCTGTCTGGGATATGATGAGTCCCATTTTCAAAAGGAATGCTCCACTCTGGTGGGTACCCTACCTCAATCCACCATCCCACTGTGTCGCTGTCCTTGGTGCCTGGGCGTGTAAGATGTTCTGTCCCTTGCTCCCCAATTTAGAGCTGGTATGCCTGCTGTGCACAGGCCCTGTCCATGCACGGCACAAGCCCCCCTCGCTCACACACAGATCCATGGCTTCTCCCCAGTGGCAAGGATCTGGGGTCTCATCCAGCCCCACCCGCTCTCAGCCATGGGCTGGGCACCCATGGGTGTTCCAAGCAGAGTGGAGGAGTAGAACTGGTGGAGTGGATCTCGTGGGAAGAATTTTCACATCCCATACAACCTTGCAAGGCTGGTGGGAGAGGTGCTGGACCAGAGGGCAGATGAAAACACAGCCCTGGGCTTTCTTAATTCTCAGCAGAAATAAAGCGCCAGCCTCAGGTGGGGAGATTTCTCAGCTGGAGCAGGCTCTGCACAGGTGTCTGGGGCCTGGCGGGAGACCTCCCTCCCTGGGCCACAGAGTCTCCCCACTTCCCTGTACGCAGCCCAGCCCTCGTACAGCGTGGCCATGCCCTGCTTCCGCCTCAAGGAGGGAGGAGTGGGCGGCAAGGTCGGGGGGGGGGTCGGAGGGCCAGTGCAGGGGTCTGCGAGGGGTGAGAAGAGGAAGGAGGGTGGAGGACTGCAGGGGGCAGCCGCCGTCTCCTTGGCCTCCTTATAACTGTGGCCCTGGGACCCTGGCCCTGGCCTTGGGCACCCTCTGGAGCCATCTCTTGTTCCTCGGCCTGGCCGTTGCGCTCAGCCAGTGTGTGGGGTCCCCGGGGAGTGTGGCTGGTGGGAACGTGGGTTGCGGTGCGGGAGCCCCCTTGCTGGCTTTTCTTCTGAGATGTCTCAGTGACCTCATGGAGGCCCAGTGGCTTTCAGTCCAGATGCTGCCTGCAGGTGCCTGACAGGGGTCGTGAGCCAGGGGTAGGTCAGGAATGGCTCTCCTGAGGCTCCTGGGCTCAGTCCTCTCAGGGACACCACCAACCCTTGCGGCCTGGGCCCCCCTCGGGGGAGCAAGGGGTCCTGGCCAGGATCTGGGGCCGTCTCTGCTCCCCACTGCATGGGGGGGGGGGTGGCAGGCGGGCAGCTCCTTCGCTGGCCCCTTCCACTCTGGCTCTGCCAGTCTTCCCCTCCCCAGCCCTCTGCCACTTTTTGCATCAACACATACCCATGCATTAAACAAGACATTCCATTAATTTCTTCATCATCATAACTTAAGCTGGGACATACCCTTTAAATATTCATTCAGCTATGAAAACTGGGCATTAAAATTTTAATAATGTCAAGCTCATTTGAACCGGGCTCCTTGGGGACGATTACGATACAATTAGAATAAATACGATGATAGAGCTGATCGGGAAGCTTCACCTGGCCGGCATGACTCCCTGTGGAAGGAGAGGCTTGAGGCCGGTGGGGAGACGGACAGACTGACTGACAGGCTCCCTCTCCCCCTCCCTCCGTTCTGTGCTGCCCAGTCTACCCTCACAGGCCTCTGACCACCACACACCCCACTCCAGCATCAGGGTACCGGGCACCTCTCCCCAGCTAGGATGTGATGCCCCAGTGCCAGTGGCTCCTTTCCCGGCTCTCCTGCTACGACCTGGGCTGTCTGTGTGCCTCCTCTCTCTCCCCTGTCTAGAATGAGCAGGGCCAGCAAGTGGAGGGGTGCCCTGGAGGTCCTAGTACATTCTGCCTGGCTCTCTTCTGTCCCTCCCAAGGGCTGGGGTGGGGATCTGGGGTGGGCTCGGGCCTCCCTCCAGCCCTCACTGTCTGAAGTCAGTACTGGAGAGAGCCTGAGGTGTCCACTGTGTACTCAGCCTGCTTCCTGTCCCTCGGGACAGCCCTCACTGCACATAGCATAGCATCGTGGGGACCCCTGGGGAGCCGGGCCCTTGGCCACCTGCCTCCCCAGGTACCTGAGTCTCTGTTTCACCAGGACCCCCAGCACTCTCAGTGCTGTCCCATAAAGAATGGGGTCAACTTCCACCCATCTAAAAAGCACCCCTGACACTCCTCACTGGTCATTCAAACCCTCTTCTTTCTCCTTTGGTAAGGCCTCCATGACTACCACACATGACCTTGCACTACTGCTTTCTCTCTCATTTGTGTGTGTGTGCATGAGACAGAGACAGACAGGCAGAGAGAGAAAGAGACAGAGATAGGGAGACTCTCACTTCTCAAGAAAAAGCAGGGATTTGGTCTGTTAATTCACAGACCCCAGATCTAACCTCAGCACCGAGCTTCCCTGGCCTGTGTGTGTGGGTGTGTGTGTGGGTGTGTGTGTGGGTGGGTGCATGAACACATACGCTTGAGCAGTGCTGTGTGGCAGCACAGACATCTTAAGAAAATTCACTTTGGGCGAGGCTGGGAGGGAGGCTAGGATTCAATGAGGCATTGGAGAAAATGCTAAGGGCAGTGTGTGCAGCCGAGGTCAGGAACCTCTGGTTCCCAGGCCGTGGCTAGATCCACCTGGGCCTGCTCTGCACCATGTCCAAAGGCTGTGCTGGGGGACAGGGCAGGAGGGTGCGATGCAGCCTAGGTTACTGTGCACCCCACCAGCCCGCAGGGTGCTCCAATCGGAGCTGCCTGGCCAGCTCCAAACCCCAGAGCTGAGGACCTGGAAGGCTCTTTGCGGATGCAGGGGCACCTGGTGCTTCTGCTCCCCAGAAGGGCTCAGCTCTGCCTGAACCATGAAGGACGCATGGAGCCCATGGGTTCTTCTGCGGTCCAAACCTGCAGCCTATGCTGGGAGGGCTGCTCTTGCTTGCCTGTTCTGGAGGCCCCGGGAGGCATCGTCCTGCTGAGTGCTGAGTGGTCCGGGCCCCCCCTTCTTGGCCACCCATGTCGATTTTGGTCTACTACAGTTCTTATCCTCCTAGGGAACGCAGGTCTATGCCCAGCCCCCACATGCACGGTGGTCGTGGGAAGGGTGAAACCACAAGCCCTCTTTGCAGGGAGCCACTGGGGGGTCTGCACCCCCACCCCCGCAGTTTCGCTGTTCTGGGAAGAATGACACAATTTACAGGGCCCCTTGTGCTCAGAGTAAGAAATAAATGTCATCAGAGTAGTAAAATAAAAAGCTCCTTTCTTGCATGGTGTCTCTCTCTCTCTCTCTCGACTTGTCATGGTGTTTTTTTTATTTGCTATTTGATGTCGTTTTAAGTAAAGAAAAACATAAATTTTAAATTATTAGCATGGATTTTGCCATTCGTTTTTATTTTGTGCAATGCCAGTTTTAAATGCAAGTATCACAGCACTTCCCTCGTATGCACAATCGCGGAAATTACACAATTCCTATTTCGCAGCTCGTGCCTGGAGGGTGCCTTGAGCTGGCCCGGAAGAGACAAATGCAAGCCTGACTCAGGAAAGCTGGGAGGGAGGGGCCCCAGGCAGGGAGCAGGTCACCAGGGATTGCTCTCTCAGGCACTGGGAACCTGATGTGTCCCCAGAGCCACTTGCAACCCTGGCTGCAACCTCAGCTTGGGCTGAGGACTGCCAGTGGGGACTCAGCCGAGGGTGGGCAGGTGGAGGGAAGCCAGATAGCACCTCTTTTCAGGGGTCCCCCACTAACCCATGGTTAGACATGCCTCAAAGGCACCTGGGTGAGCAGCTCATTCCTCCTAGCCCTGGCCACATGTGCTCCAGTGCTGCCAGCCTGGGCTACCACACGGCAGGTGGGCACCAGTCACAACGGCGACTGGAGGTGGGGCCTGGGGTGCACATGGATCTGCAGGCACAGAGAGGCGGAGCCTCCCGAGAATAGAAGCTCATGGTCCTCCACGTTCAAAGGCACTATTGTAAGATACACAAGACGGCGACCACAGGGCATGGGAAGGCCCCGAGTGTGGGGCCCTTCTGAGCACAGTGCCCCATATCCCTGCACAGGTCACGTGCTCAGGAGACGCCTGACATCGGCCGCCAACACGGGCGTGAGGAATTGTGTAGAGAATCGGGCGTTTCCAGCCTTGCCCAGGTCTGTGCACAAGCTCCAGTCACAGAAAGATAATGACTCACAGATCTATTTTAAAGCAGAGAGCGAGAGATGAATGATGGAGATCTTCCATCTGCTAGTTTACTCCCCCAAGTGCCGGGCTGGGCCAAAGCTGAAGCCAGAAGCCTAAACCCACTCTGTGTCTTCCACATGGGTGGCAGGGACTCAAGTTCCTGTGCCACCATCTCCCAAGGTATGCATTTGCAGGAAGCTGGATCAGAAGCGGAGCCACGACTCGAAGCCAGGGACTCCCATATGGATGTGAGCGTCTCAAGCAGTGTCTTCGCTGCTACACCAGCTGCCTGCTCCAAAGATTGATTTTGCAGATGACATCGGGGCAGTTCTGACGGACAGACAGAGTCTTTTCAGCCATGGGTATGAAAGGCTGGTGATGAGGGGGCAGCCACCCAGTATGTAGAGAGAATCACGAGTGAGCTCTTAGGCACCAGATGGGAGTCTCTCCAGACTACCCTCATCCAGAACTTTGCCTTCACAGCTCTTGGCAAATCCCAATGAACAAATTAACGAACGATGCAGTTATTGTGGTTGGAGCGCCAGGAAGCGGGGCGGTGGGCAGAGTCTGAGTCACGTGGCCTGCGGAGTTTCTGGGGCACCTAGTAGGTGCTCAGTAAGGCCTGCAGGGAAGAAAGCAGCCGGGCCCTGGGGCTTCAGCACTCCCATGGCGGGAACAGTCAGGGGGGAACGGAATGGCAGAAGAAGCACGTATTATTTGTGGCTCGTTGTAAATATATTAGTGCTTTAATTGCCTCCTTAATAAATCGCATATGGCTCATTCCACGGAGAGGCTTAGAGACTCAAGGGATCCCATCTGTTGTCACCCTAATGTCCCGACTCAAGGACGCCCCAGCGGTCATCGGGGTGACAGCTGCGTGCCCCTGCCCTATGCTCCTGACAGCCAGGCCAGCTGGCAGTGCCCCTCCTGGGCTGCTGGGGGCAGGGCTGCTGCACGTGCAGTGTCTCTCGCTCCCACCCCCGCCCCGTCCACCTGGCTGCCTCCCAGGTCTGTTTCCAGTCTTGGCCTTGCAGTCTGCATCAGATGTCCCTCCAGGTTCCCTGTTCTCTCCTTCATTGTCTTGTGGTGGCCGTTTGGGACCCCTGTGGGCCATGATGCTCCCAGATTGGTGGATTTATTTGTTTAATGTTTGTCTCCACTTGCTGAGGGAAGACTCACACCCAGCACCCAGCAGGCACCTGGGGCAAAGTGGGTGTTTAACAAACATGGCGCACGCTAGCTGGCTGGCTCCTCCGGCTGCCTCCCCATCCTGGCTCCCTCCTGCATGGGTGCACCAGAGGCTGGACATGGGTCAACCGCTGGGCAGCCTCGTTCCTGGCCCTTTCACGCGGGCACAGTGGCAGCGCTGCTGCACATTCGGATTAAGCAGGGTTTACAGAGGCCATGATCACCGCGATCACCATTGAGAGACACATCCAGTGGGCACGGACCACACAGAACCCGAGGTGATTGTTAAAGTATGCAAATCCACAGCCCATTGAAATGCAAACCCTCCAGATAAGGTTTTTTTTTTTTTTTTTTAATAAATCTGGTTTCTGCTCCCACTCCCGGCTTGGAGGAGGCCATCTGATGGTTGTGGGGTCAGGACGCATCCCAGCACGCAGGCCCTGTCAGCTCTTCACCCCTCTCCTCTCTGGGACCTGCCAGCTCTCCGGGGGCAAGGGGAGTGGGGGAGGGGGCTGGGGCCCCCCTTCCTTGAGCAGTAGGGGTCATCCCGGGTCACCCACAGAGGCGCCTCCTCCTCTCCCTGTGCTGACTACAAGGCTCTCTCCCTCTTGTTTTCCTCCTTCACCTCCCACCTCTTCTCAGATTCACCTATAATGAAGCTCAAAGCCTTTGTCTCCTCCCCCAGAAAGCCTGCCGTGATTTGGTCCACCCAATTACATCTGTTACCCTGGATGCGCTTTGGCCTCTTGCTGTCAGAAGTGATTCTCCAAGGGATGGGGGAGGGTCCCTGAGCCGTAGCCCAGACTCAGGTTGGGCGGGCTGGCTTTGGGTCTGGATGTGAGAAGGCAGGTGTGTGGGCAGAGTCGTGCACTGGGTGGGGCTTCTGTGAACAGTACAGGTGACGTTTACCAAGTCCTTCCCACAGGACAGGCCTTGCCCCGGCCCATGACAGAGCTAACATCCTGCGGTCCCTCCTGAAAGAGTTCTGCCAAGGCACGGAGGACCTGGCGGCCCAGGGAAGGGCTGGGCTCACACAGTGGACATGGGCGCCTCCCATCAGGGCACTTCAGGGACAGGGCCATCTTTGGTGAGAGAGAGAGAGAGAGAGAGAGAGAGGAGGCAGGAAGGTGGAGGCAGGCCCAGGTGCCTGGGAAAGGCCACGCAAAGGTTTAGATAGAGAACTGTCAGCATCCCCTCTCCCCTGCAGGGAACGCCCAGAGGGTATGCCACGCACTGAGGACATGTTCTCCACACCAGCTCCAAGTCTCAGTTCTGGAGGGAGCCCTGGCCTCAGCCTGAGCCTTCCAGATACAAGATCCTGGTGGATGTGGATGTGATGTGGAGACCTCCGCCCAGGTGGCCCCTTTGCAACCTGCACCCCCTCACGGGTCCCAAACCCCCCAGACAGCCTGGGCCAAGGCCCTGCCACAGGCTGCCCAGTGCCCTGCATGTCCAGGGAGAGGAGGGGTAGTACCACCAAGCCTGCTGCTGGTGGCCAGGCTGCCCACACCCCCAAGCCCACTGCTGCTTTCTGGAATGGACTCCTGTTGGTTTTGGGTTTCTGTCGCCCCCTCCCTGGCTGTGCAGTGGGGCCGGGGCCGTCTTTGTGGCTAAGAGCTTCTCCCAGTGTGGCAGCTAAGGTCGGGACAGGGGGTGGGGTGGGGGTGTGGCCACCAGGACGGGACATACCCATCCGGACGGCCACTCATCCTGGCTGACAGGCCCCCAGGTCCCAGCCAGGGCTCCTGAGGCCCACGCCACTGGGGCAGCAGGCTCTTTGTCTACAAGCCTCCGTCCGTCCCACTGGCTCCCACCAGCAGGCCAGGGCTGCACCAGCGAGGGTGGGAGGATCCTTGTGGTCTTAATTAAGATCTGCTGCCGTGGAAACCAGGCTAATTAGCCTGCGCGGGCCGGGCTGGGTCGCTAACCCTCTTCAGGGTGGGGGTGGCGGGGTTTTAAACACAGCGGCAGAGAGAGAATTCTGGAAGAAAGGAGCCCTGATTCGGCGGCGGTGAGGCCAGGATTCAGGTCCGAGCTCTGTGGCAGGAGACCGGGCAGTCACTCATTGGCTCGGGATGGATCCCTCGTGGGGACTGGGTGTGGCGAGCAGAGTCTGGCTTCTGGAAGCACCCGGTAAATAAGTGCCTGCGCTCCCCCCCGCCCCTCCCCCGCTGGCCCCTCCTCTTAGTATTTCCATCGTTTTGCAGGAATACGCAACAGTAGATTCTTTTTCCTTTGGTTCCTGAGTCCCTGGGCTATTCTTCTACTAACCTGAAAATACTGGCAGTGCTGAGGAGGGAGCAGAGGGGTAGGGTGCACCTGACTCAGGCACCGTGGCCCCCATTGCCTGCAAGGCTTCTCTGCCAGGCCCCACCCCTGCCCTCTCTACCTGGCCTCCTGGCACTGGAGCCTGGCACATTGATGGGCTGAACAGTTCATGCATTCACTCATCCATCCATCCACCCACCCAGTGTTCCCTGTACACCTTGGTGTGCCAGGCGGTACCACGACGCAGCAAACCTGAATGACACTTCCTCCAGAAGCTCCTTGCTCAGTCTGCCCAAAAGGTGTTCAAGTCCTTCCCGGGCCCCAGCCACACCCTCTGCCTTCCGCCTTCTGCGCAGCAGCGCACCCAATACGCAGCACCACCGCCCTGCACAGCACCTCCTGCTGGCTCTTGGGCATTCGCTCACACATTTGCAGTGATGGGGTTGGACTTCCTAAAACACAGGCGGCCTAAGACCCCGCTGGTCGGCTCCTGTGATTAGAAAGCTGTTTGCAGCCTGAACTGCCCCCCTATCCCCTCATTCCCATCATTGGCACTGGCGCCAGAGCCCCAGGGGCTGCCTTCGGGTGTTGAGTTCTCATACAGACCCACACTTCCTGAGTCTCTGTCCATCCATGCTCATGATCCTCCCTTCACAGTCAGGTTCCTGGGCCCTGAGCCCTGAGAGCCCTCACACGGGGGCTCTGGGCTTGGCAAGGGACTCCCTCCCACTGGGATCAGCTCTTACCAGCCCACAGTGGGCTCCTTAGCCTGTGAATCCCTGAAAAAGCTGGCTGGGTGGGAATGAGGGGGGTGGCACCTCGCCCACAGCTGTCGGATGGAGATCCCGGTCTGTGACACCCACACCCTCCTCTGAGTCAGGTGCTCTGACCCTGCGACTGTGGTCCCTGTGGACAGACTGAGCCCCTGACAGGACTGGGAGAGGGGTCTGGCCTCCCCCTCCCTGGCCTGGACCCCTTCTCTCTCATGTGGCTCAAGCCCTCAGTCCCGAGCCTGGGGAGAGTCCCTGGCACAACAAGAGAGAAAAAAAACAAAAAGCCCGCACCGCGCAAATGACAAATGTAGAGGAAATTGCTCCTAATCCCCATGCCACAGCCTGATGACGCTGGCCAGGCACAAACCTGAGTCATTCCAGAAATGGCACCGACATTTGCTTGCTGGAATTTGTTTTGTCTCTGGGCTTTAGATTTAATCATTCTCTCTCCTCTCTCTGCCTCCTTCCCTCCCTCTTTCTCCTTCCTCCTCCCAGCCTCTGCCCCTTGCTCTCCCGTTTCTAATATGAGCCTGCACCCCAGCAGCTCGTCCAAGTCTGTTTTCCTGGCATTAATTAACACAGCTCTGCAGCCTCCAACAGGCTAAATGATGAATCAGGTTAAATTCCAGACAACAGCCGCACACCGCCATCAATTAGCCATCTCCGGGGCAGCTTCATTAATAAGCATCGATCACGGCCTCCTGCCGAGCACGCCAGGCTCTCCGGGTCACGGCCACTGCCTGCGAGTGTGTCGGGCCAGGTGTGAGTGTGAGCACGTGTGTGCAAAGGACAGAGTGGGTGGTGTGGGGGCCGCCTGGGGGTGAGCGACTATGACTGCTGGGGCGTGGTCACGGCGCCAGTGTGGGACGCGAGAGCTGCAGGAGCAGGCGTATCTGTGTTTGTGAGAGAGTGGAGGCGTGCGCTGGTGGCTGTGTGTGCGCCGCAGGATACACGGGTTGCAGGGTGGGGAGTGGGGGGTGGGTGTGTCTTTGGTGGAGAGAGACTCTGGGGCTCTTCCTTCCTGCCCTCCCTTTGCCCTGAACTCCAGGGTTCTTGCAGGTGCAGAAGACGCTGGCCCCTGACCCTGCCTTTTCCCCCCATAAAGACTTTGCCCAGCCTGCACAGCCACAGAAGTGAATTCCAGTGCCCCATCAATGTCCCTGCTTTCCTTCTTGGCCATCCTCCCTGACGAGACCTCTGGCCCAGAGCCTGATGCTCTCCCTACCCCTACTGTGGGCACGCTGACCTTATGGCTATCACAGCCACTGCCCAGGCACCTGACTCACACTCTCCAGCTCTTTCTGCCCCTGCAGGCGAGAATCCCAGCGTCTCCCAGGCATTTCCACCCTCTGCCTGGATTGTCCCACCTCGTGCCGCTCGAGGGACCCTCCTGAACTGTGAGCAGCCGCCAGTGATGCCCATGGGCGAATGCTCGCTTCCTCAGCCTGGTGGCCGCCTGCCTCTCCGCACAGCCCCTGTGGCTCCCCCTGCCCCCCAGGCTGGAACGCACCCCCTTTCTCGCAGGTAGCAGGTGTTGGCATCTCCCTCTTTCCTTCCTTACCCTTGTAGCTCCTGGTGCTGCCTCCTGTGAGCACACGCTGGCCCTGGGCTAGCAGATGTCACCCTTGGTGGGAACTTGTCCACAGCACACCCCTGGAGGCTGCTTCAAGGGGGGTCTGGGGGTAGCCTCCCAGTGCCGTGGGGCAGTGAGGCCCGAGAGCCCCGGGGCCCTGGCGCACACCCATACAGGCGAGCGAGCGGAGATCGATGTGGCCTCCAGAGGCAGCCACCAGCAGATCATCTCCTTAAAGGTTAATTAAGACCCCGAAGCTGGCCGGTGTGGCGGGGCTGGTGCTGGTGGAGAGGCGCGCTCCAGACCATTAAACACTAATTAGGTTTGGGAAGTCTATCCAGCTCCGAGGTCTCCTCAAGGCAGGTGCTGGCCCCTTGGTGCCCTTTGAAATGCCAGCGCTGTCACCCCTGACCCACGGTCCAGCCTCTGGGCTGGCCTGAGACCCCAGGCTGCAGGCCGTGTCCTGTGTCATTTCTCTCCATCTCATTGTCTCTCCCTCACCCTTGCTGTGCCCTGCACCCTTGCTCTGCCCTGCCCATCACTCTGAGGCTGGCTCTGAGGCCTGGGGGTCTGTCTGGCCAAGGCCCCCTTTTTCCTGATCCCTCTGCATGTACATGGCACTGCTGCCTCTGGCTTGCTTCCTCCTCAGTGGCTCTGGGGCACTGACTGGAACGAGTGCACCATGGCCCTTGGCTCTGGTGGGCGGCACAGGAAGCTAATGGTGAGTGCAGACTGGCCTGGGCCTCTGGGTCCCTGAGAAAAGGGAGAGGAGGAAGTGGGGACGACCAGAGCGACTCTTCCCCTCTCCCCTTCTGCCCCATGGAAGGCCCATTCAGAGACGCCCTAGCCTCAGGGCTTCCCCTGGCCTCACCCCCAGCTTGCCTTGGACCATCAGCCTCTGCTTCCCCTCTTTCCCAGGCTCTAACCTCATTGCCTGCTGCTGAATTCAGCAGGTGCAGCCCCGAGGTGGCCGCTCTTGATGGCATTGATGCATCCAATGGGAACCCTGCCTCACTCTGAGAAGGCTCCTGGAGAAAACAGCCCTGGGAGGGGTCTCCCCCAGTTACCGTGGCACCACCTCCAGGCAGGCAGCTTCTTAGCTGCAGGGCATCCTGGGAAGTCCTGCATCCATCATGCCCTGTCTTGCCTCCAGCACAAACGATCTGTCACAGAGGGAACGGATCTGTTGCTCAGTGACAGAAGCGCGCGCACATCCAAGGGGTGCCGTGATCCAGAATCCTGGGCTCAGGTCCACAAGAGGTATGAGGTGGAAATCAGTTTTGCTGCTTCTCGCCCCGCAATGCTCCTGCCCTGCATTACTGACCATAGACCTAAAAATCCACCACTGTTCCCATCTGTATCGTCACCCTCTGCCACCACTCCATCGTATCACCTGAACAGGATTTAGCTCATTTCTTGAGCTCATGATGGAATTGTGGGCAGAGACGGTGCCTGCTTGGGGTCCCTGACACCCTATCATCTAGCAGTCCCTACGGTTTTGTGCATGGCTGGGCACCAGCCCCACGATGTCCTGGGAACAGCATGGCCACTGGTCCACGGCTGGCAGGAGGTCTTAGCTTAGCCACCGACGTCACTATGCCCCTGCTTGTGGACCTCAAGATGCAGGTCATCCCCATTTACAACTCTCTGTGCTACCGTCTATACCCGTACCCCGTCTTTGTCTCTGCATGCACACGCACGGGGCTATCTGAGAGCAGAACCGGTCGGGGCAGGTGTCCGGCCTGCAGCCCGGGACCCAGCTTCACGTTCCTTTGCTTCCCCAAATCTTCCCCTGAGGACCTGCACCCACACTGCCCCCAGGGAAGGCAGGGCAGGAGATGGGCAGTGTCCATCCATTGGGTCCCTCCACTCACCGAGGTCCCAGCCCCCAGGGTCCCCAACCTCCTCTGACAGGCAGGGCTGAAGTGGGCCTGTGTGGGCACAGGAGGCGCAGCCCAATTTGATAAGCACCGAGTATTATGATTGCATTGATTCCCATCATAAATCATCTCTCCTATCTCCTGCTTCTCTCTCCCGCGCCCCAAGTTAAGCCTTGGTGTTTTCTTTAGCTGCTGCCTCTGCCGAGCCTGGAGATGATATTAGGATAATGATGATAAATTTTACCCTGATGCCAAGCCACTCCCTCTGTGTGTGCGTGTGTGTGTGCAGGCGTGCATGCACATATGTTGGGGGTGGGGGATGGGCCTGAGTATGGGTCTGTACTCATGGGCACGTGGATGCATTTGTGTGAGCACACATCACAGCCACCCATGTCATCATGTGTGTGCAAGGCCTGGGAGGCCTCTGGTGAGGGTGTTCTGCGTGTGACATGTGGCTGTGCCCCTGCCGGCGATGAGCACGTGGTGGGAGGCAGCAGGGGAGAGGGCGGGGTCAGCAGGTCGGCAGTAGCTTTGGGGCTCCCAGCTGCTTGGGGTCTGCATGTCCCTTTGTTTCTCCCATACAACGCTTCCCACCTGCCTTTCACCCTTACTTGCACTGCTCCGTTAGGCCCTGTCCTCCTCGGGAACCTTTGGTGGTACCGCCATCACACGGGTGACTGCCACCACGGTGCCCAGCCTAGGGTTGTGTGATGGGGAGTGGTACACACTTTCCTACCAAGCTCAGCTTCCGGAAATCATCCTGACTGCAGTCAACAGCCAAGCCTGCCTCGGGACCATCCATCAGTTGGGGGCCACTCTGGCTGCTGGCTCTCTGAGCTCGGGGCTCCTGCCTTTGTCCGCTGGAGTCAGCTCACCACTGACCAAGCTTGGGGCCCTCGAGTGGGTGACAGACAGTGGGTCCCAGGGGCATCATCACAGCACTTCCATGAGGCCCTGGGCTGGGCCCCCATGGGCGGTGCTCTGATTTGGGACAGGAAGAGAGGTCAGTGGGGACAGGGCCATGGGGCTGGCCACTCGTTCACTCATTCACTGATCCGTGCACTCTGCAGCTGACAGCCCTCTCCTGTCTGCAGTGCCACATGCCTGAAAGTGGGCCCCAGTGGTCAGGGCCTCCGTGTCCAGGCTGAGACCCTTGGCAAGTTCATGCGGCACAAGTCTTACTCCTGAGAAATGTGTCCACGCCAATGGGGACGGGATGGCAGGAACGTGAAGCACGCCCCCAGAGATGAAAGGACTCTTATCCCACCCCCCACCAGGAACTGGCAGCAATCTCAGCACCCTCCACTTGTGCAACCCCAGCTTGAATGCCTCTCAAGACAGGCAGCTCACTCCAGCTGTGGGTCGGCAGCCTGTTTTAGACACGCCCTCACTGATACCAAGCTAGGGTGTGGGTGACTGGCAGCTTTTCCACACACCTGTACAGGGAAGGCCTAACCATGCTCCTTTGAAGCAATCAGGAAAGTAGGCATGGTGATGGCAACCCCTTGGTGGGCAGGGAGGGGCACCGGCCCTGGAGCCTGCCTGGCTCCCGTGTGGACAGGAAGCTGGGTTGTGGCAAGGGTTTGATGTAACCCGCAGGGGAGGGAACCATCAGAGCTGGAAGAACCGTGCTCGGTGGAGGTGGCTGGGCCCTCCGGGGCGTCTGGCAGGGAGAGCAGGCTGGGCTCAGCCTGTGGCATCAGCAGCCCTGGGGAGCTAAGAGGAGCAGCGTGGGAGGACACCCACACCACGCACCCACCTGGCTCAGGACGGTGAATGCTGCCCGCAGCCTGGGCCCACACCAGGACATGAGCTCAGAGGGGCAGACAGCGGCGTGGTCACACATGGGAAACCTGTGTCCACTGGACCCTTGTGCTGAGGGAGGCGCCTCCGTACACAAGCAGGGCTGAAGGGATCGCAGCTGAGCAGGCTGAGCCATCACCCTGCCTGCAGGGGCGGCACGGCGCTGGGCTTGCTTGCGTTTCCCACCGGGCTCCGGGGGCCAGGCTGTGGCCGCGTTGTGGGCTGGGTAGATGGCTCAGGCAGGAGCTTCTCCTGCTTAAACAAGGGCACAGGCCTCCTCGTCTCTCCAGGAGAGTCCTGGGTCCGGGCCCATGCTCTGTCCGGCAGAGTCCATGAGCGGCTCTGGTCTTGTGTGCGCCAGAGGGGACCTGCCCAGGTAGAGCCAGGGCCAAGGACCACTTAGGTTCCTGCTGCCTCTGCGGTTGTTTGATGACAAAGGAAAGGAGCCAGAAAGCCAGAAGCTTCAATGCAGCCCTGCCACTTGCTGGGCTTACAGAGGTGATCGACACTGCCCAGCCTGTCCCCTCGCCCATACCAAGAGAAGTGACAATTCCTCCAGCTGAGGGCTGCTGTGGGTCTTAAATGAAATATTCACAGGAATGGGGAATGACATACTAGGCTCAAGATTCCCCTCTTCCAGGAAGTCTGCCCTGGTTTATCCCTCTCTAGCCAATCTGGGTCTCTGTGCTAGGATTTGCACACTCTCCGTATTTATGGTCTGTCTGTGGTGAGCGTCTGTGTGCTGCATGGTCTCTGTGTGCATGCGCACGTGCGTGGGGGAGTCTCCTCGCAAGCAGGAGACAGGGGGACATTGGGCCTCATCCTAGTGCTACCCCCGGCCCCTTTTCTCCTCCTCCTCAAGGGCTCTGAGAGCCATGCCTGGTTATTCTGTTCCTGGAGAACAGTGGTCATTGTGCACACAGACAGGAATTTAGATTGGAGAAGATAGTACTCACTGCATACCCACTCCTCCCCCCACACACATGGGTAGTCTCCCCAGCTCCTCCCAAAGCCTCCTGTTCCCCACCCGTGCCCAGGGGACCGTGAGACACACCAGGTTCTCCGAGCAGGTGCAGCCTGGACAGGCTGAGGCTGTAGGGTCAGAAGATGCCCCATGTTTTGCCTCCACTGCTGTGGCCCTGTCTCTGGGAGCCACTGGGTAGCAGGAGTTGGGGGCAGGCACCTCCTCTTCCCGGTGCCCTGTACCTGGGCTTCCCCTTCTTGGTCCTCCCTAGGGAGCATGAGCCGGAATGTGGGAGGAGGGGGAGCCTGGGGTCCCTGCAGCAGGCTCCTGGGCATGTGACCCTGGATGAGTTCGTCTCCCTGAACCTCTGTGCCTTCACCCAGGAAATAAAGGGGGGATAAGAAGAGATGCAGAGGTGTTGTGTGTTAAGGGGGAAAAAACCGGCGTGAGCGAGGTGTCTAATTTTACCAGTCTCGTTAGTAAGGAAACCCCTGGGGTCTAACGTGTGAGGGATTATGTGAGCGGCCCCTGAGTCCCGTCCCTGGAGTCCTGGCCACGGCCGTGGGGCCCCGCGGCTGTTCACCGTGCTTGCACTTGTGCTGGGCTCTGAGAAGCGTCTCCCACCCTCCCTTCCTTCCTGTTATTTGGTGAGAAGAGGCAGAAAAGAAGTGTGAATGGGAAGGGCTGCGACACTGTCCACGTGCATCTGCTGGAGTTTAGCTGCAAGGCCCTGGGTGCCTGTGGGCCCTCCTGCTGTCCTGGGCAGCCACGGATCCCAAGAGGGCGCAGTGCTCCACACAACCACCAGATGGCGCCAGGGTGCAACGTAAGGGTTGCCAGCCCGCGTTTGTGGGCCAGGCTGGGCTTTGTCAGCCTCACGCGCTGTCTCCTGGGACTGGGGGTGGGGAGCGTGTGCACGGAGAGAGCAGGAAGGGGCTGCCAGACGCGGGCTAGGAAACTGCATGTTTTCGGGGTGGTGGGTCTCTGCACGACGCCTTCTCCCTGCAGTGACCAGGCCTTACAATGTCAGCTTATCTGGGAGTGTGTGCCACAGAGGGGGTGCCCATGTGCGGTGCTGCAGATTCTGTCCAGCCTCCACACTCCCAAGCCCTCACCTTTCCCTCCTGCCAGGCTGCACTGCCTCCGCCTTCGCCTACTACCCCTGCCCCTGGCCTGTCGCCCCCTGCCCTGTTTCCCTCCCCAGGAGTGGTCTCTCTCCAACTCAGGTCCCACCTATTTGTCGGCGGCTTCTATCGAAGGGCCCACCTCCTCCAGGAAGCCCACATCAACCCCTCGACCCCCTCCCACCACCATGTTGCTCTTCCTCTGACTCGCCACTGCCTGGGACCGTGGAGTCCTGGCTGTCCAACAGCTGCCTGCCCCGGTGTGGAACAATCATCAGTCTTCCCGGACAGCTGGGCTCCTGCAGGGCAGGGTGGGGCACAACCAGGGCTGGCACCTGGAGCAAGTGGGCTGTGGAGGGCAAAGCCGGGCCATAGAGGGGCCTGTTTCCCACCTCACCTGCCCCACGGGGTCCCTGGGGGCCAGCGCCCAGGGCAGACTTGTTGGCTTACAATTGGCAAGCAGCCCCTGGAGTCAAAGGAAAAAGAGGGAACACGAAGCTAACTGGCTTCCTGGGTATCTTTTAAGGCCCAAAGGTGGGCCATTTGTCATTCAGGCAGGTAGGGAGAGGTGGCACTGCACCTCGGCACAGCAGGAGGGACTACATACAGGTAGACCGTGCAAGAACTGGTCCTTGCTGAGCTGAGGAAAGCTCGTTCCCTTGGAGCTAACAGCCACATTCCCCACGTCCACGCACATGGCTTTCCATATCTGTCATTGCGCCTTGCCACCGGTGCCCTGCCCCGCGCCCGTTCCACGTTGGCTCACAGAGGCTCGTGAGCTTGGGCGTAGGAGCTGTCACCATTCCTGTTAGACAGATGAAGGTGTGGCCCTGGGAGGGGGAGACACACCCTGGCAGCCTCTGGGAATGATCCCTAGGGGTGCGCACAGAAAGCCTCCCCGCTTCACGACTCTCACCACCAGAGCCTAGAGCTTCAAATTCCACTCCCGCTGTGGGCATCCTCTTCCTGTTGTCCAGAGCCGGCTCAAGGCCACGTGTGCGGTATGCACTGAGCAGTTCGGGCTCCTTGGGAGGCTCTGTCCTGGGGAGAGCTGGAGTCCCCCAGGCTAGCAGCACGGGGAGCGCCATCAGCAGGCTGGGCCAGGCCTCATCCTGCAGGAACCGCAAGGAAGCAAGGAGGCAGCCTCGCCCCAAGTCCCTGCAAGACCCTAGGTGGGAGAGGGCGCGGTAAGGTGGATGAGTAGCTGCAGACAGAAAGAGCGGGAGGGAGAGGTCCAGGGTGGCACAACCAGGAAGGAAAGGTCTCGCCTGGCTGGCAAGGCTGGGCAGCTGAGGGCGGCTGTGCTCAGCTGGCCTCGTCATGAGCCGGGGGGCCGGGAAGTGGGATCCCCCAGCAATGGCTACACCCTGGAGCCCCCCTCCCCCCGGCCAGCAGTCAGCGCCCAGTAGACATTCAGCAAACACGTCAATGATGGTCTGGGGTGGTGCTGGGAAGTGCGGTGAGGACTCCGGGGAGCAGCTGGGCTGCTCACAGCTTTCCCCACACAGCTTTGGGGCCAGCCAGGGGAGGGGTCCTGCTGCTCCAGGCTAAAGGGAGAATGGAAACAGGTTCCAGGGAAGCTGGGGGACCCCTGAGTCGGTCACGAAGGCAGCCCCTCCCCAGGCATCCCCAATACTCCTACCCCAGCCCAGCCCTGTTCACCAACCCCTCCTTGGAGGGTGAGGCGGGCGCCTGCCCACTGCACCACAGGGGGTCTGTCCCAGTTCCTGGAGCGGCAGCTGTACAGGTCACACACATTTAATTACTAGTCATTAAAAAACTGATGATTCCAAATGGCGCCTTCCTGTCCCACTGGAGCGTGGAGCAGGGCCCACCCCACGGCGTCCTCCTGCGGCCGTGGGAAGGAGGGGCGCCCTCTGGCCGGAGCAGCTCCTCCTGCCAGCCCACTCGGTGCCCACTACCATGGCATCACCCCGGTGCCCCCTTCTCCAGTCTCCTGGCGACAGATGCATCCCTCGGGAGGTTACGCTCTTAGAATCCGGTGGCTGAAGGGCAGGTTCCCCCAGTGGGGAGGCCTAGGAAGGCAGGCCCCAGGCCCCTGGGGAAGGAGAGAGCTGCCGGTCTCCCTGCTGGCATTCTGTGGTGGACTTGTCCTGGTGAGCATGTGCCAGGTGGAGTGAGTGCCCACTGTGCCCCGCCCTGAGGGATGGCCCAGTCTGGGGCGGGCATTGTGTTCCTGAACTATCTACAGCTCATGCCCAAGAGTGAGGAGCTGTGGGTGCTCGGTTCACACGGGGCAGTTTGAGACGGGGACCCTGAGGTCCAGGACGGGGAGGCGCTGCTTGGGGAGGGCCTCTGGGCAAGGGGAGCTGCCTGTGCAAAGGCCCTGGGGATGGACAGAGCCTGGCCAGAATGAGAAAGGCTGGGCCAGCTGTTGGGGGAAGAAAGGTCCCAGGTTCAACTACCCCACAATCCCAGCCTACTGAGCCTATATTCCAACAGCTCTGGGGCGTCCTAAATCATGCGGAACAGAGTGGGGTGGTGGTGGGGGCACCGTGCTGAAGAAGGGGGTGTGGAAGGTCAAGTCCGAGGCAGCAGTGTCCAGCCACAGCGAGACGCAGAGGGCTATGAAGGGGACAAGAGCTTGTCATGGGCATTGCTTGGTGGATTAGCAGGAGCCTAGTGGGTGAGGGGGGTGCCCACTGAGTCTCCAAGGTCTCCCTGTTACCCCACCCCCTCCCTTGCCAAGTGGGCCACACGGGGAAGGCGTGTCCATGTCCCTCGCGGGGATCAGTCAGGGAACGCCATGCCTATTGCTCATTTATCACTAAGGGGGTGTGGCCCCTCCCCCACTACTGCACTTGGCCGTTGGTGCCTCGTTGTCCACCTATATCCTGGGTTGTGTCCTGGAAATGCCAGCCCCACGCCTGCTCGGGGAGCCCTGGCAGGAGGGGAAGAGAAGTGGGCAGCTGCGGAGCCTCAGGAGGGAGGAAGGGGAGGAGGAGGAGGAGGAGCCACGGAGCAGCGGGACAGCCAGAACCCTCGGTGGAGGGCTTGGTCCCAGATGGGGGCCTCCCCTCATCTCTAAGCTGATTCCTAGTCGGAAGGGCCATTAGTGTGGCCCAGCAGCTGCTGTGCCCGGAGCCTGAGAGGTTTAGTGTGGGGGCTATGCTGCCCAAGCCCAGCCTGGCTGCTGCCCCTCGGGCCTCGTGCCCACTCTCCCTGCCCTGCACCCTGAGCTCCAACCCCTGTCCCCACCTCTGTTCCTTCTGCCACTCACTCTTCTCTCTGGTTCCCCTTCCCTCTCTCTCTCTACTCAGCCTTCTTGGAAGAGCACAGAAATCAGTCTCCGTGTGGCCCCCAGCCTCCGTTTCCTGGTGGGGAAGCAGGGTTGGATGCCCATCACCTGGTGAGCCCACACAGCACACCAGCTCCTAAGAACTGTCCCCGGATAGGCTACTGATGCTCACTTTGGCTCCTTTTCCACTTCCCTCCCACAGGGCCTCTCCCTCCCACCAGGGTCGTGCATGCCCCCACCCAGCTCCTGTCGGTCTCACTTCATAGTGGGGACTCGTGGCAGCTTGCTCTGCAGCCCTGACACCCCATTCAGCAGGACTCAGGGTCCCACAGGCCACAGGCCTGGCTGGATCTCCCCTTCTGCACCTGCTGGGCTGACAGCTCAAGGCACAGGACAGTGGCCTCTGAAAGTCAGAGCCAAGCTCCTTTCTCCTGGCCTTGGCCTTGGCTGACAAACCCATCGAGGGTCCTCCCGGCCTCCCCCCTTCTTTCTCCAGGCCGCCTTTGTGATCACACCCCTGCTGCGAGCAGGCGCAGCCCTCCCCTCTGCCTCAGGGACCCTGAGCACGCGCTCTGCCCACGCTGGCCCCTGACAGCGCCTGCCCTGCTGAGCAGTGACAAGCTGTGAAGGTGCGTGCATTCCTGGGGCGCGTCCAGAGCTCTGGGGAAGGAAGGCAACGCCATCGCAGGAGGGAGGCGTCTGCCGCCAGCTGTGGCCAGGGGGCCAATCCCTCTTGACGGAAACAAAGTCAGAAAACTCCAGGACCTGGGGCGTGGCTCCTGCATCCTCCCCGGTTTCTCGGGCCGAGGTGGGCCCTCCCTCTCAACCTGTGCCTGAATCAAGGCTGGGGACCAAGGGTCCCTCTAGGTCGGGGGGCTGGGAGTGGGGATCTGTCTGAAAGCAGGGCAGAGGCTGGAGAAAGTGGAAGCTGCCTCAGAGGGCCCTTCTGTTTGGAGCTGGGGGTGGGTGCTACAGCTGGATCCTTTCCAAGGGGGGTGACAGAGGAGGGTGCAAACCGGAGGTGACGTCACAGGCTTCAGTTACAGCAGGAGAAATGACAGCAGGCCTATAGAAAACTTCCTTTTTTGGGGAAAGCCATACTGATTTATTCCACAAGTACTCACTGAGCGTGAAGGATAGACCAACCACTGGGCTGAGCACTAAGGGTGCATCCAGAATAAGCCACAGGCCCCAGCTGCAAACCAGCGGTGCACAGGTGAGTGGGCTGAGACCCGCAGGGCGGCTCCGGCAACACCCCTCGGAGCCACAGAGCAGTGAGTGGCAGAGAACTTGCGCATGGGTGCCTGGTGCCGCTGCTTTTGAATCAACAACTAGGAGCTTACCAGGGGTGGGAGGCTGAGAAGGAGCTGGACAGAGGGTGAGGGCTCAGAGAAGAAAACCTGACAGTGGGTGGAGCGGAGGGTGGGGGCGCTGCTGGGCTGAGTTCACAGGGTCAGAGATGGGGTCAGGGGAGCAAGCAGGGTCCCTTGCGTGCAGCCCTGCAGTGATGTGTGGGGACGCGTGCGATGTGACTGCACTTGCGTTGGCGTGGGACCTCCCTGGCAGGAGGGGAGACCACAGTCTGGCTGCAGTGCTGGGACTTAGGAGAGGGGAGAATTCAGTGTCCAGTTAGGCCAACGAGGGGCCCTTAGCCACACAGGAGGAGGGCACAGCCCTCCTCTTCAGTCTGCCACGTGCACAGCACGCTGAGCACGGAGCCCATGCAGCACTCGGCTTTGTGGATAAAGGCTTCGTGGAGGTGTGTGCCCCTGCACCTGCCTTGCCTCTTCCAGGGAACTTCACCCGGGAAGGGGAAGATGCGAATCACTTTGTTCCAGGGACATCCTGACTCTGTGTTTCCGAACAGCAAACCAGTCAAACTCCACGTCTCAGGACAGCAGACGGTACCCCGGGGGCACACCTGCCTGGGCGTGTTCACTCGACCTCTGCTGCTCAAAACCCTCACCGTGCTGTGCCCCTGACTTTAAACCAGCATGTCACAGGCCCCTTCTGACCCTGACCCTGACCATAACCCACCTTCCACCCTAAGCCCACAAATACAGCCCCCTCTGAGGCATCACTAAAACCCCCTGGGTGGTGACTGTTCTGCCAGTCAACACAGGCAATGAACTTGACTGTGCTTGTCAGTGGATTATTTCTCTGGGCCGTTCAAGAAATCGGACGACCTCTTGAGTTCCTGTATTTCTCTAAGCCTAGAAGGTTCTGAGGCTGGTGGCTTCTGTCACCCAAAACCCAGGACTTCTTCTGAGATCCCAGTGCCAGTGTTCATGGGGGCACAATGTCCTGAGCGTCAGTGCCGGGAGACAGCAAGAGCCAGGACTCCACACCAGGGCAGCAGGCCTGGGGCTGACCTGGCATCTTCCGTGTCCAATGAACCGCCTCCCCAGAGAGCGTCTCACACCGCCTGCAAGGTGACCCAAGTACCCCTATTGGCCACAGGCTTACCTGTTCCCCGCCCCCCTTCCTCCTCCAGGGTTTTATTTTTGGCCAGGTAATTAGCACAGCTCTTCTCATTAATATTATATTTAAGAAAGGGAAGGTGCTGGTGAGGGAGAAAGGGGCCAGGAGGGAGGGGGCTTCACATGCCAGTAATTGTCTTGACAGCCCATCCCGGTGCAGTGACAGGCGACTTTAAGTGGCCCAATTAGCATAAGAAACGGCTCGCAAAAGTTCTGAAGGCATCGTGTTGATTAATGCAATTTATCTTGCAAACCAGTGGCAGACAGCTGAATCGCTGCTAATGATTATTATATACATTTATACACATTATGTACACGCGGCCTCCTTGCCCAGAGCCCACGCGCACCCCTCACCTCCCATCTGTGCCCTCAGGGCCGGGGGAAGACTGGTGTGGCTCCGAAGCTGGGCCCAGGTTTCCAGGGGACCCGTGTGTCCTCACCTCCAGTGTCCTGTGATGCCAAATGGCTTATCTTTGATGGTTTTACCCTGAAATCGAGCTCACCCTATTAACAAAACTCTCAAGGATGCTTTTCACGATGCAGGGTGGAAGCAGCCCCAGGAGTGGCCAGCGAGGACTGTCTGGACCCAGGACCCAGCTCATAGTGCCCCACGGGAACTAAGGTCCATCCACAACACCTTGCTCTTTCGTGAACTGCTGTCCCAGCTGTCATGGCATCTGCACAATGCCAAGACAAGAGCCCCAAGGCAGCCAGCAGGTGGGGTGATCACCAGGGCTACCAGCTCTGGGCTTCCGCCTCGTGCTGGGTCCATCGCAGAAGCTTACACACCCGGATCCTTGGTCCTCAATGTCACCTCCTCCTCTGCAGTAGGCAAGTATCCAACCTGGAACCAGGACGACCCAGCCCCAGAGCCAGTGCCCCCTTTGCCCTAAGCTCAGCAACCAAACTCAGGTCAGCATCTGGAAGGTGGTACGGGGGGTGAGGAGGGGAAAGTGCTGGCTTGGAGGAGACAGGGCCAAGGCACAGAGGCGGGCTGTGCAGGCTGCACCCAGCCACTGCCTCAGGCTCGTGCCTGGGGCCCGGGCCTCAGGACAGCGAGATGAGATCCTTTCTGGGGAGGCTGGAGACCAAGCCTAAGTTGTCTGAGAGAAAGACTGCCTGGCGAGGCCGTGCTGGGGACGGCCATGGAGTAGTGTGGTTGGCCCCCGATGGGGTGAGGGGTTGGGGTGGGGAAGGCGGAGCTGGGAGCACCAGTTGCAGCTTAGGGAAGGACCACTGGGGCTTGGGGATGTGGACAGGAGAGAATGGGGACCACAAGAGGGGAGGGGAGGGCAGTGGGCAGCAACGAGGATGTTTGGTGCGGGAGGTGCTGAACTTGACCTTAGACAGAAGCGTCTGACTGACCAGTGCAGTGCAGTGCTGGTTCTTAGGCCGCAGTCTGAGCCACAGGTGTGAGTTCCGCCTTCTCCTCCCCCACCCTTGTCCCGACAGGACTTTGGCTCCAGGGAAAGTTCTGGACTCTGAGCGCCTGCGTCTCTGAGACAGTGTGCCAGTAACGAGTGTTTCCCTCCCACAGCTGGGCCAAGGAGTACCATGATCCCCATTCTACAGATGGCCAAACCGAAGCACCGGGAGTGACCCACCAAGGTCAGGCAGAGTGAGTGAGAACAAGCTCCACTCAGCCCCATCCATGAGACCTCCAAGTTCACCATCGGGGGAGTGAGGTACACATCAGACTGTGGGTCCCGGCTGGGGGCAGGGAGCCTGGGCTAGCACCCTAAACAGGGTGCCCTCCGTGAGCTTATAGCTGGGATGCTTCCTCTCTAGGCCTCTTCCTGGCTGGTCGCCACCGCAGGGACCCAAGCATTTTCTCCACACACCCTTGGTGCATTTGGGGCCAGGCTCTGAGACCCGTAGGAACAGGTGGCCCCAGTTTGGCACCTGCTCCCCTGACTCCTCGCCCGGTAGTCCTGAGGGGCTGATGGTGGAGGTGGGCGCTGTCTGGGGTGAGCTTCGGCCCAGAGCAGCCAGGCCTCCTCACTGCCACGCTGTCTCCAGCCCTCCTGTCCCCGAGCGGCCTCTGAAGAGCCTGCCTGCAAAGGCTCCAGGCCTGCCCTGACCTTCCCACCATCCCCATAACTGGTGCTCAGTGAGAGCCAGGAAAATAGCATTTGGGCCCTAGAGGGTCTCACTAAGGAAGAAGGCTTTGCTTCACAGCTGCCCTCTCTCCAGACACCCAGGGAGGATGCTCAGGGGTGACCAGCTCATCAACGTGTGCATTTGCGTGCATGTCTGTATGTGCACACGTGGCTGTTTGCACTCGTGTGCTTGTGTGTGCCTGGAAGCCCCTGGTTTGTGTTTGTGCACAGCAAAATTTGTAAGTGATTCTGTCTGGAAGGGAGACATGAGGCTGCCTGGGGACGTGCCACGTGTGTGTCCAGTGGTGGACAGTGGTGTCTGCGAGAGTGTGCCGTGTTGCGGTGACTGTGAGGCGTGGGAGCAGCTGACCACATCTGAGAGCATGACTCCCCATGAGACTGCCCAACTGTATCCAGGAACGCACACGATGTTAGCATGTGTGTGTGTGCGCACCTGTGCTGTAGCACCATCCGCTGCAAGCCCGAAGGGACAGAAGAGTGCCATGATCTCAGTGGGTGGCATCAGTCCAGGTGGGCTTCCTGGTGGAGCTGGTACTTGTGTCTGCTTTCCCCAGATGGAAACAAGAGGGATGGTTGGGCCCCCTGAGCTCTGTGCCACCACCACCCCTTGAGACTAAATTAGTCAGAAGCCAGGACTCAGGCAGCCCCTGCTGGGAGCTGCAGTGGGGAGAGTGTACTGAGCTCAGGCCTGGGGCCTCCCTCTCCACTGGTCACAGGTGCCCAGCCCAGCCCAGAGCCTGCTCCCCAGGCTCTCTCAGGAGGAGGGCCTGGGGGTGCTGAGACCCCCTCTTTTCTGCGGCAGCCTAAGCCCACCTTCTCTTTGCCTTTTCCTGCTAAACCACTGACCAGCAGACAAAACCCCCATGGGCATCAAAGGCACGCTGTTGAATTTTGCTTTTTCTAGGAAAATATAGTGTGGCACTCATTCACTTTATAAATGAAAAACAGGGAACATAAAACTTGATTTAATAAAGACATCGACTAATAAAACATTCTTCTGTTCTGTGTTATGGTAATTGAAGAGAGAGTGACAAAAGGTAGGGAGGTAGCAAAGCGAAAGATGGGGAAGGGGTCTGAGAGAGGCCCAGAGAGGGTGAGTGTGAGAGAGAGAGGGAGGGAGAGAGGGAGGGAGGGGAGGGGAGAGGGCAGACGGAGGTGTGGGAAGAAAAGAGAGCTGGAGGCATGGCTGCTCCCCCCCCCCACACACACACACTCCCGCACACACACTGGGCCTGGGTCACAGGATGGCCCACAGTGGCCTCACGCCCCACGTTCGTCCTTGATCGCACAGCAGGGACAGAGAGTGGCGAGCTTTCGGTCACTTGCCTGAGCTCCCGGTGAGCCACGCGCTGACTCTGTTCTCACTGACCCTGGCCCTGAGCTCTTCTCTGGCAGCCCCCATTCAGGGAAGGTACCCAGAGTCTCGATCAGGCCTGAGGTCCCCGCCCCATGCATCTCTTCCGCACCCCACAGCCTTGGCCAGGGCAGCAGCCTCCCGGGCCTCCCGCCCCCATCTCTCCCCCAACATGCACTTTTTGCCCCTCCTGCAGGAATCCAGGCCCAACTTGCCTGTCTCTACCCTGCCCCAGGCCAGGACCCTGGTTTCCTTCCATCACACCGTGTGCTCCTGATTCCTTGTGGACGTTTAAGATGAGGACAGATGAGGAGAAAGGCCTGGGCAGGACAGGCCACTGAGGCCTACACAGGGTCCACTGGGAGCCTGGGGAGGTCAGTGAAGGGCCCCGGGAAGCTGAGGTTTGAGCTTGGAACCTGCAGGTCCAAGGGCATTCCAGGTGCACCCTGGTTTGTGTTCTCCTGAGCTGACCCACGTGTGCATCACACCTGGCTGAAGGTGGGCACGGGCGAGGGCTTCAGGGCTGCAGGCCCGGTCTCAGGCTGCCAGCGAGGCTGACTCAGCCATATGGGCCACGGTGCACCTGCCCGTTCCCTGTGTCCTGCTGCCTAGGACCTCGGGAAGGGCCCGTCCACAGGAGGAATGAAGAGGCGGTGACCCCAGGAGCAAGCGACAGGCTGGCCAGGGCAGGGCCAGGAGCTGGGCAGCCCTAGGCCACGTAGACCCCAGTGGAGCCTTCTGTTGTGGCCTTTTGGTCGGAGCTGCCTGTTCTCTGTGCTCAACTCCACCTGCCCTAGGCTCCTGCTCTACCTTTCACTTCCACCACTGTGAGCTGTCACCATCTGACCTGGGAATGTGGTCTTCGAGGGCGGTGCGGTGGGGGGGTCCAGGCACTGCCGGGCGGGGGGCCTTGCCTGACACCAGCACCCACCAGCTGCTCAGGAACCCTCCTGCTGAGCACAGCTCAGCCACCGGGGCTCTTGGGGAGCTCTTGGGTGCCAGGCCCGCCCAGCCCCCCACTGTGCTGCCGATGTCATGCCCGTAATAAAGACAGAAGAGGAGGCTGCCCCAGCAAGTCAAACTCTAGAAGTCACTCTCTCCCTTCTCCACTCTTCCTTGAGGACCTGTATTCCAGAGGGAGCCTGGCCCGCACCAGGGAGGGACAGAAGCTACAGAGGGGCCCTGCGTGGCCCCACTGCCTCACTTTGTCACCATAGATCATGCCTTGTTGCTAAGTCACATTTCTACATGGCTGCCCCTCCTTCACTGAACCTAAGCATAAAATCAGACAGTCTTCCCCTGGCCTTTGGGTCTTTATTTCTGAAGGCTCCCGTGTCACATGAAACTGTGATCAAACAAACTTGTTATGCCTGTGCCTTGTTCACCTGTCTTTTGTTATAGGAGGGTCGGCCGTGTTCCTTAGGATGGGAGGGGAGAGCAATCACTGCTTTGTGCCCCTACAGCCGGTAGGTCCAAGGGCCCACCCTTGGGAAAGAGGGCGAACTGCCTGGGCTCTGAAGCCACACAGTCCTGGAATTGAATGTCAGCTCCAATACAAAGAGCTGCATGACTGCGACAAATCACCCGGCCCCCTCCCCTGCTCCGTCTGCATGGGGTCCTGTGGGGGGTGAGGATCAATGAGGACACACATCATAAGACAGGGCCCAGCACAGGCACAGGCCATAGTAGGCCCTCATTAAATTCTCACACAACTATGGGCAGCCCCAGCAATGAGGGACCGGACGCACATGAAGCCCTGGGACATTCTGCTGGAGGCCCACCCGTGCAGCCGTGTTGATCTTTGGAAGTGTTGCATTTCCTGCCCTGACTCTGCCTCTGCAAACTTAGCATCCAGAGGGCAGAGTTAAACCAACAACAGAGCCCTGGGTCTGGAAGGGTGAGGGCTGCGGCAGAATAAGAATCACCCCGAGGTGGGGGGGGTCTCGCCCTGACCGGCCTGCCGCCCCCTCCCCACCCTCTGGGGCTCCTGCTCTTCCCGCAAAGCTGGGGTGGAGCTTAACAGGCAGGCAAACCCAACTCAAAGCCTGCAGTTGCCCCATTATCGACGTTATTTAGACTCTTGTGTTAAGGAGTTCCGGGGACAGCACTCCTGATTATGCAAATCAAGCCATGGAGGCTGTTAACAAAATTAGCCTGCTTAGCTCGCAATGGCACCCCTACTTGGCGGGGGTGGGGTGTGGAGAGGTGCCTGGGCTCCACCAGGAGCACAGAGGGGCCAGGCTGGCTGCCCTCTGGCTCCCCCAGCTCCCGGCTCTGTGCTCATCTCTCTCCCTCCTAAGGGGTCACTCCCGCTCATCAAGGACAGTTTAAGTGGCTTTTAAAGCCTGTGCTCTCGGTTCGGGAAAGCCTCCCCTCCGAGACGGCCAGCCAGGTGAGGTGGCTGGTTCATTAGCACAGCTCTGCCGGTGGCACCTGCTGAGGAGGAGCCGGCGAGGCCGAGGGGATTCCTTCCTTCTCCCTGGAGACTTCGGGAAGGCTCCATGGGAGAGAGGCCCAGAGGAGCTTCAGAAGGTGCCCAGGGCCACTGAGGACAGGCCTGGCCATGCTGCTGCTTGCAACTGCAGGAAGTGAGAGGATCCAGAAGTCTGGGTTCCCAACCCCATCTGGGACATGTGGCCCAATCATGCTTGATCAGTCCTGGTGAAACGGGCAAAGGACTCAGGGCAGAGCTGGGGCACAAAAGGCCCAGGAGGTGGGGCAGAGGCCTGGACACACCCCCAGCCTTGTCATTCGGAGTCCAGGGAAACAGGCTCCGCAGGCCAAAAGCACCCAATCCTGCTCCAGCTCAGCTCGTGCTCCAGGGTTTGTTTGTTCCAGCCCCCGCTCCTCCTCCTCACACCAAGTGGCATTTAAATGTTAATCAAGTCAGGGTTGCAGACGCACCACTCCCCAGCGGCACCCGAAGGTCAAGGCCGAGCCTGAGAGGCAGCCCCACCTCTTCTGGGGTCCGATTTGCAGGGGGGCCACAGGCTGGGCGGACACTGGACTCCAAGGAGGGAGTGCAGCCCGATGGATGGGGCAGGGGCCGGGGCCAGGGCTGGGGTATGCTCAGGGAGCACAGCACAGCCCTGCCCTGCTTAGCACCCTTCTGCCAGGCACAGGGAGAATCTGAGGGTTGCCCCAGGACGGAGAGCGGGTCCTCTTGGAGGTCCTCTCTGCCTCAGCCTTTTCCCTCCTCCCTCCCTTCCAGGTGTGGCTGGGCAGTGCCCCTGATTGGACCAGGGAATTGCTGCTATTCCTACATGGCGCCCTCAGGAGACCCCTGGAGAAGATGCTGGTGTACAATAGGCCCCCTCCAGATTGTTCTGGTTTCTTCCTCACCCTTCCCCTCCAATTCTCCCTTGTCAGGTCCCTTTCTCCCTCCATGTCTGTCTCAGGCGCACCCTGCCCAGCATGGAGCCAGCCTCTCCTCAGCTGCCCGTCATTCTCCCAGGGCAAAGACGTTCACCTGGCACAAGGCCCCATCTTGGGAGGTCCTGGGAGTGCAGGGAGGGGCTGAGGGCTGGGTGACGTCTGCTTTTGTGCCTCAGAAGAGCCTCTTGGCCCAGGAAGGGCTCTTACCCCTGGGAACATTTTTGCTAACGTCAATTTCTCACCTCCCAGGGCATAGACAAGAAATAGGAAGGGAGGAAGCATGTTTTCAAGTATCCAAAATCAAATGAAAATAAGTACAGACATTCTTCACATGAGAGATCTCAGGCCTGTCATAGAGCCTTGTAATACCTGCTTTAGACAGAATGCTAACGGCCTTGAGCATCTGGGATCCCAGCACACCAGAGTTTGCAATTAGGACAGCAGGGGTGGGAGCAGGTGTCACTAAAGAGTTGGGTTAGTGGAGGCAGAAACTGTCACTGCCAGCCGTCCCACAGGGAGGAGAAAGGAAAGGGCAGTCAGACTTTGGTGTACGAAGGGGATGGGTTAGGGTGGACGCTTGGAGCAGTGGTCAGACTGTCACTTGGGATATGCATAACCCGTACTGGAGTGCTTAGGTTTGAGTACCAGCTCCACTTCCAATTCCAGCCGCCTGCTAATGGTCACCCTGGGAGGCAGCAAGTGATGACTCAAGTCCTAAGTCCCTGCCACCCATGTGGGAGACCTGGAGTCCTGGGCTCCTGGCTTTGGCCAGGCCTGGCCTGGCTGCTGAGGGTGAAGCAGCACACGGGAGTGCTATCGCTGTTTCTCTCTGTGTGCCAGTCACTTTGCCTTTCAAACAAACAAACACAAATTTTACCCCCCCCCCAAGTATCTGGATTATCAATGAGCTATACAAGTCTTATTTTTGGGTTTTCAAAGTAAACTACTCACCAAGGCTTTGTGGCCGCTGAGGTCATAGTCCCTAAGGCTGGATGGAGGGGCTGCACCTGCGAGCACCCATGTTGGACAGCTCCCAGCCTCTCTACATCACTGGCTCGCTCCTACCACCTTGCTCTGCTCTGCTTCCTTCCCTCCCCTGCCTCACACCCAGGGCCCTCACCCCTCCCCAGCCTTCTTTGCTTGCCCCTCACCCCAAGGGGTGCCCATCTGTCTGCGTGAGGACTGCTGGGTGGGGACCACTTCTCTCACCGTGTCCCCAGGAACACTCTGTTTCTAAACCCAGGGTCCCATTGCAGGCGAGACTGAAAAGGGGAAGGCGGAGGAGTTTGCTTTGTTGCAGGAAATCCTTCTTCCTTGTTTTCTCTGAAACGGTGTGTCCAGAGCTTCCATTCCTACTCTGGGGAGGGAGCCCAGGTACCAGGGGCACCTGTCCCGTCCCGTGCCTTACCAGCCTCCATCTCTCCTTCCTGTATTCCTGTCTCCCCTCTCCTTGACCCTTACTACCGGCGTCTCCACAAACATGTTCCTGGTTTTTCTGCTCCATTTCCCAATCTGAGTTCCTTGAGCTGGAGCAGGAGAGATGACAAGTGTCCTCTCACCTCTCCCTTGCAGCCACCTGGGAACTGGCCCCACCCCCACCTGGGCTCCGGGGCTCAGTCTGGAATGTGGGACACTCAGGCCGCAGCTGGGGAAGAGAGCAGGGAGACCAGGAAAGGACTTCGAGGGTGCACTTGGGCCCAGAGGTGTGGCTGTGCCCGGATGGGTTTCTCCCTGGGGACTGAATCTTCTGCGGCTCTGTCCACAGGGGAGCTGCCAGGCTGGGCCTGCAGGACTTAGAACTAGGAAGAGAAGGGATTGCTTAGTAGAAGACCCAGCCATCCTCCTAATGAGGTACCCCAAAGCTCTCGGGGTTCAGGGAGACTGGGGGGCAGGGCAGGGCAGACTGGTGGTGACCGTGAACCCTGAGAAGGGTTGGACAACAGGTGCTGGTGGAAGTAAGACAGGAGAGAGGTCAGCGGGGACCTGGGCAGTTAGTGAAGGCCCCCAGGGTGGCAGGAAGCTGGCTGGGTGGGTCTCCATGGAGGAGGAGGCCCGGGCAGATGGCAGTACTGGAAAAGGTGACAGGGAATGGTTTGTGGGGTAGGAAAGGAGACAGCAGAGAAAGATCTTGCTAACGTAAGGTGCAGGTGCTGAGCGAAAGGAAAATGAGAGAGAGAGGAAGAGTGAGGCTTGGACACCACGGGGTTTGAAGGCTCATCACTCAAGGCAATGGCAGCCACGGCAGGCTCTTGAGCAGGGGAGGAGCAGTGTGGGTCTTGAGTCCCCGGGAAGGTGGGAAATGGAGAGTTGCTTGAGGCAACTGAACACCCCTCCAGCCACTCTGCTGGCCATGAGACTGCCTTAGGAGGACCGAGCATGGCCCCTGCCCCGTCTCCTGCTCCTGGTCCTTCATCTCTGGGGATGGAGGTTGGGCTCCAAGGGCTGGGGTGGGGTCTGGAGTAAGCAGAGGAGCAGGAATCCCCCCCACCCCGGCTCCCTGAAGAAGAATGGGCAGATTGGAAACTGACACCAGGTCGGCTCCGCCTGCGGGGTGACACTTCACAGCATCCTCGAGAACCCTGCCCAGGGCCCAGATAATCAACAGAGGCAGGGACAAGTGACCCCTACTGACATGGGTTTTTCTGACATGGCCTGAAGGTTTCAGTGGGCATTTGGAAGAAGGCAGGTTTTAGCTCAGCCCCTTAAAGCTGTCTGACCATGAACAGAACACCTTGAAGAGGCCGGATACCCCCTTCACTGGGGTGCTCACAAGGAGAAGCCTGCATGGCCACACCCGTCGCCTGTGCCTATGCCCTGTGCAGATCATGGTGAGGCATCCTATTTGGGCTAGAAAAGGCCTGGGCGGACCCAGAAGGCTGCCCAGCCACAGCAAAGCCCAGGCCACACCCAGAACCCACTGTGCCCTGGGCCCTCTGTTCTGACTTCCATCTGCCAGCTCAAAACCTCAGCCAAGGCCTGCAGGATGGCCCGGAACCATCTTTGCCAACATAGAACTGAAGCGGGCCTGGGGGTGGGGGGACAGTGCAGGGGCAGGGGCTGCCTGGCCTGGACCCCATTCTTACCCACAATCCTGCTCTAAACACTTGCCTGGTCCCCTCGGGTCAGTGAGACCTGAGGCTTGGTTCCTATGGAAACGGAGCCATGGAGGAGGCGGCTGGAGCTGCAGATGGAACTTCTCACCCTGCACACAGCCCCCGATGGCCAGCATACGGGGAGGGCCTGGTACAAAGGCACCATTCCTAGCACTGGCAGATGAGCACACTGGGCTTGGGGAGGGTCAACAGTGGCCTGGGGGTCACAGAGCCCCGGATTTGAATCCCAGACCTACACAGTCCCACCTTTGTTTCTTAAATGTATTATTTACACACACACAGACTAACCACTGGTTCACTCCCAAATGACCAGGGCTGGGCCAGGCTGGGGCTGGGTCAGGCCAAAGCCAGGAGCCTGGAACTCCACCCAGGCCTCTCTTGTGGATGGCAGAGGCCCGAGCACCTGGGCCCTCCTTCCCTGACTTCCCAGCATCCTTGGTAAGGATCTGGATAGGAAGCAGAGCAGTAGGGACTGGAACCATTGCTCCGACATGGGATGGGATGCCAGCACCATGAGCGCCAGCCTAACCCACAGTGCCACAGCAACAGCCCCAGTCCCATGCTCTTATTCTTCCCATCCCCTCTAGCCTCCCTCTGCTTCTGTCTCTTTCTGGTTTCTCACTAAAGAGATGATCACCCCAAACCCCAGTGAAAGTGCTAAGCTCTGTGAGTGAAGGAGTGGGCTCTCCAAAGCTTTAACCTGGCTTTGGAGTTGAGAACTGGGAGGCTGGGAGCCAGCCCTCACCCTGGGGAGGGGTCTTGCAGAGTCATGAGCTGTGGTGTCTGCAGAAGGGAGTGAGGGAAGCAGAGCTCAGGTGGTGGTGGTGGGCTTCCTGGAGGCAGTGTGACCTGAGAGACGGCGAGGAAGAGCAGGTGGACAAGAAGGGGCAGTATTGACTAAAATCGGTGGAAGTGATAGGGAGACAGTGGGACATGCGGGAGGGGAGAGATACAGCAGAAAAGAGCTTAGGGCAGGAGTCCTTGCTTGGTGCTCCCAACTTTAGGGGGCTACAGGGGTCTCCTGGGCTGGGTGGAGAGAGAGGGGAGGGGGACATGATGCTCCGGGGTCCCTTCCTTGCCTTGCATGCAGCACTTGGGAAGAAAAGGACAAGGAAGTCCCACCCCCTTTCCCACCAGGAGCCCTGGTGTTGGGTGCCCCGCGGGTGTAAGATGCAGGCCTGCTTCCACCCTCCCTGTTCTAGGAACAGGGAAGCAGAGGAAGAGAAAATGTAAATCAAATCAGGGAGACTGTTTTTTCTTAAGAGACAGAAAGAGAACGCGAGCACAAGTGACATTTGGAACCATAATACCTTAAAGTCAATATCATTACCTCTGATATTTACTGTCAGCTCCGTGGCGCCGGCAAAAGTAGGAAAGTTCATCCTCCTCCTTATCCCCGCCCCCTCTATGTGCAACTCCGGTGGATGGCTGGGCTGTGTCGGCAGCCCTGCACCTGCCAGTCTTCCAGTGGGACTGGGGGAGGGGGCTTGATGAGGAGCTGGGGCCAGAGGGGGGTGCTTGGAGGGGTTCCAGCCACAGCCAGGGGGTCACCTGGGCCCCAGTGACTCCATCTGTGATCTGCATATGATAACACTCTCCAGCATATGTCCCGGCATTCATTCATTCCATGCATCCATTCATTCATTCATCAGTCCTTCAGGTGAGAACTCAGATTTGTGAGGTTTTGGTTTGCCTCCTTCTGACCCCGTCTCCCTGGTCAGCCCCTTCTTCCCTCCTCCTTGACTTTTGCCCCACCCCACCCCAACCCCTGTCTTTCTGTTTGCAAAAGCGCTCCTACCCCCAGCAGTGACACAGCACACAGCACAGGCCTGGGAGCGCCCCAGGAGGAGGCGGCAAGGCTCTGACTCCCTGCCTTGGTTCTTGGCTGGCCTCCTTCCCACCGCCTGTGCCAAGGTCTCGGCCCGTCCTGGCTGCTGCAGTCTCACTGTCCCTCTGCCCAGGGCCCTCGTTTGATTTCAAATCCAATTTTCTGCCATAAACTTCCTCCTCCTCTGTGCTGGCAGACAGCCTGCCTCACTTCCAGCCAGCAAAGTCATTTGTCCAGCCTGACCCCGGGGCTTGGGGCCATCTTGGCCACAGCTCCTCCCTCTCCATACACACAAGCACGTGAGCCCAGGCCTGCCTGTCTGGCCTGTGTCCCTGGGGAGCAGCCACATGCCTACACAGGTAAGCTGCCTTGCACACCTGCATGGTCTGTGCCCATGGCCTGCAGGTAGGTATGCATCTGTGTGCAATGTTGAGTCACAACCGGGGTGAGCATGTATGTCCCCGGTGCTCACATGAGCTCGCAGACCCTACCAACCTCAGCAGCTTCTGCAGGGGCAGGCTGAGTGACTGAATGGCAGGCCTGATTGAGGTTCATTCAGAGATGTGTCTTTTTGTCCCCCAGTCTCTGAAACTCTGTCCCCTGTCCCCATCAGCAGCCTCCACCAGGCAGCTGGTGACACAGAACACGGATATGTGTAACTGTAACTCCCAGAATACTGCAGCATGGAGGGCAGCGGGACACTGGGCTCTGTCCCAGGGCCTGGGGACCTAAACCCTCTAGCAGCTTTTGCCTAAAGGCCACAGCCAACTCCCGTGCCTCCTTGCCCCATCATGGCAGTCCCGATACCTTCTGGGCCTCCCTGGGGACACTGTGACTAGGTCCCAGGACCAAGTCTCACCTTTGCTCAGATGGCACAGGGAAGAGGGGTGGCTCCCCACCCAGGGCACCTGTGTGCTTGCCCTGGGTGTTCTGAGATCTTGGTAGCACCCTGCACACCCACTCTCCCTGCTGTCCTTGAGAGCCAGGCAAAAGTGAAAGAAGTTGCAACTCTCCAGACACTGATCCAAACTGCCTCTTCCGGTCTGTTCTCACCTGGACTGCTACTTCCACTCCTCTTTGCCCCCCCACCTATTCCACTACCCCACCACTCAGACACCTGTGGTTGCCCACTGCCAAGGGATTCACACCAAGTCCTCCAGCTTGGCTCCCAGGGCCCTCTGCAGTATGGCCCAAGTGCCCCTCCCAGACCCACCGCATCCTTAACCCCCTCATACACACAGCCGGGGCCCCGGCCACCACTGCAGGGCCCCAGAGATACTGTACAGTGTCCTGTGCCTTCTGTGTGAGACCCCTGCCTGCCTCCTTCTTGATGAGGGTCTTGGGTTACACAGATTGCAAGAGAGGGGCCGGCACTGTGGAGCAGTAGGTTAGGCTGTCACCTGCGATGTCAGCTGATGGAGTGCTGATTCAAGTCCCAGCTACTCCGCTTCTGATCCAGCTCTTTGCTAATGCAGCTGGGAAAGCAGTTAAAGATTGTCCACGAGCTTGGGTCCCTGCCACTCAGGCTTCTGGCTTTGTCCTGACCCAGCCCCAGCCATGAGACCACTTGGGGAATGAGCCACCTGATAGAAGATGTGCGTGTGCGTGTGTGTGTGTGTCCCTCTCTTCTCTCTCTCTCTGCCTTTCAAATAAATAAAATAATCTTTAAAAAATCGCGGAAGCCTCAGCTCCCCTACTTGCCTGTCCTCAGAGCAGACCTGGTCCTCTGCTTTGACTCTCCCTCACTTTCCCCTAGAGCAGAAGGTATCTTACAGCCTGAAACCAAGGGGAGAGGGACACAGAATGCCACACCCTAACTCCCAGCCCCCACAAACTGGGGACCTATGAAGGCTCCCAGATCCTGATCCATCAGGCTCTGCCTTCGAAACCTTCTCTCGGCTTGGAGCCGTTCACTGCTCCTGCCTGGGGACCAGCTACCCCACTTTCCTGAGCCTTGGGGAAGCAGCGGAGGGCGGCTGCTCCCAGGCTGGGACTGAAATCGCATTGTGGCCCGATTCACTCTGCTGCTTGGGAAGCAGGGTGAGGGCTCCAGCCTCCCACCAGCCCCATGCACCTTGCTCTGGGGTGCTGCTGGAATCGTCACCCTTACCAGGTGTGGGGCAGGTGGAGGTCCCCAGAATTTCTTCACATGCAGTAGAGATTGTGGAACCCAGGTGCATTGACAAGGGAAATTTGAGATTCCCTCTCCCAGTCTTGACCACAATCCCCATTAGATGACCCTTGCCCTGGAGTGTTGCCCTCACCAACCTGCAGTAGAACCCAGGTCCACAGTGGCCACCCATGCCTTGAACAGCTTTGAATGTGAACATGACTTGTGCTGACCTGAAATCCAACACCTGCTCTCCTCCCATCCAGGGGGTGGGGGGTGTCCCTGATGCTGCCCTTTGGAGCCACTGCCTTTTCCTTGGGGCCACCCTTGGTGCTCCCAGGCCTAACAGTTCTGGTTCCCGAAACCATGTGTCATGGGCCATGCATGGGAAGTCTGCTGCCACCCTAACCACTGAACTCGAGCTTTCTCTGGTTTTCCTCAATGGTTCCCAGAACCGACTGGAGCAGCACAGGGTTGAGTGGGACGGGCACCCCATCTTCTGAGATAGCACACTTGTCACAAAGCAGTCTAAGGTGCAGCCAGGCTTCGGGGCAGCCGCACGGTGTTGGAGGTGGCTGAGCTGTCAGAGAAGCACTTTTCCCGTGGTGACAGCAGCTGATCTGAAGCCAGGTCTTCCCCTGTGCTGGCGTCTGCTCTTAGGTTCTCGGCCTTGAATGAAAAGCCCAACATCCCTTCCTATTGAACTTCGTTTTGTTGGATTCCACACTGCGCTTACGTGTGTTGAGATCTTACCGCATTCTTATTCTGCCATCTAATGGATACACCATTGCTCTTGGCTTTAAGTCATCTGAAAATTCAGCCAGTCTGACTGACGTATCTTAAGCCAAGTCATTGATAACAATGCGGGCTATGGCAGGACCAAGGACAGAGGCTGCTCCTTGATTCTGGAGACATCTCTCTGGTTGACACCTGCCTAATTGCCACTACACCTCGGGAACAGGTCTTCATCCAATTACAGACCCGTCTGATTCTTCTGTCATTTAGACGGGCTTTCTCAGTTGTCTGCAAGCTCCTAGTGAGAAAACTCGCTGAAGTCCACAGAACTCAAATGGACCTGTTGGGGAAGGAAGCAGCCATCTGGCCTGGCTTCCGGGGGCCCCCGGTGACCCTGAGGCCACCCCTCTTCCCAGCACTCAGAGTCTAGAGGGCCAACACACACTCACTGGTCTGTGTCTCAGGGACGGCCCTGTTCTGCCTGCTGGAATGCAGACTTGAGTCTGCCTCTCCCTGGCTTGACAGCACCTTTCCCACTCGCCAGGATTCTTCAATGATCCTTAACCAAGGATTCAGTCAACATATACTTACTATGCTAGGAACGGGCAGTAGAAAGTTGAAAAATTCATGGTGGCAGCCCTGGAGCAGTTCACAGGGTGCCAAGGCCTTGGGGTGCTCTGTGGGTCCTTGGGGCCTGATTGTGGGCCAGAAGCCCAAAGATGCTAGCCTCTGAGGATGGGCTTGACTCTCAAGGAGGAGTGAGCCTTTGTGGCCAACTTGTCCAGCACCCTTCTTCTCCTCCCGACAGAACGATGGATCCTAGCTCTCCATGTGGTCCTCAGAGGGAAAGCTAGGGCACAACAGTAGGCTCCTGGTATGGGTTTTCTGGATTTGTGGTTGGGCTGAGAGAGGTTGTATTAGCAGGAGCTGGGATCTGGGGACAATGCAGCCGTCTGACACCCCTATTGAGGCTACAACCAAAGGTTTGACCCAGGATGGGATGAAAACAGGGCCACAAAGGGTTTGGGGCAGTCCTTGATCCCTGCCCAGGAGGGGGACTGAGGTACACGCACGATTCAGGGGCCAGGGAGGTCACACACCTGGCCCAAGGTTGCACCCAGTCTGGACGCCCTGCCTAACGTGCATGCAGTATCCTTTTGATGTACAGTTGGAGCTTGATACAAACATGGGTCATTGAGCCTTAGAGGAGATACAACTCGGCAACAGACGCACCGCACATCCCCTTCACCTGCTAGCTCTTCCTGCACCTCACAAGCAGGCTAGGAAGACGCTCGAGGAGAAGGTGGTCCTTTTATCATGGGTGTGTGTGTGTGTTTGGGACACCAGACGCCCGCAGGTGCTGGGCCACAGCGGCTCCATCAGTGAGTGGCAGCAGAGCCACCACCGCTTCCCCTCTCCTCTCCTGCCCTGCGCTGCGCTGGCTACAAAGAGTAGTTGAGGATGATGGCTGCCACCCGAGCAGGCAGCACCCGAGGGAGCACCTCTTCCATGCCCAGAGTCCCGCCCTTCGTTCTTCTGGGGTGGAGGGGATGACTGAGCTCCTGCACATCACACCCGCCCTGGCCTCCAACAGCAGCATCCTGGACCCAGTCCAATACAAGGCACCAAGTGGCGCACACACAAGACAGCTCTTGATCCTTGAGGAACTCGGAGCGACATCAGCATTGCCAGAGACCAGCCGGTACCCGTGCAAGCGGGGTCTTCCAAAAGTTCACACAAAATGTGATGCACGAACTTAACACATATTAGCACCAATGACACATTTTTAATTCCATTTTTCCATGAATGTGTGAAGCCCCTTCATAATGAAGCACTTGGTTTTCACTCCAGGTAGTGAGACTCAGACCGAGGGAGGGTCAGTGGCTCAGGGTCCCTGTGCCCCAACACATCCATGCCCAGGGACGATGGTGGTTCACGTTCAGCAGTGGGTGCAAACTGAAATGTCAGGATGGTGGGAGCTGAGGGAGCCGTGCGGGCAGGGACATCGTGTCCGCTGCTGCAGAGGGTGGGGTGTCGCATCGGCAAGGGCTCCAGCCAGGGGCACGCGAGGCCCAGCTGGGCAGGTGAAAGGGCCTCTCCAGCCGCACAGCCTCCGGCGAGCTGCCTGCGGCCTCCCAGACGCCCTGTGATCTATAGCTGCTGGCTGAAAGGCGTGCTTTAATCGAACAATAATATTGGGGAGTGATGAGCCACCGTACATCAGCACTCACCAGATGAAAAATTCCAACGGAGAGTGTGGGAGGTGAGTGATGGGTTGGGAGTGTGCATTTTACCCAAATCGACAGCAATTCACAGGCTGGAAAGACAGCCATTCCCACCGCCCAGCTGCCAAGCTCTCCCAGCGGCTGGGCGTGAAGTTCCCTGCAGGCGCCTGCCTCACCTCCCCCCATGCCCTTGAAGCCCCAAGAACATTTAGTGTTAAGAGTGCGAGGTCAAGGCGAGTGCCCTGGGCCTGGCACTGTGGGGTCTGTGCTGCTGGCACCACTGCCAAGGGCATGGCCTCACTGACCAGGTGAGATCCCGGGCCCCTGACCAGCCACTCCTCTCCGATCTCCATCTTCCCTGTCTGTTCTAGGGGCTGGTCAGGTCTGTGAATGGACTTGGCAGTCCGGAATGCAGAAGTGCGTCTCCCCTGGGGCCTCCTTGTACATGCAGGGCGGGGCACCCAGCAGGGGCTCTGAAAGTCCTGGGGGGTTGCTCCAAGGCGTCCTCCAGAGGAAAACCCTCAGAGTGACCCTCATGCCCCATCTTGCCTGCTTTCTTCCCCCATGGAGGGGAGGCATGGGGTGGAGAAACTTGGTTCTTTCCCCAGCACCAGTTCAGCTCTTCTCTCTGCTTCTTGCTGTCTGTGCCAGGAGCCTGTCTGTCTGAGTGCAGCCTGTCCTCCATGTAAAGGAGACGGAGCCAGCTGGTGGGTGGTGTGGAGAAGCCATGGGCAACCAGGGAGTTCAGGGCCACTCCTGGGACAGGCCTATGTCCAGCGAGCACCCGTGCAGTGGGAAGGCAGTGTGCTTGCTGTGTGTTCGGCTGTGTGTGAGTGCTGTGTGGTGTGTGGGCCTGGCCAGCCTTGGACACGTGTCTTCCGTGAGTGAGTATGTGAACGTGTGCCTGTGATCCATCACTCACTGCTGGCTGTGGCTGGCCTGGGAAGGGGCACTGCCTGCGGGGTGTGGGCCCGAGCACGTGGGCCCGCACCGTGCACGAGTGCGTGCTCATGCGTCCTCCAAAACCTCCTTGCCGCAGAGTATAAATATTTATACAGATACCTGCCATAAATCTGCCCGCTTGGCAAACAAATGAATTGCAAAGGTAACTTTGGGGAGTTTTACACGAGTGCTCGGTGATGGAGTTGAGGAAGGCCAAAGGAAATGAGAGTGAACCAGCTGGGAGCGCAGGTTGGCGGTCCCCTCCATGAGGGGGAGGACTGATGTCAGCCTGGGCTGGACACAGGAATCACCCACCTGGATGCAGCGGGACCCTCCATAGTTTATCTGACCCCCTGCACTCCTGCGAGCTGGAGACTTCTTCCCATACTACAGATAAAGAAGCCGAGGCACAGGGCAGGGAGTGGTTTCCCCAAGGGATAGAGCCAGGGCACCACCCAAGTCTCAGTGAGGCAGAGCCCCTGATGCCTCCACCCTCAGGCCCTAGGAAATTGAGTGGGAGGTGGAGGGGGGAAAGGGAAAGAGGATGAGGGGGAAGGGGCGGGGGGGAGGGCTGTATGGGTGGAGCTGACCTCCCGCACTCTCTCCCCACTCAGGCACTTGTTTTCACTGCTTCCCACTTCCAAGTCCCCTGGCCTAGGGGAGGCTGCACACTCCCGCTCTCCCCATGTGCCCATGGAAGCCTCGTAATTGGGTCCACAAGAACTTACTGTGTAGCTAGCTCCCTTGCTTTCCTGTAACAAATTATCCTAACTATGTGACCCGGGACCAGATGTTAATTGCAGTGGAAAGTAATCAATTTCCTTTGCTGAGTGCAGGCTCGTGGGCGGCTTTGTCACAGGCTTCTTAATGAGGAGGGCACCTGGAGCCGGGGCCCTGTCCGCTGGCCCTCACACTCCCCTAGGAAGACGAGGCCGGCTTCACCCCGTCCCCTGACTGAGAGCGTCCCACTCTCCCGGCCATGTCCCTCTAGGGGCCACCTGCCTCCCCAGAGTGCCCGTGATTCACCTGTCGACCCCCACGAATGCAAGCTCAGTCCTTCCCAGCTCCGGAAGCCAGTTCAGCCTGCCCAAGCCCTTCCAGGCCCGGCAGTCCTCTGCCTGCTGGGACTGTCTGTGGCTGGCCCGGCCGCTGCTTTCTCCTGCAGCTCCGCCCCGTCCGCAGGTCTTCTCCACACTCCTGGTCCCTCGGGAAGCATCTCAGCCGCCCTGCGCCCTTCAATGCTTCAAGCCAGCAGTGTCAGTCTTGGGAAGCCCTGGCAGGCACGAAGAAGGCGTGGCTGCAACTCAGCCTCTTCTTTTCTGTCTCATCGCCATGCATGTCCCTAAGAGCTGGGGTGCAGGGTGCAGAACAGGAGGCTTGGGGGCTGGCCTCGCCTCAGCTGGCAAGGGACAAGGCCCCCAGAGTCCCTGCCAAAGGAGCTGCAATGTTTGCCTGGCACATCTGGGTAGCAGGGGGAGGGCGGGCTCCACTCTCCTCCGCCTGGGAAGACTTGGGGTCTTCCATCTGAGTTCAGTTCCTGCCGGTGGACAAATCTGCAGTGAGCTCTCTTACGGACGCCACTCAGTATGCAAGCAGAACTCAGAGTCTCTCCGCAGCTCTTGGGCACAGCTGGGTGTTGAAACAGTATTTGATCTCAGCAGGGCACACAGTAGGGAGGGCCCCGGGCAGAAGATGGGGGTGGTGGTGGAGGGGAGAGAGGGAGAGGAGGTGGAGGCAAGGAGGACAGAGGAAGATAAGAGAGGATGATGAGGACTGGCCGAGGCAGCTGTCCTGGGAGGCAGGTGGGGCTGGGCTGGCCTGCAGGTGGGAGTTGAGGTTTAGCTCCCGCTGATGGCCCTGCAGCCCCTGTGCCCCCAGAGCCTGAGGTCTGCACAGCCCTCCGGCGAGCTTAGTGGGTTCTAGCCCTGGCTACATTTCCAGGTGGGGAGCTTCAAGAAAAGAGGGTGCAGCAGGGTAAGCCACTGCCTGGGACACCCACTTCCCCTGTCAGAGTGCCTGTTGCCTCCCAGCTGCTCTGCTTCTGATCCAGCTTCAGGCTGTAGCCATCCTGGAAGGCAGCAGATGATGGCTCAAGGGCTTGAGTCCCTGCCACCCACGTGGGAGACCCGGATGAAACCCTAGGCTCCTGGCTTTGGCCTGGCTCAGCACTAACTGCTGGAGGCATTTGGGGAATGAACCAATGGGTGAGAGATTTCTTTCTCTTTCTCTCTCTCCCCCTTTCAAATAAGTAAAAATAAATAAATCAACATTTTTAAAAAGAAGGAAGAAATGCACGTGTCCCAGGTCAGTTCTCTCAGAATCTGCACATGGCCTGGAATTTGTTTATGCTACTGGGTGATTTCCCTGGATGCAGGGTAGGGGTGGGGCAGCCAGCCAGGGGGAGGTGATGGGAATGTCACAAACCGGCCCCTCGCACCCTACTTTCCTGACAACACCAGAGTGCTCCCGGGATGCAGCTCAGCTCAAACTCAGTCCCTGAGGTCTGGGTTAGTGGTGGGACCGCCTGGACCTGCCTGGCTAGGGAGGACTCCCTCGGCCTGGGTGGGGGCTGAGTGGCTGGGGACAGGGAGTCCTCGGAATAGAGGGAGGGCAGGAAGGAGAGGAGGGGCACGAAGAGCTGAGGAGGGGGGGACAAAGGTCAGGGGGACAGGAGAGCCACAGAGGAGTAACAGGAGGGGGGGGTGAGGTCCTCCCCCCTGCACCCCAGGTCTGGCCTGGCTCTGCAGAGGGAGAGCCACACTCCTGCTCCCCACCTGTGGACATTGAAGAGGGCAGCTCCCACCACCCCTTCTCCCCTGAGCAGCCACTGGGGGCGCAGAGGGCGCAGCCTCTCTACCCCTAGCTTATGCCCATGGAGGGGCATCTGTCCCACCAGTGGCTTTGTGGGGGCTGGGCCCCCGGGGAGAGGGGAGGAGCAAGGGGCCCAAGGAGGAGGGGGAGCAGGTGTTTGCAAGGCCACGGGACGGTTGAGGACATACTCTCCTGACGCCACAATTTCCCTGTGAGTCTGCACTCCTATTAAATGGGATAATGGATTTTAAAATGCTGCGGAAAGCAGAGAGTGCTGTAAGATGGGCGGCTTCGTTGTTATTAACAACCGCATTCTTCTCAGAAGTTGGAGAGGAAATAAATCAGACAGTGTTGGTGATGAGCGAGTCCCCGGGAAGCATTCAGAGCCTCGAGTAAACACATACACAGGACACAACACGCCCCAGATGAGAGAGATTGCATGGGGTCGGGGCGGGGCCGGGAGAGTCCTGCATACTTCAGGATCTTCCTGCAACCCATAGAAGCCGGGAAAGCAGGTGTGAGAGGGCCGGCTGGCGTATAGCCCAAGGGAAGGGGTGGCTGAAGGGGTGCTCTGCTCCCTAGGTGGACCCCGGGGGTGCCTATGCAGGGAGCCAGGAAGACTGGGAAGGGTCCTTGGCCAACACCCCTCAAGCTCCCACTTCATGGCATCAGCTCCCCTTGGCACTCTGCAGCTGGATACAGCCCCCACCCTCCGCCCGCCCTAAAGACCTCTGCCCACACTGAGACCCTTCTCGGTGCTCGGAGGTCTGACTCTGCCACCTGTTTGCCATCACCCAGGTCCCTGGCACTGCTTGTCCAGTCCCTGCTTGGAGACTCGCCTGCCAGAAGGGCAGAGCCGTGTCCCATTGTCTCCCCTGGTGCGGCCTGGGCCTGGGTGCGCACACAGCAGGTGCCCAGTACCTACCAGTTGAAGGCGGACTGGAAGGCAGCGTGGACAGAGGATGTGCTCCTGAGGCGGGCACTGTCTTCATCTCGTTCCCTCTCTGGCCCTGCAGTGCCTTTCGTGTCCACCTCCCAGCCCCGGCTGGGACTGGAGCTGCTGAGAAGTTTGTGGAAGCTGCGGTGTGGCCGCTGTGCTAGACAGGACTACGGTATTACTCTTCCATCTCTTACCTCATTAAGCTTAGCTTCCAATTACATGTTAATGATGCTGGCTGCCTCTTGCAGGCTGGAGTTTACTGCAGCATCTTTAAATTTAATCACCTCCATCATGGCCAGCTCTGGCATCACAAATAAGAGGGAAAAAAAATAGTATATTCCTTTGCTCCTAAATGGGCCAGCAAGATCTGGGGTCCTACTGAAGCCAAAAAAAAAAAAAAAAAAAAAAAAAAAAAAAACCTTTGATGTCTCCTTACCCAAGCAAAAGCCTAATGAATTCCAAGAACTGTCTTCCAAGACTTCACACTGGACTCCCTCTGCTCCCTTGCTCCCAGCTGAGAATATAAGATATATTCCTCATTATGAAGATTGAGGGTCAGACTCAGAGAAGGACTTCCTACTTGTGCTGGACACGGGCATAGCTACAAAGGCTTCTCCCTGGAGTGTGGGTTTTGGAGAGAGGCTGAGAGACACACTGGATGCCTGGCTCCCAGGGAGGTCTGATGAGGGAGACAGGGTGTGGGGCCCCTCAGCCTTGGGCCCATCCTCCCACTCAAAGGACTGATGAGTCCCCAGTCTGTGGATTCTGGACCTGGCCTCCCCCCGACACTCTGCAGGGAGCCGTCACCAGAATGCGAGGGTCTTCTCAGGTCGTGTCCTGTGTCTGAAGCTGAGTGTGACTGGTACCTCCTGAAACTGCCGCGAGTGTAAACTGAGAGAAGCTACCCTGCTCTCCTCCCAGCTCTCCCTGGTCTCCGCCCCTGTTCCTCTGGGAAAACTCCTTTCCTCTCCAGTGCCGAGTTCCCTCCTGGGCCTCGGGTGGATGGTCTGCGTGCAAGCTCCCTCTCGCCACTGTTGTCACCAAGTCCATCCCCACTGAGTCCCAGCACTCTATTCCGCCCGTGTGCCTGGGCCTGTTCTATTCTCACTGCTCTTCTGAGAGTCATCCACCTGTGATTCCTCAGTGTACCCTCCATCCTGCCATCCCTCCATCCATCCATCCATCCATCATCCCTCCATCCACCCCATCCCTGCCTCCCTCCCCACTACATCTATCCTATCTCACCATCTATCACCCATTATCCCCATGTACCATCTCTACCTCCATCCATCCATCCATCATCCATCTACCATCTACCCTATCATCCACCAACAATTCCACCACCTATCCATACATCATCCCTCCTTCCACCCATTCCTCAGCCTGTCCATTTATCATCCACCCCAGCCAGCCAGCCCCCAGGACTGAGGATCTACGTAATGAGAGAGGCCCTGCACCAGTGCTGGAGGACTCCTAGCCTTCGAGGGGTCATGTTGGAGTGAACAGTGGACACCATCTATTAGGCCATTAGGCCACAAACTCAGGGAAGCCACCCGCATGGCCTTGTCTCCCAGGTAAGCTTTATAGGACGCCTGGACGAGGCCTTACCTTTCATTTGGGGTTGGCCCAGGGCCCCTGGTTCTTGGGTTTGCACTCCCAGAATACTGAAGCTGTGTCCCACGGTACGGGGACTCTGGAGGGCACGTGGGCTCCCTCTGGCGGGAGCCTTGCTGGGGCACTGGGATAGCAGCTGAACACTCCACACCACGGGCGTTCCGCTGGGATGAGAGTTCCTATCCATCTCTTCCCATTGCCCAGACCAGGACTCTGACACTGGCCTTAGGCAAGGTCCTGTGGCTGATGTGCAGACAGCGGGACCCTCGTGCCCCTCCCTGGGCCCTCTCTCCTGCTTGACCTGCTGTCTGCAGCCTCAGAGAATCCACAGCAAGACCTGCCCCAGGCTCATCTGAGCCCCTTCTCGCCTGCAAGCCCTGACTGAATGCTTACTGAGGAGCTCCATGGGGCCTGGACCGGGAGAGGAAGAGGCCAGACCTGGCAGGAGGAGGCCCGGACCTGCAAGGTGGCCTCCAGGTGGCCAGCATGGAGCCACTGCTCCTTCCATGGACTCTGTGTGGGCCTTAGAAGGCCCTGGCGAGGAAACTGCACAAGAAAGCACAGTGAGAAGCAACAAGTCTAGGGACCTCACGTGAGCACTGGCCCGAACAGCGGTTGACTGGATTCAGGATGCTTTGCTAAATGAGTAGTGATAGTTGCTCCAGCGGCGGAGCGGGGGAGAATGGAGAACTGTGAGATGATGGATACGTTAATTTGCTCAACTACAGTCACCGGCTTACTATTTATGCATCTTATAACATCGTGTGATATATCTTAAATGCAGTTATTTTTAAAATGGTATAGTAATTAATATGTCCAGAGTAGTGGAGTAAATAAAATGTTAAATTAAAAAAGGAAACCCAGCAAATATTTACTTGGTGCTCACGGTATGCCAGGACTGACTGTTCTAAGAGCTGGACATCTGTTACTGGAGGGCATCTTCGCCACGATGAGATGGGACGGTTACTGTTCCACGCTGCAGACGGCCAAGTCCAGGCAAGAGGGAGGGTCAACGGCTTGTCTAGGCCCTTAGAACTGGCAGCGGCCGCCAAGCCTTCTCAGTCTGGCTTTTGAGAATGCGCTAACCCCTCTCCTACTCTGCCTTTCCTGCAAGGCTTTGTGTAGGCAACAGGAAACCCGGGTGCAGACAGGACTCACCCTCCAGCACACGCACGCGGCCGGTCAGTCTCCTGATCAGGGTCCACCTTGAGCAAGGCAGCCACAACTCGGGCTCCTTCTCCTTTCTTCCCAGAGTGGCACCTGCTGGCCCACGGCTTCCAGAGGTCTGTGTATGCCTTCCGGCTGGGCCGCAGCAGGTGAATTCACACACCTACCCACCCATACACACATGCACAGGCATGGGGAAATGGCTGCTCCGACTGCAATGAAACTGGCAAGCAAACTGGCTCTCTCTCCAGTCCCCAGCTGAACACAGAACCAGGTCACGAAGACGCCTAAGGCTTATTAATCCCTTCATTGACTCAACAAATGTAAAATATTTACGGTCCAGGTATTAAAACTCCTGTACGCTTTGCTCATAGAAAACCCACTCCAGGGCTGTTAACTGCTAGTTCTCAAATGCGGTGGCCAAGCCACTCCCCCGCCCAGAGAAGTGAGCACCGCGACCCTGTGCCTGGGTACAGCGTGGCACCCACACTCCCAGGTGATCCTGGCTTCTGTCACCAGAGCTGGGTGGATGCTGATGGAATCAGATGGCACAAGGGGCGCCCAGAGGAGTGTGGTCCAGACAGGAAAGGCCACCACCACACCACGCTCTCTGCCACCCTGCCTGAGGACATGTGGTGCTGGGGAGGAAAACAGGGTTTAATATGGAATAAGCAAGCAGGGCCCCTGGAAGGCAGTCTAGAAAGACAGCCCCTGCAGCTCGTGAGAATGGAAGTTTGAAAGTTTCCATGCTCGAAGGAGGCGATTGCCAGCCGGCTTCGTTTCCAGATGGCACGTGCGTGCTACAGCAGTCTGTAGCGCACAGCCTCGGGATCCGCTCCTCCTGAGCCAAATGCCACGTGGCATCTGCACACTGCTCCTTCCTTTCCAAAGCACGCAGCGTCTTTATCTCCTTGGAGTCTCCCGATAGCCCTGTGAAGCCGGGAAGTCGCCACAGAGCTCTCGTCCAAGTCACGAGCGGGGCCGGCTCAGGGCCAGGACTCCGGGTCGCTCCTGCACCCTGTCCTTGCTGGCGGGGAGGGCAGCAGATCCTTTGGATCCTGGACTCTCCCTGGGCCTGCAAGTCTGCCCTGTCCTTTTTCCTTCCAGACACCCCACCCTAGCTATGGCTAATTGTGAGCCTGGGCAGAGGTGCTCAGTGTTAGGGGGATGGAAAGAGAGAGCGATAGATTGATTGACTGGAGAGTGATTGATTGATTGATAGATGGGTGGAAGCTGTGCAGGCTGGCCAGTGGGAGGAGGACAGGTCTGGCTCCTTCTGTGGCTTATGGGGTGGGGGAGGGGAGCCTCTCTGTCCTTCCTGAGCTGCTAAATGCTGTCACAAAAACATTTATTAATATGCAAATTCTAAGTGGCAATCTGGACCCAGTCGGGTTGTGCTAATTTGCACATTAATATCTGTCTTCAGGCCGGCCTGAGCTCTGAAGAGGGAGACAGGCAGTGGGGCTCAGAACAGGGACTGGGGAGCGAGGATGCAGGTGGAGCAGGGTGGGGAGGGGGCCCACAGGGGGTCTGTGTGACATCCTGACAAGGGGAGCTGGGCGCAGTGGAGGAAGGGAGGTGCCTGTGCTTGGCAGGTGCAGTCTGCGATCAAGACTCAGGTCCAGGACACTGACCCCTGCCCGACCGCGGCCTGGAGGTCCCCAGGGCTGTGCTGGGATCCTGCAGGGAAGGGGACATGGTAGAAGCCTGGGCCTACAAAGGGTGGCGGTGCAGGAAACACAGCAAGTGGCAGCAGCAGGAGAATACACAGGGGACGTCACAAGCCGCCTCGGCCGGATGAAGGGGTTCTGCCAGCCCACTCGCAAGGACAGAAGCTCTCAGGGTGGGTGCATGGCTAAGCAGCGCCTTCGCATCCACTCGCTCTTCCTGGTCCAGGGTGCCCAGCAAGGTGGCCGCTTCGCTCCGTCTGCCCCAGAGCCACCTGCTCCCTACAGAGAATTCACTCGTTCCCGGCTCAAGTCCCGATGAACACAGAACTCACCGGGTCAGTCCCCATCGCAAACTCTCTCTGTCCCTGTCTGGCTTTCTGACACTTCTGTGAACATGTGACCGCTGTAACGGCTTAGGCAGTGATGAGGATTCGTGGCAAGGGGGTTCACGCAGTTGCTCCCCACACCTCAGCTTGTCCACACCGCCCAGCTGACCTGTTAATTAGCAGTCAGGCTGATAGTCAACCGAGCCCGTGAGTCCCCTCTAACTCTGCTACCTGCCACACTCTGCGGCTGATTGGCTTCATTCTAATTGGACTCATTCTTCCAGCGCTGCCCAGCCACCTTTCCAAATGCTTTTTCTATGACATGTGCCACACACCTGCGGTTTTGTTTCTGTAACCGTTTCACGTGTGGATCTTATTTTTCCAGCTACACGGAGAGCTCTCTGCACACTGCCTTGCAGGGGTCAGACACACTGCTTGTTTCCAGTATGTACTTATCAGTTTTTCAAAGTATCTCCATCAATTGACATATTTCACTTTCATACATGCCTGTGAAATGCCCAGGCTGTTATTTCCAGATATTATACTCAATATTTAAGTGTGACATTTATTGCTACTTGGAGTTTAAATTTAGAGATTCCTTTAATTGAAATAAACTAAACTTGTAATTCTGAATATGGACACCAGGGGGTGCTATATGCCTTGATGTCTACCATGCATTTTGCCATGGGCCTGGTACCCAGAAACCAGGAAATAAAAATACATTTATCTTTCTCACTGTTTCACTATTTTGATATGTCTCCCATTTTCCCAGCACAGTCCTCTCCTCACCTCTTGGAAAGAGTGTCTGCTCTCGGGGGACCCACAGAAGTCCAAATTGTGGAAATAAACCAAGTGTTCTGGAAGCTTACAGAAAGGAATAATTAGCTCAGAAAGGAGAAGGCTTCACACAGGTGCTCACGCTGGAAAAAGGTGTGCAAGGAGAAAAGAAGCGTGTCAGAAGTGTGTGTGTGTGTGTGTGAAGGGAGGGGCCCCACAGAACGGGAGGAGGCAGAACCTGCAAAGGCCCCGGGGCAAGGAGCAGGGAGGGTTGGGGGCAGCTGTGCTGAGGGGGAAGCTCCTGGAAGGAGAGCAGGCCCCGGGCTGCTTGGTGGCACCAGGACCACACCACAGCTGGCCCAGCACACCTCACCCACCCGAGAAGCTGATCGGGGGCCAAGCGGGTGAGAGGCGAGTGTGTTGGCCTTCGGTGCTGGGGAGGCAGAGTGAGGGTCATGGCGTGCAGAGGGGGAGGCCAGGCTGCACCAGAGGCAGCCTGGGGCTGGGGCTCCGCGGTTGCATGAGGTATGAGCCTCAGAGTCCTCGTGCTTTGGAACTTCCACCTCCCCACTTAGTGTCCGCAGCAAAAGTCCACATAGAACTTCGGATGGAATTAAATGAACTTGAACAGGCTGCCATTAAACAAGAGGTTGAAGCGTCTTACCAAACAAGCCCATAAAGAGGAGACGCCCACAGGCAGGCCCTTTCCTGGCCATCTTTACCCCTTCTGGTCTCAAATCGCTTCCCCTCTAGGATCTCTGAGACGAGACCCCCGACCACACGCCGGCCTCTTCCCCTGGTCCTCACAGCCGGGCTCTGTGAAGCTCTTGCCTTCCACGGCTTTCCTGCCTCCTGCGGGACATCTCTGTGCTCAGTGACCTCAACGGGAGAGCCCAGCAGAGGAACATGACAGACAGTGCCTCACAGGCAGAGCTGGGCTGCCCCCCCCCCCCGTCACAGCATCCCCAGCTGACTGCTGTCCCTGGAGTCCTGGGGGGAAGGGTGGGGATGGACTCCATCCTTGCCCAGTGTGCAGGGTCTGGCTCCTTGCACCGGGAGCAGCTCTGTGCCTGAGACGTCAGCAGAGTCTGGGGGCTGCCCCTAGCTCCCTCTCCTTTCCACTTCACAGGCACCCAGGGCTGCCCCTGAGGGTGGGGCTGGGCAACCTGCGTCCCAGAGGGAGGCTGAGCCCGGGCCCCGCTTCCTCCTCTTAGGGTGGCAGAGGCCCTCGAATCCTGCCCCAGGGCCCTGCCTCTGTGGAGTGAGGCCTGGGTGCCCACCTGGAGGTGTGTGGGATCCATGAACTGCGTCCCACAGTTCTGAACCCTACACTGAGCCTGGTCCAGGCTCACGAGGCTCCCTCCCCAGAGGACTGCACTTCCTTCTGCCTTCTGAACCTCTCTGGAGTCTCTGAGCCCCAGCACTCTGCTCTGGGCTTTTCCTGGCATCAGGAGGGAGGCTGACGGGGTTGGGGCGGGGTGGGGGGAGGCCGGGGCTTGCCCAGGCTCTGGGATCTTGTTGTACCCTAGCAGCTCCCTTGGGGGCTGGGCTCTGTTTGGCAGCATCCTGAGCAGATCATCAACACGTTCTGCTTTCCACCCCAACCCTTTCTCCTTCCAGCTCTAGCCCCAACAGATCTTGGGGGCCGCCCACAATGTCCCAAGTCCCCAGAGCCAAGGCCAGGCAAAGGAGCTGTGGGCAGGGAGCAGCCTGTGCTTGCGAAGCAGAGCCAAGCCCAGCAGAGAGCCTACACGAGGAGGAGCCTGGGGCTCTGGGGCAGCCGGCTTTCTCGCTGGCATCTGTCCAGACCCTCCTCCTGCCCGCCCAGCTGACCCCACTCCGCAGCCTCCCCTGGCACTGTCCCTGCCATAATGCAGCACCTGGGGGCACAGCCCTGTGATGGGTAAACTCTTGGGGGCTGATTTTACTGCAATGAGGGAGATGGGAGGGGCTGTCAGAGGTGGAGGGGGGGCTTCTTGGAAGGGGAAAAAAGGTGGGGGGTAGTGGCTAACCTCAGCACGTGTGTCAGGCTGGATCCCAACGGTGCCGCTGTTATCCACAAAGACCTGGGCTGGGAACACTGCTCCTCTTCCCCACACTGGCCACCTGCTGGCCTTTCCTCTCTCCTTGCTCAACCTCCCTCTCTTCTTCCTTCCACCTCCTCCCCCCTCTCCTCTCTCCCTCCCCAGTGCCAGGGGTGCCCTGTCTCAGAAGGAATCTGGCACCATCGCCTCTCCAACTGTCCCACTGCTGGGGCCCCTCCTTTACGCATGAGTTTAAAATAGCAACAAACGCCCCTTGGGGTCTGGGTCTGGGGCTGTCATTCACTATCACGATGGAGCACCAGGAGCAGTTATCACAGGAGGCACTGCTGGGAGGGAGGGGCAGCCAGGCCCTGTAGACTGGAGTGGGGACTTCCGGGCCCCCGCAGAGCACACGACAACGATGCCCTGGGACAAGGCCTTGCTCCTCGCCACTTTGTCCAAGCTGCCTGTGCCCTCTGATCTGCATGGACCCTTCTGTCCAGGGAGACTTGTCCCTGCACCCTGGAGGGTGGCCTTGGGCTGTGCTGTCGGTCAGGCACTGGGAGTTCCTGGGGGCTTCAGGTGCAAGCTGGGACCCTGCACTGGCAGAACCCACATCCCTGCAGTCTGTAAAAGTGGGGAGAAACAGAGAGGAGGGGAGGGACTGCCAGCCGCGTTGGGAGTTGCGGACACCCCTGAAATGTGGGACTGGCGCCAGAAGCAATTCAGACGGGACAAGACAGAGGGAACGTGTGGCCCAGGGGTCTCCGACTGTGGCTGCCAGTGTCTTTCCCAAGCCGTCCAAGTCCCCTTGGGCAGCCGGTCAAGCCGCCGAGCACTGCAGGCCACTGGAATGCAGGCCTCCTAAAATTTATGGCTCGACTTTACGACAATGGAAATATTTTTTTAATTGAGGCTTGCACCACCATTACACTGCTAATTTAATTATTCCCTATATTTCATCCATCACCATCTGATCCTCAGGAAGCAAATAGCTTGTCTTCTCCACAAGAAAGCACCAAATTGATTAAAAGTGCGAGTGGCCAGGCTCCGATTTGCTCACAGTGACAGCTGGACCTCAGGGTGTGCCCGGGGAGGCTGAGGAAGCCACCGCCCGGGAGCCCACACCCTCCTCTCCCCTAGAGCCACAGCCACACCCTGCACGTCCCTGTGCAGGCATGCGTACACACGCACGGTCACACACACTCATAGGCCTAACCGCCAGTGCACCAGCAAACACCACGCAGCACCCCCACCATCACACAGGGAGCCCAGGCTGGTCACAGGGCAGTCACAAGGATGCTGTCAGGAGAAAGCCTGGCTCCCTCACGGCCCTCACGTGCCACACGGGCCTACTTCTGCACCGGACTCGGGGCCTCAGCCTGCCGAGTTCTGCCCAGGAACAAAGGAACAACAGCCCTGTTGTTAGGGGTTGCCCCTTTGCACCCTGCTGATCCCTGAGGCCAGCTGCCCCCATTCATGTAGGTGGCAAATGTCCCCCAGTGGGTGTCACGTGGACACCCAGCGCAGGGTCTATGGAGGAATCTGGGGATGTGTGGCTGTGACCTGTCTTCTCCCTTCCATGCCTTCCCCGATGGCTCCCAGAGTCCCGGGGAACCACGTGTGGCCCCCTTTTTTGCTCTTCTGGGCATGCAGGTCCTGGCTGTGCAGGTGAGTGTGTGAGAATCCATCCTGTGGCTGGGTGGACGGGCCTGGCCCAGATGAGCAGGGACCAGCAAGGGGCAGGGGCACAGTAGGCATCTCTGAGGTAATGTAGTAAACACTGAATGAATGAATGAACGAACAAGGGAGCCAACAGCCAGAGCAAGAGCCACAGTGGGAGGGGGCTGCAGTGGCCTGCTGGAGGGGAGCTGGGCGGCAGTGAGGCTGCGGGGGTGTTGCTGGCAGCTCCGCCGTTGTCACTGTGAAAGCTCCAGGTGCCCGGTGCAGGCCCAGCGCACCGCTGACCCAGCCTTGTCAACCCTAATGGGATGGAGCTGAGGGGCAGCGGCCCCAGGGAGGGGCCTCCTGTCCTCCCTGATGTCGTTGTCCTGGTAACCGTCAGCTGTCACAGGAGCCCAGAATGCGGGGGCTGCCCCCCTTGCTCACGGCTGGTCTCCGGACAGGGTACGTGGGGAGGAATAGGCAAGGGATAGACTCCCCTGGGGAGAGGGCCCTGGATCCTAGTCTGCAGGTGCCTCATGGAGCAGGCAGGGGAAGATGTCTGTTTCCTGCGAGGGACACAGAAGGTGGAGGACCTCAAACCTTTGCCCCCCAAGGAATAGCACCAGTGCCCAGGCCTGCAGGCCTTCACCTTGGCGTCCCTTTGTCACTGCTGACACCTGCACCAAGCCCTGTCAGCGCCTCTCCATGGCTTGATTCTTGCACAGAGCAGAGGCCATGATCAGTCAACACTGGTTCCCAGAGCAGTGAGCATGCCCCGGGGGCATGCTGAGAAAGGAGCGCACAGCTGCTGGGTGGCTGTGGTGGGTGACACAGGCACTTTGGACTGTGTGGTTTCCACTGTCTCACCCCACATCCCGGGGAAGGGTGAACCACACTGCCTGGGCTGGGTTTCCGGGGACCTGGGCTGAGTCCTGTAGTGGGGAAAGTGGAAGAATGAGTTTTGCCCCCAAGAACAGCCTGGTCCTGGTGAAGTTCCCAGCTGGGGCCCCGAGTCCAGCAGCAGCTCCATTACCTATGAGGTGGAGACTCTTCACCAAATTCATGGAAAATGGCCTTAAAAATACAATTGTATTTTGGTACAATTTTTTGGTAATAAATGTAAAATGTGTGCTATGAAAAAAAAACTATGCATAAATTTCCAGTTCCTTTCCCCTCATTGTTCCATGAACATTTTAAGCACCTGCTTGGGCCCTTCATCCAGGCCGCCTGCCCAACCACACCCCAGGGGGCCTTCGGGAAAGGGCTTTGGAAAGTCACCCATGACCATGCCCGTTTCAGCTCCTACTGCTTCGGAGTTCGCACCTGGCCATCTGTTGTGCACAGGGGGCTTCCCGGGAGAGCACCGTGGGTCCACTTGTATTTATGGGCACAGCCTAGGGAAGGGATGTTAGGGCTGCCCTGCTGGACGTGACCACCCACTGAGCTCCAGGGAAAGCCAGGAACCCAGGGCTGGGAGGGGGAGGGCAGGGGACAGCCACTGCCAAAGCCAGAGCCCGCCTTTCTTGACAACAACAGGGGCTGTTTCCTGCACTTGGGAAGTCTCCTAGTGCTCACAGGCAACGTAGAGGCATTCCACAGCATGCCAGGGTATGGCCTGGCGGCTCTCCCTAGCGGGACATTTAATCCCTGCCCCCAAAGTGCTGAACTGAGAGGCTTAAAAGACATACTCTGCGGCTGGTGCCGCGGCGCACTAGGCTAATCCTCCGCCTTGCGGCGCCGGCACACCGGGTTCTAGTCCCGGTCGGGGCGCCGGATTCTGTCTTGGTTGCTCCTCTTCCAGGCCCGCTCTCTGCTGTGGCCAGGGAGTGCAGTGGAGGATGGCTCAAGTACTTGGGCCCATGTACCCCATGGGAGACCAGGATAAGTACCTGGCTCCTGCCATCGGATCAGTGCGGTGCGCCGGCCGCGGCGGCCACTGGAGGGTGAACCAATGGCAAAGGAAGACCTTTCTCTCTGTCTCTCTCTCTCACTGTCCACTCTGCCTGTCAAAAAAAAAAAAAAAAAAAAAAAAAAAAAAAAAAAAAAAAAAGACATACTCTGCAATTCACAAACTCAGATCCAAACTGTTGCAGTGACATACAGGGGTGTGCTTGTGTGCACATGTGCACACCCGCCCAACTATTTGTTTTCCAACATCTGAGGATGCTTCCAGGAGAGGGTGGAGCAGAGCATAGGGTTAGGAGAGGAGAGGGGAGGGGAGAGAAGAAGAGGAGAGGGGAGGGGAGAGGAGGAGGAGGAGGAGGAGAAAGAGGAGGAGAGGACCAGCCTGCCCTGCTACTGTACCTGTTTCTGCACCCTGCAGGTCACCTGGGAGCAGGGGCTTCCCTGTCACCAAGTCTCCAACAGCCCCTTCCCTTTCCACCCCTTCACCTGCTTCATTCTTCTTCCCTGCCCTTCTCGGCGCCCAACACAGAGAATATTTTGATCACCTCCCCTCCACCCCGTCACTCCTTGGGAGCAGACCTCGTGTCTGCTGCCTGTGGTGCCCAGTGGAGCTGAGCAGGGTCCAGGCACCCAGCAGACGCTCAGCACCTATGGTGAGCACACGCCTGGATTGGGGGGTGCTGGTTGGGTTCCTCTCCTGTGCCCTACTGCTGCCTAATCAAGAGGTGTCCTGTGTGGGCTGTGCCAGGAGAAGATGCCCTTGGAGCTGCCTGGTGGAGGTACTGGAGGCGAGAAGCCACTCAGAACCATGGAAGTGTGCCGTATGGGAACAGTTACCCAAAGGAGGTGTGCTTTGCTTTCCAGTGATTATTAGGTTTGTCAAGAATCCCCCCGAAACTTCCTCTGGAAAACAAGCTCTTAGTCTTTCATGGGAATCGGACACAAAACGACCCTTTGGGGGAGCACCTTGCGGTCAGGAGGGGCTGCAGAAGTACATCTGGAGGGGGTGCCTGGGTTTCCAGGAACCAGACATTGGACACTGGCGCCCAGGTCAGTGTGGGTGCCTCCGGGCAGCCCGAGGCCCCATCCCCCGACCTACGAGGTGATGATAAGCCCAGCAACAACGTGGAGGTGTCTGTGGGAGGTCGGGCCTCTGTGCCCCAGCCCGAGGCCCCAGTGGGTTTGAGCTCTCTCCAGGCATATCGCACCACGTCTCAGCTAACTACCTGCTCCAAATCACAGCAACCTTGGAGGGTGGGGTGGGGGAGCACGGGGGAGCCTCAGACGCGAAACGCGAATGAAATTGATAAGTGATGTTCCTTTACAGAGTTTTTTTTTCCCTCTTAATTTTAGGCAACATCAAGAATTGCAACTGCAAAGGCCAAGAGAAAAAAAAAGGAACAAACCCCCCCCCCCCACACACACACCTCCCTGGAGCGAAGCGCCAGCGGCCCGCTTTGGGATTTGCATGACAAAAGCACTCGACAAACAACAACAAATTGCCAGCTTGTCGGGGGCCGCGGGGCGCGCGTTCCTCCGGGCGGCGCTCGGCTCCCGGGCCCGCGGGAGGGGCCCGGCGCAGCTGCTTGGGGACCGCCCGGCGGCGGCGGCGGGCAGCGGGCGGGGCCATCCTCCTTGGCAACTGGGCGGTGACCGCGGCCGGAGCCGCGGCTCTGCGCGGCCGCCGCCCACTCGGGGCGGGTCGCAGGCCGGCGCGGGTGGGGATGCGGCCACCTCTGCCGCCCAGCTCCACGCCGCCGCTTGCCCCGAGTCCCAGCCTGCGCCTCTCGGCACCCAGAGCGGCACCCTGCCGGCGGGGCATTCGCCAGAGGCTGTGCTCGAGCCCGGAGCCCGGAGCCGGGAGCCCGCCGGCCCCTCCTTGCGGCGCGGCGGCCGGCTCCCCCTACACGAGACTCGGGCAGATGGCTGGCCAGGGCTAAATTGATTCATAATGATTTGTGTCTCTCCCCTGCCCGGCAACGGGTAACTTTTCATTAGAGACACAGATGTCTTAATAACGCCATGCCAGGCACTTCCAGGGCAGTCCCGGCACTCCGCTGGAGACAGATGTGGGGTGGACCGACGGCCTAGCTCCAGGCCCCAAATATCTGAGGCCCACTTCTCCTCCAGCCATGGCAGTCCCTGATCTGCTCAGGCAGTGGCCTCTGGGGCCATCTCCTAGGCTGGGAGCTGTGCCCACTCCTCTTCCCATAACTGAGTCGCTCACTCAGTGCCTACCTAGCAGGTGCCCTGGGCAGATTTGGAGAGGGAATGAGAGACACGCTGTTGGTGTCTAGTGTGAGCCATCTGTCATGCTCCTCTCCGCCTCCCCCCAAGGAGCTCTGAGGAGGTCATGTCGTGAGGGGGTGTACTCTGGGGTCCCCACGGTGTGAATCTGTCACTTGCAGGTTTGCTGCCCTGGGGATTGACTCTACATTGATACCGAAGGGCAATCCAACTAACTATTTTTCGGTTGGCCAGAGCCAGCCCTGTTCGCTGGGTTACAATGACACCAAGTAGTCCACTAGTACCGGAACCCATTCTGATGCCCACGAGCCGTGAGGAGGCTGGCACTGGGGCACCCTGCCCAAAGTCCCTGCAGCACTTGTTGCCAAGTGTGAACACCCAGCCTGGGGTCCAGGGCTCTCCCAGCCCCCTCCAGCCCGTCTTATCCAGCACAGCCTTTCTGCTCCAGCCAATGTCTGCTCCCCTGTGGCCGCACACCCTCTGTGGATCCGAGCAATTCTGTTTCACATCCTAGAATCTTTGTTCTTCACAGATTCACCCCTTCCTATCCTGTCTTCCTAGGTAAGACTCAACCCAGGGTTCCAGGCCAGGTTGTGGGCCCTGTCTTGTCCTCAGGGGGTCCATCCACCACACCTCTGACTTCTTCCATTTCCCTGGAGACCCAGCAGAGACAAACTGGGGGTGAGCTTGTGGGGCACGAGGTTCTAAGCTCCTGTGCTCTCCTCCCACCAGCACCCTCAGCGGCCGCACACCCCTGTGATCCCTGGACTTGGATACCCTTGGGAGCCCCCACCCCAGCAAGCTTCGTCACAGTACAGCCCCTGCCGCAAGCCTTGAAGAATGTGCTGTTACAAATGGGAGCTGCAAATTCTTGTCCTCGCTGTGCTGCCCTTTCTCCATCTGTAAATTTCTGGCTATTGAGAACATACCTCAAGATGGTGGGTGGGACCAGGCATTCCATAGACAAACAAGAGAGAGCAGACTGAGTGGTGGTAAAAGCCTGGGGGAGTGAGCAGCCCCGAGTGCGAGGAGCTTACGGGGTCACTGCCCCATCCTCTGCCCTGAGCCTTGTACGCAGTAGGTGCTTGGTAAATGCTGGTTGAGTGACGGCACCTGCCCTGTTCTGCCAGTGCCCTGGGAACAAGCAGTGTGGGTGAGGCAGGTGTCTGGACAGGGCTAGGAGTCCAAGGTTGGGATGGGTCTGGGGCGGGGGATTTGGGTTCCTTACCCCACACCGTGTGGGTTGTGCACCCACGACCTCAGCATCATTGACGGTGCGGCCAAACCAGCAGGTGTGTTTTCACCGACACCCCTCCTAGAGGAAGCCAAGGACCCATCTTTTCCACCTGCGCAAGCATCTCCCCAGCAGGCGTGCCCCTCTCGTGTCTTTTGTTTTCCTTAATGAGAGCGGCAAGAGCCAGGATTCCGTCTCTGAAGGTGCAGCCTTGTGTCTGGATGTCTTCATTTCTGCTGTGCTATTGCTGTGCCCGCCTGTGCTGGCAGCTGGGCACCAGTCCTCGGGGGCCCAGCGGGGAGAAGAGTGTGGAAGCTCCTGCAAACTACAGGTCAGCCCACACGGCTCCATCACCCCCACTGCCACGACCCTTATCCCCTGCAGTGTCACAAGGCCAAGGCAGACATAAAGCAGCTGTTTGGTGCTTCTGACTTGGCTCTGCCCCTGGACTTGCTCTGCTCCCTGCAGTGCCCCACACCCAGCCCTGACCTCTCTGCTTAGAGATCCCAGAGCATGCATGTGGTCTGGGCATTCTGGCAGACCCCTCGGTCATGCAGGGAAGTTTGCCCGGCCCTGGGAAATGAATGCCTGGTGCTGGGTGACTGATCCGCTGCAGGACTGGGGCAGGACTGCTGGCTCGTTCGGGAGGACCACATGACCTCTCTAAACTTCTGTTTCCTCACCTGCAGATTCAAGGGATTGTATGGGCTCTCTACCCTGGGCACCGAGGGACTCTGGGGAGGTGCTGGGGGTGCAGGCCGGGGAGCCTTGGTTCTGTGCCCCTCACAGCCACTTCCTAGCTTACGGCTACACAGGTACTCAGTCCAGAAACCAAACATTGCCTAGTCAATGCATGTCTCCCGGCTGATAGCACATTTTGTATTTGCCAATAATGTTGCCTGTCTTTGAATCCTGGGAGGCAGCCTGGTTGGCTTTTGTATCAGGGAAGAAGTCCAGTGTTTGCTGGAGTGTGAGTCCGGGGCTGTGCCTCAGAGTGTCCCAACTCCTAGGAATGCTGGGGGCAGACCCTGGGGTCTGCTGGGATGTGCTTTGTTCTTCACAAGGTCAGCTCTGCTTTTCAATCAGGGGCTGATCCTGAGCTCGCTCCATGGTCAGGCTGTCTCCTCCCTCCCGGCCCTCCTCCCCAGTCCAGGGCCAGTTGATAGTGGCAGCAGCGGGCCAGCACCGGGGCTGTAAAGGGGCCCTGGGCCCATTCAGAGTGTGAAGGGCAGGTGTTCAGGGAGGACAAGTGTTCGGAGTGAGGGACGGAGCTGTTGTCTGCTGCTGGGAGGGAGGGAGGGAGGCAGGAGAGCATTTACAGCCTGGGAGGCCTGTTTTCCATTCCCTTTAATAATAGTCCTGGCTATATTACTTCCTCGTCTGAAGTCCCTGGAGCTTGGCGGTCAGAGGGAGAAGGGATGGGAAATGCGGGCACCGCTGCCAGGGTGACGGTGGATGTGTTAGGGCACCATGGGGCAGGAGGAGCTGCTTCCATTGCTGTTGTAGAGAAGGAAGCCCCTTGCTCAGCCTGTGGACCCCTGCACAGGGCTGCTTGGTGGCCTGGTCCTGTAATGCGAGGGGCCTCTGGGAGTAACTTCTTGTTGACCTTAAGGGAGAATCTGCCCAGGGCCAGGAGCTGGTCCGGGAGTAAGGCCACAGTTCCCAGAGCGGGTGTTCTGAGGCAGAAGGCTGCACAGCTGCCTCCATTTCATCCTCCTCCCTGGCCATCTGCAGACCTCCTGAGGAGACCCACAGCGGGAGAGGGCCAGGAGCAAGTGCCGCCTGACACTGTCCCAGGCCTGTGTCCACAAGATGTGGGGATTCAGGAGGGTGACGGAGCTCGGCAGGCAGAGCATTGTGCTTGCGGTCACCCGAGCCTTGAGCCCAGCCACCTTCCAAATGCCTTCTGCCAAGAGGTGTACTGGGCATGGTCAGGTCCTGTCTGGTCCTCTGGTGGCTGACAGGTTTCCGGAGACCCCCAGGGTGTGCATGTCCATTGCAAATCACTCACACTCCACCCACTGCCGCCCCACCCAACCCCCACCTCCGAGACTTCCGGTTCATGTCATTGTTGCTAGAGCTCCTATTGATCCAAGCACTGTGCCAGACGACAGGACACCCAGGCCAGATACTACACAGGGGAATGTGCACAGGCGATTTCCATTCAGAAATGCCCCACGTTCTTCAGGGCCCCTCACTAACAGGCTGGAGGATCGCGAGTGCAGAGGGCCCCACATCATAGAAGCACGAGCTGAGTCAGGCTGAGGGAGGGAGGAGGCGCCAAGGGAAAGGCCGGCACCAGAGGCAGCTTCTGAGATGCTTTTGTGTGCCCTGCTAGGCTGTAGCACTCAGGTTACTCAATCAACACTAATCTAGGTGTTGCCGCCATAGAGTTCTGTACGTGTGGGTAACATCTTCTATCTACATCGCCAATCAGTCAGCTCCAAGTAAAGGAGATTGTTCTCAATTAAGTGGGTGGACCTCTTCCAATCAGTGGAAAGGCCTTCAAAGGAAAACGGAGGTCTCCCTGGGGAAGAAGGCATTTTCCCTCCCCACTGCCGGCTGCATCAACTGGTACCTGAGACTCTAGGCTGCTGGCTTGCCCTACTGGTTTCCAGCTTGCTGTTTTCCCCACAGTCCCAAGAGTAATTCCTGAGATCAATCTTTTTTTTTTTTTTTTTTTTTGACAGGCAGAGTGGACAGTGAGAGAGAGAGACAGAAAGGTCTTCCTTTGCCATTGGTTCACCCTCCAATGGCTGCCGCAGCCGGCACACCGCGCCGATCCGATGGCAGGAGCCAGGTGCTTCTCCTGGTCTCCCATGGGGTGCAGGGCCCAAGGACTTGGGCCATCCTCCACTGCACTCCCAGGCCACAGCAGAGAGCTGGCCTGGAAGAGGGGCAACCGGGACAGAATCCGGTGCCCCGACCGGGACTAGAACCCGGTGTGTCGGTGCCGCAAGGCGGAGTATTAGCCTAGTGAGCCGCGGCACCGGCCTGAGATCAATCTTTTAATATATGCTAATACTGCTTCTGTTTCTCTGCAGAACCCTGTCGGATACACCTGGGCTCAAGACTGTGTCCAAAATGACGTGTCTGTAGCTTTCACGTTCTTTCCGCAACCACTATTTAGAAGCAATCAGGTGGCTGCTTTCTGAACAAGGCAAAGGAACATTTGCAGTTAGTTAGGTGCAGCCCTTGGTCTTCAAGCTGTTTCCTGAAGCACTTAAAACAACCCTCCTCTGCACTGAGCCGACCGCCAGCCCCCAGACTTCGTGCTCTGAACCCACTGTGCACCGGATTTCAGAAGGGCAAACTGGATCCACTGTCCCAGACCTGAAATGCACGAGGATCCCTGGAATATCCGTTTTTTCTTTAAATTGACTGGTGTCTATTTTACTGTTCTGAGCAGATGATGTTCTTTGTTGATGAGAGAAATTAGGCCAAATCCAACTTTTCCACAGATGGAGAAGGCTGAATTATTTATCAGAGGCTCATGAATTTGGTTCTGGCAAGTGGCAGGGCCGAGGGCGGCTGATTTGTGTTTCACGGTACGGACAGCTTGATCCCAGCTGGTCCTGGGCCTTTCTGACTTGTGCTGAGCCCGATAGGATCCCAGGGGCTGGCTCCAGGCACAGTGTAGGTGGTGGGGAGCCTTCCTGGGCTCTACTGGTTCCCAGACTGCTGTGCAGCAGGCAGGGCCTTGACCAGCTACTGGCTGCTCAGCATTACTGGGCCCTGGCATGATTGAGGTAGGTCTTCTCTACCCAGAAAAGGAGGTGGTGAAAATGCAGAAGTTCACTTCCCTTCACCCACCAGGCGACATGCTTTCCTTTAAAACTGAACTGCCAGGCCACCCGTGTCTGGCGGCTCAGTAAGCACCTGTCCAGTGAAGGCCCCGTCCTGGGCCCTGGATGAGCTGGGCCTTGTCATGGAAGCAGGAGTGAGCTCTGTGTTTGTGGGGAAGGACGTGGGAAAGTGCCTTTCAGCGTGTGACCAGCCACCCCGTGTGCCAGTACTGACTCATGCTGACCGAGCACAGGTTACAGGCTGGCTGTGCGGGGGTCCCTTGGGGCCTCAGACCAACCCAAGAGCCAGTTCTAGGGGCAGTGTGGTCAGGGTCCAGGAACACCCAGGAGCTTGTCTGAGATGTCTCAGCCAGTGAGCCATGGAGCCTGCCCAGGCAGTGTTCCTCTCCATACAAGACGTGGATTCGGGAGTTCGCTGGCACTGACCACCGGCCAGAAGCCCGTGACCTTGAAGGTGCCTGCAGTTGAATGGGGAGCTGGAGAAGGACCAGCCACACTCAGCCAGGGCTGGCCTCTTACCTTCCTGGGGGCTGCAGGCTGTTAGCCCATCGAGTAACACTTGCACTGCAAGTCCAGAGCTGGCTTGCCTCCGAAGCTGGCGTGATCCCCGGCTCTTCCTGCCTGTTCAGGTGCATCTGCAGGCTCCTAAGCCTCCGGCCTCCAAACCTAACTCAGAGTATGCTGTTTGCTGGCGGCCTGGGACAAGTCATTGTACTCCTCTGGGGCGGATCCCTGGGCTCCAGGACTCCCTGTCTCTGGGCTGTCTCCCTCCTGTTTCTGGGGTGATCTGCAGGGGGCCGTGCCTCTTCTAGTGCTGAGCTGTGGAACAAACGACCCAGTGGGAATGAGCGCAGAGGCTGCTGAGGTGAGTCTGGGAGTGTTTGGTTTGAGCTGTTTTAATTTGCACTCAGGTTTAATTACCACCCGTCTTCAAGGCTGCCCACGTGGGAGGGCAGCCGTCTGAGCCTCCAAGGATGCTCGCGCCTGCTTCTAAACGCAACTTCCACTGTGCTTGCCTGGAGTGCAGGCCCAGCTCCCCAGTCTGTCCACCTGCCCTCTCCCAGGGCTTCAGGACCACAGCTCCCCCTCCCCCCCGACAAAGCTGCCCCTTCTCGACTCCCTCTGCCCTGGGATCCACAGGACCCCTGCCCTTCTCTCCTGTGTTCTGAGGAGAACCCCTTCCCAATCCCTCCAGCTCAGGCAGACAGGGAGTGGGTGTGGCCTAGGTTTGTCTTTGTTTCTGCAAACAGCCAGACTAATGGGTATGGGTGGAGAGGGCAAAGAAGAAAGGGAATAAGAGAAAGAGCACATGCAAGTTCAAGCCCAAGGGAACTTCTGACACCCACAGTGATCCCCCTAGCTGAGCACCCATCATCCCAGTAGCCTTTACTCAGCCCTTGGGGTTGGCCAGAGCTGGTGCTCCTCTTCTGCGGACCCCTGTGCACTCTCTCCACCCATCAAGTCCAAAGTTTCTTTCCAGACCAGCTCAAGTTCTTCCTCCCTTCCCAGGCTCCTTCTGACCCCAGTCCTGCCCACCTTCTGTTCATGGTCTGAGCAGGCCCTGGGCCTGGCGCACACAGGGTGGTACCTCATGGCTCTGAGTGGAGTGGCAGCTTTTCCCTCGCTGGGCAGGCTGGCCAGCTCTGGCCCAGGCAGGCAGGCTGGGAGGCCAGAGTGGACGGGGGAAGGCCGTGAGAGGTGCCTGGGCAGAGGCAGCAGCAGGAGGGGAGAGAGGTGGGGAGAGGCAGGAAGGAAGGCACCAGGAGGGGAAGGCAGCGGCCGGGCGAGCCAGCCAGCCGCGCTTACTGGGCTAACTACAGTCCCAGGACTGCAAATGATTCGGGTCTGAGTCAGCGAGTTTCACCCATAATTTCTTAAGCATCTGTCAGGCCACTGCCTCCCCACCCCCCTACCGCGAGAGGAGCAGCCGCTTCAAAGGGAGCCGGAGCAAAAGCCTCATTTAGCAAATGAGGAGAATATTTAAAAATAACACAAGGAGTCACCCTCCATAAGGCGAGGCCACCCCGCCTCCTGCTGCTCTCTCCACCCCTCCCCCCTGCTCAGCCAGGCCCATGGAAGGGCTGGGAACAAAGTAACTGTTCGCATGTGACAGTGTATGACAAGGGCGGGAGTGTGTGTGTGGGAGGGCACGTGTGCCACTGTGACAAAGACCTGCGGTGCGGGGCAGGTGTATGACACCTGTGCCTGGCTGTGCATGCCTCGCCGTAGGTGTGAGGTGGAGGGCTGGGGCTTGTGACAGGGTGTGACGGTGCAGGTGTGCTTTGGCATCATGGGTGTTCTCACTTGGTAGAAGGGTGGAGCTGGGCAGGGGCGTGAGTGACTGTGTCAGCATTTCCATACATGCACATTACATGATGCACCATGGGTCAAGCGTGTGTGACAGACAGACAGGAACAGAAGCACGTGGCCTTCCAGGCCATAATTCCCTCTTCTGAGATGGCCTCAGTGACACAGACTGCCCGAGACCTGTCTCCAATTCTCATTTCCTGTTCTCAAGAGGTCTATGTCTTGTCCTTGGCTTTAGGTGTTGATGCTAGCCTTGCCCCTGCTGGAAGCCATCCTTCTAGGCGGCAGATGGGGTGACCTAGAGCCAATGTCTTCCACATGAAGTGAGGGCTCTGACCACCATTCACCCATTTCCTCCTGGGGCCCAGCTGGGCCTTCACTCGCCTCATCTTGGTTACTCCCCGTGAGAACCCGTGAGCAGGTGTCACCAGCCACATTTCATAGGTAACACGCTGACAAAGAGGTGGGAATGGGAGGCAGGGGAGGGAAGCTGATGCCCTGCCGGATGGGACATGCCCAAACCTGGGGCCCAGGGCCCTCTGCAGACATCACCCTAGCCGGGCCTGGCTGGCCTCATCCTCTAGTCCCTCGTGCTCTGGCTTTGGGAGCTGTGCTCACAGAGGACTCGGTGATGGCCCAGCAAGGCTCGGAGAATAAGGCTGGAGAGTGCACGGCCTCCGGCAGTAACAGTCCTCCATCTGGGGCTGGGCATCGCCCACCTCTTGTACAGTGCTCTTTTCCTGCCCTGGCATTTTAGTCCATTCTGTTCTGCTCTCGAACACGTCTGTTCTATTTGTCCCACAAGACAATCCCGGCCCCCACCCCAGTCCTTGAGCCCAGGGGGTGTCCTCTTGTTCTGAGCTGGTGGGGCTGGTATCTGAAGGCAGGTCTCCCACGTCCACTGCCCTTCTAGTCTGCTTCTTCCACAACTCCTCCTAAGATGTGTTTCTAGAGGCTTCCTCCGCCTCACCATGCTGTCACGTTCATGTACTGCTGAATGGCTGGTCCGTGTGGTCTGCCAGGCCCCTGGCACGAGGCCTCCCTGGGCATGGGGCAGTTCCCTAGGCGGGGGCTTGTTCCACAGAGGTGATCAGATCTCCCCCGCCACCCTCCTCCCTTGCCAGTGCACCTGCTAGCTGAGATCTCTGCACCCAGTCCTGTCCAGCCTATGGCCTGCACACCAGTTCTGCCTTTTCCTCTTCTACTAAAGGGGGCTCTGTCTCAGGGCCCAGGAGCCAGGAAGCCCTGAATAAGTAGCATCCAGGTGTGAGTGCCATTACCCAAGGCCACCCATCTGCCTCCAACGTCAGGGAGTCCACTTCACTTACAGAACAGGGCTGAGAGCTGACACTGGGGAAAGACCCAGACAGCTTCTGAGTTAGGAGCCTGTGGCTGCACCCTTGCCTCTAACAGGCAACACAAGTCCCCTCTACCTGCAGAAGGAACAGGATGGTGAGTGGTGGCTGGGGAGGGAGTGTGGGCAATAGCAGCACAGGAGTTCCTGTCGGTTCCCTTCACACATCAATTCTATCACTTTAGGCCAGGCCTGGGGCGGGGGTGCTGAGCTGGCCCCTTCCGGCAGGAGCGGAGAAATCTGTCAGGAGCCTAACGTATATTTTAAAATAATTCACATGCAGAACACCCCATGCTCCCATTGCTTCATCTCAGATCTGATTATCCGCAGCACTCTCTCTCTCTCTTTTTTAATAAAAAATTGCTATAAATCTTTTTGTCATAGAAGATATAAGACGCAGGCTTGCTGGAGAAACTGCCTTGCTGAGTTGTTTTGTAGGTTGTTTGGTGCCCTGATCTGGTTTAAAAAAAAAACTCCCCTACAGCTCAAACTGAATTTCAAAAGAGAAGAGGAGTAGAAGAGCTGCCGCCCCCCACCAGGTTGGCATTACACAGCAGAAAAAAGTGAGCATGTACGACTATGCCCGCCCCACGTTCCACCCAGGAACCCCCCACACACACCTGTGCGCACAGTCCAGGCCAAGCTTGATGGCACCAAGGGGACAGGGGGGATGCCCCAACATAGCCCCAGCGGTGCTTCATTAAAGACACTTGCTCTATTGGGAAGAGCCCTTTGCCTCCCACTTCGCCTCTGATCCTCTGGTCTGGACTGACCATCACGTGCTGCTGGCCCGCTGGGCTGCTGGGCAGAGGGGCCCCCAAGGCTGTGCACAATAAAGAAGCCATGGATGGACACTTTGGAAGGCAGGATTTGCTGGGAAATTACTGTCCCAATCTACTTGACCCCTGTGTTTCTAAGGCCCCAAAGCATGTGGGAAGAGGCGATCCATCTCAACCATCTCTCAGATGCTGCGCTGGAGGTCAAGGTTGGGGAAAGGAAAACCCTTGAATGCCGCACATGGAATTGGCCCTCTTGGTGCCAGGCCCTGCAGGCCTTGCATTCAGCAGGTGCTCGGCAGGTGGTCCTCAGGGAATGAGGAGGTGGGCCCTGGGGAGAAAAGCCAGCAGGAGTGAGGCCAGAAGGATTGGGCAGGATTCAAGGTGGGCGTGTCTGGAGGGTGGTGAGGAAGAAGCCCAGGCTGAATAGTGTGAAAGCTTGGGGGAGCCGCTGTGCCGGTCACCTGGCTGTGCAGAGCTGGCAGGCCCAGCCCACTGTAGACCCAGGGGAGGGCTGCATGGGCTGATGGAAAAAACACCACTAATTCTAGGGGCCGTAAGTCTGCCACTTACTGTTCTGTGAACCCGGGCCAGTTTCCTCACATCTTTTGCCTCTGTTTCCCCACTTGCAACATAGGGATGAAGGAGCTCTATTCAGGCACCAGGACACACAATGCTGGGCACCTGGGAAGTCTCTGACAATGACGCCACTCCCGGGACTGGACTGTGGGTGTCCACTGTGGTTCCTGCCAGGCCCTTTTTAGAACAAGGTGGGGTCTGCCAATGCAGCCTACGAGAGCTGGACCCCACACCTGCCTGGTTCCAGCACCTGTGGGCTGCTGCGGCAAAGCCCAGCAGTCTGGCAGCTTGGGAATCACAGCTAGCACGTGAGAATGGACACCAGACAAATGCGTGTGTGCATGTGCACACGTGTGTGCGTGTGTACTTGTGCACTCATGTACCCAGGTGCATGTTTATCAAGAGCTTTGGGCCCACCACCGCAGTTCATCTGGTTCAAAGCCCACAGCCCCACTTAAAGTACACAGTGGAAGGCAAGTCTTGACCCGCACCTCCCTCCTTCCACCCCTGCCTCTGCTCTCCAGGACAACACCCTGCATGTGCCATATTAGATTCCATTTTGGTCCCATTCTGATAAGCAGGAGATTAAATAATGAATGGGATTCCCATTAGCTCGATTTTTTTTGTGGCATATTTCAGGCAACCTTTTCCCTTTTTAATCAAATCTGCGCTGCACCGTGGAATATTTTTACATTGATTTGAAAGAGAAGGATTTTTTTTTTACAGGACTGGTTAAACTAGCACCCCTGTGTGGACTGAAATTTGTCCCACCCAGAGGATTGGAGCTGGAAGGCAGCAAGTGGGATTTGGGCAAGACCTGATCTTGTTAGCTCTTCCTGCCTCCCCTTTTACCCACCTCCCTCTTGTTCTTGCTCCCGTCCGGTGATCTGGGCTCTTGGACTGATGGCTCAGGGAGACCAGTGTCTCCTTTGTTCTTATTAGTAGGCAGGGCTGTTTATTAAAATCTTATCCCACCCCTGATAAGAATTATGGGCAAGGCCCATCCTTCTGGAAGCCTTATTTGTTGAGTTGAGATCACTGATTTCCTCCTAGGAAGACCCTGAGCCACATCTTTCAAAGGATATTACAAGGGACCAAGTACCCACGCTGATGCTTGCTTGCTTGCTTGCTTGTTTTTTTGGGGGGAAGGATATGAGAGGAGAAAGCTTGGGGATTCCATGCAGGTTTGGCAAACCAGAAGCCCTCATCATGCTCTGCTTCCTGAGTCTTCCTCTAGGGAGAGATGGACAGACCCAGTTGTAGGCTCCTTCCTCCCTGGTTCTTCTCGGGATTTCTGTGACTACTTTGCGTCTCAGCTCTGTCTAGGCCTGCATTCGGGGGTGCTATGTTTGTATTGGTGTCTCAGTGGCATCTGGAACAGGTGTCATCCCTACTCCATGTAGAAGAGTGAGGCGTCTGAGGCTGGGCACACTCAAATCACCTGCCCATGGGCCTCAGGTAACAGGTGTGAGAGGCTGAATCAGGACTGAGGTCAGATTGCACAGTCTAGTTTTTCCAAGTGCAAGGCCTCCTTGCTTCCTGCTCGGTGCAGGTGGGGTAGTGTCTTTGTCTCCTTCTCCACCTGGTTCTCTGCCCCTGTCTAGCCCTGGCACTGGGTAGCCCCTGTGGCCTGCATGGGCCTCTCTCTGGACAGCACAGGGGGAGATCTGCCTCATGCCCTGTGGGGATCCCTGTACCCGGTCCCAGAATGCACAGGCTGACTAAATGAAGGGAAAGCAAAGCAGCCAGGATGGGGGCCCGGCCTGCTGACTCTGCTCAGGCATCCGAAGGGCGCTCATGCAGAAGGAACCTGGGGCCTGACCTACATCCTCCAGCGCTGGGCAATGCGGCTCTCCCCAGCGGTTTGATTTCCCACATGAATAGACACCTTCTCGTGGGCTAGCAGAGAGGACTGGACCAAAACTCGGTGGGGGGCCGGCATCTCCCGCCCCTTGGCTGGATGCCCTGAGAACCAGGAGCCCAGGCGCAGGCAGTGGGGAGGGAGGTCCCTGCTGGATATGATGCCCCGATTCCCACCAAGGGGCCAGCGGGGACTTGGAGTTGGGAGGGCCCGCAGGACTTTGCAGTCCCCCAGGGTACACGGTCCCCGCACAGCAGCCTGCTGTGCTGTGGGCTGTCCCTTGCTGGAAACAAGCTCTTCAAGCTCAGCCAGAGTCCATCGGCTCCTGCTCTTGTACCTGGGAGAGGTCCAGGAGACAAGGGAGCGGGCACACCTCAGCTTGTACCTTGCCGGTCTTGGTTCCGAGAGCCTGGCATGGGGGCTGCCTCAGGGAAAGCCTGGGTGTGCAGAGTGAGGGAGACCTTGGCGGGGGGTGGGGTGGACGGGATGGGTTAAGGCAGCCAGGGCAGGGCTTGCTTCCCGGCCTTCCCTTTCCCACCCCCAGAGCGCTGGTATACTGGGGAGGGGCCGCAGGAGCGCCCACCTGAGACCCACGGCAGGACACCTGCGTGGTTTGCAGAATGGATCACATACTCTGCCCTGCCTGGGCCTGGCCAGCTGGTGTCCTGGCTCCCTCTGGGCACCACAGACAGAATTTGCTTTACAAAGTGACCCTTCACACGCGGTGCCTCAGGGCCGTGCACACCCACGGGCCGGCAGAAAGCTGCTCTCTCTGACACCCTGGTGGGTTGTGAGAATCAGGAGAGAAAGGCCAGGGAGAAAGATGGGGCGAGAGATGGCCTCAGGGCCACTTTTAGGTGTTGCCTGGACAGTGCGGCGGCCCCTCCCTGTGTGGATGTGTGTGGGGTCCCCAGCGGGAGCATGACACATAAAGGACAGAAAGGGGAGATGAGAGCAGCCCGGCGTGCCCTCCCCCTCCCACCCGGCCCCTACCTCCCTGGCAGCCACAGCTTACACAATCCCTGGCTCGTGTTCTGGCTCCAATTAATCTACTCTCTCCCCTGTCTCCTTCCTTCCCCTGCTCCTGAAGACAAGGAAAGGAGAGTGTGCCCTTTTGGCTGATGCTTCTGCTGAATTATTTGAGACGAGACTTTAAACTGGTGTTTAAAGGGCCAGAAGCCCAGGCCTCTGTTTCTTGGCACGTGAAGGTTTGGGGCTGCAGGCTGGTGCAGGCAGCCCCTGCTTTCCTGCCCACCCTCGACCTGTGCTGCCAGGACCTCAGGCTGGTGGAGCTGCCAGTGGGACCTGCCATCATGTCTGTGTGTGTGTGTATGTGCGCGCACGTGCTGGTGGGTCCATCTCTGCAGAGGCTATGTGATTTGGGTGTGTGCACTACATTTTGCATGCGTGTGCGTGAACACAGCTGAATGCATTGGGGTATGTAAGTCAGCATGTGCAGGCACCAGGCAGGCACTGGAGAGGCCAGAGGAAGGCGAGGACCACAGAAACTCACAGTTAGGGGTTTTGGACAGTGTCTGGCCTTGTGGGGGACTGAAAGTTCTGGCTGACATCTCCCTCCTTTCTAGAATTCTGCTTTCATGAGGTACAGAGACAGGGAGAGAAGCTTCTTCCCAGAGACAGAAACCAATTGGCTTGATATTCAGGGGAAGAGTCTTGAAATCTATTCTGAGTCCAGAAATCCAGACAGGCCAAGCCTATCCCTGTGTGTGTGTGTGTGTGTGTGTGTGTGACTGCAGCAGTGAGACTGTTGGACAGAAACTGATATCACATTAGCCAGTGGCTCCTGGTCCCGTGCCATCTGTGTATGTGTGCACGTGCATTGTAAGGATAGTGGGGGTCCAGCTCTGGCCAAGCCATGTCCAGGGGGTATGGCCACGGAGGGCATTGGTGATATTGACTGGCAGGCAAGAGAGTGCCTACCTCCTTCTGGATCAAGTCCTGACTCCCTCGGCACCCCCTCTTTGCCGTGTGTTAGTTTTCTTGAGTTCTTTAGCTCAGTTGCTCACTCAGTCTCGTATTACTGATAAATCATTTGCAAGGCTGCCAGCCAGGTACTGGGCAAGGGGAAGGGTATGCCACGGAATGCCTCCGAATCTGCTGCCAGACTTCAATTCATTCCCATTCAAGCTCACCAAAGGCTCATTGGGCACCTACTGGGCTGAGAGTCCACCACTGGACAAGATGGACATGATACCTTCTGTCACGGAACGTATAGCTCAGGGTGGAGGGAGATTGCTTATGGTGAAGTTATAAATCAGACTGTTGGGCACTGTCTGAAGATACACAGGACCCCCAGGCTGGAGTTCACTGAGACACATATCTTATTCCAATCACAGTGGAAGCTTCCAGGGGGCAGGGACAGTGTATTTCTTCTTGCCATCACCTCCACAGTTCCTAGTCCAGGTCTGAATTTTCATAGAATGTGGATCGATGGATGCACAGGTGCATGAATGGGCAAACGGATGGAGGGTGGATGTCATTCCTGCTGTCACACTCTGCTGTTGCTTTGGAAACTTTGCCCTGATCAACCGGATCAGAACTCAGTGCTGAGTGGTGTGGTAGTGACACTGCCTGCCCATGGCTCACACTGGGCTGTGGGGGCTGGGCCACGGGGGCTCCCCTCCCCGCCCGGGCTGTGCACACACATTATTGGCTGGCTCCTCAATCATGCCTTTTCCAGCTAGCTGCTCCTGTCACAGCACATCTTGTTAGCCCTGGAGGCTCAATGAAATGGAAATTCATGTTTAAATTTAAAAACAACATATTGACCCTGGGAGCCAGCGATGTCTACATTTTTAATAACTTACTCAAGATGAAGGCTTGGATGAGCATGCATGTTTCTCCATGTTTATGTGCCTGCATGTGTTCATGTGCATGTGGATATGTGTGTTTTATAGCGGCACATTTCTGCATTTGTTGAGATGGGTATCTGCAGGTGTATTTAGCTGTGTCCTGAGCATCGGTGTGTGTGTCTGGGGGGAGGGTGGGTGGAGAGTGTCGGAATTTGCTTTGGACCTCTGTGGTTAAGGCAGTGTAAGGATATATTGTGGGGGTTAGAGACCAGGATCTGATCCTCCCTCAACAAATTGTATGGTTGAGCTAAGTGTCTACACCTTCAGTACCCTGTGTCTGCTTCGGAGGGTGAGGGGCTACCCAAAAACTTCTAGAACACCCATACTAAGGTGTGTCAGCGGCGATGTCACAATCTTCACTCTCCAACCCGGTCTGATCACAATCATCCTGTTTCAAGCAGTGCCATGTGACACTTTCTCTTCTGCTTTCCAACCTTATATAGCAGAGATACGTGCCAAGGCATGACAAGGACTTGGCAAACACCACCTAATTGACTGAGAACTGTATGATGCCAGGCCAATTTCAAGTTTTTTATTAATCCACCTGTCCATCCATCTATCCATACACTGATGCTTGCAATCATCCATCCATCTTCTCATCTACTCATCCACCCATTTACTCATTCTTCTATCTACCTATCTATTCATCCATCTACCAATCTATCCATTTATCTACCCACTCATCTATCTGTCGATTCATCTACCCAATCACTTATCCACTCCACCATTCACACACCTATCCATCCAACCATCCATCCATCTATCCATCTGCTCATTCTTGCATCCGTCTCTCTATTCATCTACCAAATACTCATTTAGGATTATTCATCCACCCACCCACAACACCCATCAACCAGTAGGTTCATTCTACTAATATTTCTTTCTTTCTTACTGTATTCAAGGAGGTAAGAGACAGCTTCCATTCTTGAGATGCCTACAGCCTCCCAGGGAAAATGGAATGTGGTGAAGACCGGTGTAAGACAGGGCCAGAGTGCTCTGGGGAGGGCAGGGAGGAGGAAAGAACAGGTGCCATGGGCAGGGTCAGGTAAGTTTTCCTGAGGTGGGTGGCGGCTGAACTGAGGCCGGAGGGCTGCATGAGTCTGATGGAGAAGAACGGAGACAAGGAAGGTGAGAGGGAAGGACAGGGGTCCTCCTAGTTAGGTTAAGAGAACAGTGAACCACCTGGCTTGGCCAATTTAGGGAGTGCTAGTGCAGAAAACCCAGCCTGGCTACCTGTTGGAGGACTAGAGCACTTTTTTTTTCCCATCACCTTAGGAATCCCCCAGGGGGAGATGCAGGGAGACACTATCATCAATCCCTTCTAGATGGGAAATTTAGTCCAGGCTGGCTAAGTGTGCGGCTCAAAGTCGCACAGCAAGTTTGTGGTGAAGTAGGGGCAACAACCAAGTTTCTGGACTCTTCACCTGGGGCTTCCTTCCCAAGGGTGTGATAAAGAGCCTGCCCAGAAAGTTTTTGTTTTGTTTTGTGTGTGTGTGTGTTTTTTTTTTTTTTTTTTTTTTTTTTTTTTTTTTTTAGAGTTTTATTTTTTAACTTTGAGGGAAGTAGGAAAGGGTCTTTGGGTACCAACGTGCCTCCTGTTCCCTACTGAAATGTGACATAATGCCTCGGCAGTTCCCCTAATATTCTGCTGTATATGGAGCCTGACGGTTTCCACCATCGAATGTGACAGGCTGGGAAGATTAAAAAGAGGAGCTAAACTAGCAGCAGTTGGAGATGAGGAAAAGTAGCACATTTATGAATAATTTCAGCTGAATCCTCACAACACGACACTCCCTGGACAGAACACATTCATTATCTTATTCACCACGACTACTGCAATATTAGTGATTTGTTACCGAATCAATTATTAATTCATACAGGAGAACGAGGCTCTGTCACTTAACTCTTCTCTGATCACTGGGCTCTGGGTGGGGCAGGGAGGGAGAGCAGCGGATTTAACCTTCATAGCCTTGTTTGGTCTCTTCTAGAATGTGGAGGGCAGCCAGCGGAGGTAGCAAGGGGGTGAGTAAGAGATCTGGTCGAGGGTTTATCTCACACCCTTCAGAGTCCCAACCTGAAAATTGTAGACTGCGAACATGCCACAGTCGTGCAGGGCATTTGAAGCCAACCCAGAGCAACCCTTCTCTACCAGTTGGCCCTACCCTGGCCCCAGTGTTTCTCCTCCAGGGGTCCCTGCCCCCCATTTCTCTACTCTATTCAGCCCCCATCCTGGAACTTCTGAGCCCTTAGATGGATCACACAGTTGTCACATGACTGTCTTATCTCCCAAATAGTCTTGGCACCTGCTTCACATCACCTTGGTCTGCTCTTTAAAAAGGAAAATGCTGGAGCCCCACCCTTGACATCAGGAGTCTGGGGCTGGGGCCTAGGAATTGGCCTTTTAAAAGAGGAGCCAGGACATCCCTGGAACTGGCTTAGCCAGCCTGGGAGGCCCCTATGTCTTCACAGATACCGAGTCCGGACTGGTCCTTCGGGAAGCTGTGGGGCAGGGGAACTGCAGTGCATCCAGATCAGCAACGACCAAGGCCTTTCTCGCCCTCCTCTCCCTGCCGGATGCTGAGGTGGGCTCAGAAGCAAGGCAGGTGGCAATGCTAGGGGTGGCAGCATCTCCCTGGGGGGACAGAGAGGGCAGGAGGAAAGGAGGGAAAAGGGAGGAGGAGGACGGAGAACTTGAAAGGAGAAAGTAGAGGGGAAGAGAGGGTGAAAGACAAATATTAGAGGGAGGAAAAAGGAAAGTGGGGAGGAAGTGGGGAAGGGAAGAGGGCAGGAAGGGGAAAACCAGGAAAGAGGAGATGAAGACGGAAGTGCCTTCACATCAGGAAAAGCTGCTGTAAATCTCCGTGATTCTGCGAAGTTGCAGCTCCGTCTGGAGTTTACGGACAGATTAACCTGCCTGCTGATGGGCTCCAGGGCTGGGCGCTGGGTCTGCGAGGATACACCTCCAGCTGCGCGGATGGCTCGGCCCTGAGTGGGAAGGGCAGTGCAGGCTGCCACCTCCCCAGCCACAACGCCTGTCCAGCTGGTGGCCAGGAGACAGAGCACTGGCTCTCCGCTTGGCCACCTCCTGAGCCCACCAACCCCATCCACGTGTCCTGCAGCTGCTGGATCCTCTGGGCATCCCCCGTCCCTGCAAAGCCCACTGGGAACCGTGCTGCATGGAGGGTGGTGTGGGAAGTGTCGCCTGCAATACGGAGTCCTGGGGTCCACGGCTTGCGTGTCTGAAGGGTGTCGTGAGGGCCGCTGAGCTTCAAGGTCTTCAATCCCTGCTCGCACCCATGTTTCGAGGCTGACACTTGCCACCCCCTGGATGAGCCTGCTGTCCCGGAGGTGCCACCAGTCACAGGCATCACAGAAGTACACCTCTTCTGTGCCCTCCCCACCAAGCTCCAAAGCCATGAGGGTCGCAGAGGTGGGCAGCCTGCGGCCCCAGCTCCATGGCTGGTAGTGCCCACCAAAGAAATGAACCAGGGGAGGAGCGCTGGTGGAAAATCTAATTTCTATGCAGCACAGCAGCTTCAACCTTGGCCAAGTACGGGCCGTCTGACTTGCACGCAGCTGCGACCCCGAGCCCTCGGCATGCCCTGGCCACTCGCTCTTGGTGTTTGTCTCCCCCTGGCTCTGCTGTCTCCTCGTCAGACTTCCTGGGGCCCTCAAGCCTCCAGCTGGAGCCTTGTTCTTAGTTTCAAGGCCTTTCCAGACTTGGGCTCCTCCTTGCCTCCATCCCTTTGGGTCATAGCCATGTTAAAATGAAAGGGACCTGGAGAACTCCTGACCCAACGCTGGAAAGAGCATTGCAGAAGGACCCAGGTTCCTCCCACTTTGTGTGAGCAAAGTTGGGTGACCTGTCCTCTCTTACATTTTCCTCCTTTCCAAAAATGGTAGCATATCCGCTACCTGTCTTGCAGAATTGCTGAGGATAATAAAAGAAATATCAGGAGGAAGCTCACTGACCAGAGACATTGAGTAACTGGACGAGGCCCATGGCGACTCAGATCAGCAAAGGGCTGCCTGCTGTTTGCAAGCACGTACATTCCTTGCGAGCCAGGCCTCTGTCAGAGCAAAGATTAGGTCTGCAATTCCTTCTGGAATATTCTGGCTGTCCTTGTGCCTAGCATAGCCTTGCTATACATGTCTGTGTACTTCAGGGGACAAGAAGGGAGGGCCCTGCTGGGTTTCCCGGCAGCTGTGGCCTGGGTTCCAGGAGTGAGCTCATAGGACATAGGGCCCTCCCCTCCTCAAGGGTGGGGGCTGCCCTATTCCTGTCTATTTCCTCAGCAACTAGTGCAGAACGTGGCAGCCAGGAGGGCTCAATTAACGTTACAGAACATATAGGCCAATTGTTAATCAATATTGGTTTTACTTTTCCATGTTTGATTGCATGGGTTTACAAATGAATTGCACTTGATGAAACTGCATTTGTTTAAAATGACTCCAGAAATACCTCTGTGGTCACAACTCAAGAAAGATGTACTGGGGAGGCTGTTACTTCTGGAATGTTCTACTCACGGAACCGCTGGCACTCTGTGAGTCAGGAAAAGAGGTGGAGGAGACAGGGCCAGAGCTGAGGTCTGTGACCCCAGAGGACCCTCACAGCTGGGAACCTGCCTCGGAGATGTGGGAACTAGAAGGGGAGGCCACACCTGAGGGGAGGCGTCAGGTCAGGAAGGACTTGCTGCATCTCTGGCCGACAGACAGATGCCATCCCAGTCATCCTTGGGACGGGTGCAGAGAGAGTGCTTGGAGGCCGTGCTGGGGACAGACTCCAAGTTCTGCTACAGGACCTGCCATGCAGTGGAGGGACCCCTGCCCTCCAAATAGCAGGAGCTGCGGGGCTGAGTCACACCCAGTGCCCGACGGCAGGCAGCAGCTGTGCGGGGCAGTGTGGCCTCATGGTTAGGGTGTGGACTCTGCAGCCACAACCTCCGGGTGTAAACCCCAGCCCCACTTCACAGCGCTCTCAGAGAGGTGGCCGCAGCAGGGTGTGTTGGGATAGAAGTCCTCAGAAAGGCTTGGTGGAGGGTGGGAGAGCGCAGAGCATTGTGGGAGTCAAAGTGGGGGGGCTGCACGCTGGAGCCCCTGGTGTGGGGTGCTAGCTGTCTGTCTCCTGGCCACATGGCAGGAGGGGATGCCGGTGCGTGCCCAAAACACAGCTCAGCTCCTGGTGGGCAGCAGGGGAGGTGCTTGCTCCGTGAGGCTGGGGGGCTGCGGCCTAGTGGCCATACAATGCTTCATCAGACTGGGACTGCAGCAGCTCCACAAATGCCAGGAGAAGAGTGTTCTGAGCACAAACTGCAAGCCAGGTAGATCCAGCGACAGCTGGGCAGAAAGCCCTGCCAGTGCCTGGCTCCATGCAGGTCCTCCCTGCCTACCTGGGAGCCCTGAGGGACCACGGGGCTGAGCCTCTCCCTACCAAGTACCTGGTGCTACGTCTTACTGTCTCATTCCTGGATGTTCCAAGTCTCCCTTCCTCCCCCACTTCCTTCTTCTGGCTCCTTTCCTTGGCTGCCACTCAAGTGTAGGACCTGCTGGGTCTTCAGTCCTGACCTTTCTGCCTCTGACCCCACGCCTCCCCCCAGCCTTGCCAGGGCATGGCTCCCCTTGTTCTGCCAAAGGTCTCCCCTGCACCACTGCTGGGGCAGGGATCACTAGCGACCTCAGAGGGTTGGACAGGACGTGCATCGCAGGCAGAGCCGCAGCCAGGACAGGGTTCATAGGCTCCCAGCTGCCTCCCTGTACACTGGCTGGCCTGGCTGTGGGGGCCGTGGGGTCTCTGTGCCCTTCTGAAAAGCCAGACGGCCTCCTCACGGCCCCCCTTCTTAGGCCCATAACGCTTTCTTCTTTCCCTACGTCAGCTCACACGCATCTCTGACTGCCCCGCAGGAGGAGGAGGCAGCCCTTGGAGTCCCACCCGCAGCCTGCTCTTCTGATTAACGGCCGCCCCCGCTCTGATTGTGTCATGTGTGTGAGTCATGTCTCCCAGCCAGACGGTGACCTGGCCTCCTGCTGCAGCCACTCCCTGCCCCCCTTCTGCAGGGTCTCCGAGGCCAGGGCACTCCGTGGAGCCCCCCGGCTGATCACGGCTTGGAGACTTGGGCATGAGGGTGCCAAGCCAGGCCTTGGCTCTCTCTGTAGAGAATGGGCTCGTGAGCAGACACAGGTTCCAGTGACCTGGGACAGCCCCCGAAGCCTGTGAAATGCGAGCTGGGAAACATCCGGCTCTGGCCTGAGCTTCCTCAGTCCGTGGGGAGAACAGGGCCTGATTCTCTCCCCAGAGGGTGATCCTCACACCTCCCTCCCGTCACCTTTGTGCAAAGCAGCAGAATGAGAGCAAAGATGTTCCTGGAGCCTCACCCCTCAGACCGCTCCTTCTCAGAACCCGGTGCCTCTCCTGTCTAGTCCAGGTCCCTCCTGCTGTGAGACCCACCCCTCGGTGGCATGCTGTGTGCAAACAGCAATGAGCTCCGGGAGACAGGTGTGCAGTGGGGCCTGGGGGCAGGCGATGCCTCCAGGATGGAGGAAAGGGCCAGCAGGCCTGTGGAAGGGGACCAGACACCAGGCCCCCTGCTGCATTCTGGTCTCCTCTCCACTTGAGAGCTCAGCAGGGCCAGGAGGGGAGGGCAGCCTGCCTCGCTCTGGTGGCTTCCAGCCAGGGGCCAGCACTGTGGCCCACTCAGAGAAACCGCTGCCTTCCCTGGTCCCAGCCAGGTGGTCTGGGAAACACACAAGGTAGTTATCCAGGTCCTGGTGGCTCCCGGGACTCCTCTCCCCTCACATCCCTTGTACCTTTGGCTCCAAACCCCTGTCCTCATGAATGCAAAAGGCTAAGTTAGCCCCGCAGGTGTCAGGAGCTAGTCAGGGGAGCCAGCAGCCTGGGAGCCTGCAGGAGGGAGCAGGTGCACCTGAAGAAGAATGTGAGCGAGGGAAGGTGTGCGCCGTGTGCGTGTGGGAGTGTGTGCAGCTGTGTGGACACCTGTGCGTGCTGGTGTGAGTGGAAGAGAGGGAGCTTGGGTCTGGGGCACTTTGTTCAGGTGCCCTGGTTACACTCATGGCCACGTTCTGGTCAGAGACCACCACCCTTCAGCATTTTCTCAGTGGAAAAGGCTTCTGGGTCATCCTCTGGCTTACTTTCCCAGCGAAAAGGACGCACAACGGTGCCTGCCCCCAGTGTCTGCCAAAAGCACAGCCCTCCCTCCAGCCACACCGAGCTCTGCTCACTGAGGGCCAGCACAGGGCTCACCCTGCCGCCTTGTTTCCAAAGCCGCGGTCTTCACTGTTTGACAGGAGTGGGCGAGGGAGCAGCTAGTGCACCCCACACATCATGGAGCAACTCCACTCCTGGAAGGTCCTCACCACACACATGCACACACACACACATACACACAGCCCCCTCTGCCCCAGACAAGCCAATGACTTGCCCGATGCAACGTGGAGAATTCCAGCAGGTGAGCTGGGTAAGGAAGCAGACACAAGGGTTCCCTGTGCTTGGCACTGAGGACTTGACCCAGACTCTTCAGGTCGTATGTGATGCGGCCTACAGAGGGGGACTGGCTTTCGTGGCCAGGATGGGAGAGGAAGGCTGCCTGGAGGAGGCAGGCTGGGAGGTGGGTTTGCAGGGGAGCTCAGAGGTGGAGCCTGGGCAGTGAGGATGACTCCTTCCCATTTTCCCTAGGCCACTGACTGTTCTCTTCCTCCAAGCCCCCGGGGCAAATCTCCAAGTCATGGCAGGGATGAGGGAGTGAGGAACCCAAACAGTGGAGGTAGCAATTTCCTGGTGACAGTCATAGCCTTGGTCTCATGAGGCCAAACCCTCTCCAAGCCCTCTTGAAGAAGGGAGGAAGGCTGCCTGTCCTCCTCTTCCTCATCTCCACCTAGAGCCTTCAGGGGAATGCCTTTGAGGGGGCTCCAGGGAACCAGACCCTGGCTGGAGGCTACAGATCCCACTGGGTGGGAGGGGTCATCATGCTCTGCCGACCCCCCACCCTCCAAAAATAGCACATCCTTGGTCAGATGCCAAGCTGGCCATATACTGTGCTACCCAAATCCAAGCCTCTCCATATTCCAACCTTCTAAGTCCTGGGGAGAAGTGTCTTCCTTCAAGAAGCCCTCTAGGACTCACACTGCCTCGCTTATTAAAATGAGTACTCCATGAACTTGGAACGATCTAGCTCTCTTCCTCAATGCACGGTTCCTTCAAAGCTCTAGACTTTTATCCCCAGTTGTGGTAGACTTCCCTGCATGACGAGATCTAGGGTACAGAGTCCAGTGTGGCACAGTGTGCTGAGCCCAGGAGCAGTGGCTGTCGGCGTGTCTATACGGCATGGAAGAGTGGCAGTTTGCTAAGGAGGAAGGGTGTGAAGGGCTCACAGAAGGGTGTTGGGGTTACCAGCAGTACCCGGCAAGCTGAAGGTTGGGAGAAAGCTCTGATCTTCCACCCAGCTGCTTTTACAGACCCTGTCTAGCAAGCCCTGGAGGGTCTTGGCCTGGCTCCCCAACCAAACACGTCTTGCCTCGGGCGCTCTGAGCTTTGGGTAGCATTCATGAGTCCAAGCAGCATTCCTTGTGCTATCACTCAGCCGGTGCAGCACTCTGCAACCTGGGACCTGGCTTCCCAGCTGCCCTGGAGCAGTGCCTGTGGCCACACTGAGGGTCAGTCTCTCGGGAGACCGTGGATGAGAGGCCGGAGAGGTCACTTGCCTTTCACCCAGCGCAGCTCTGGCTGGCTCCCTCTCCTGCACTTTCTCACAGCTCCTCCCCACACCCCCACCTCATGGCTGGAGAAGGAGGACCAACCTCAAGTCCAGGGACTTGGGCTCCAGATGTTCCTGACCCTGCCACGCTCTTGCTGGCTGCCTGCTGCTCCTTACTCTGTTCAGCCCCTTGTTCTCTCCTCCCCAAGTCTGGCCATTGTCTGGCGTGCCCCACCTGCCCCTCTCAGCCCCTCCCCCTCCTGCTCTCTAGAAGCCCATGCCCCTTCTCTGGGTCTTCGATCCAAAGCCCCCCCCCACCCCCACCCGTCGTGGGACTCAGCTGTCACATGTGAATGTGCGTCTCCTTGCGGACTCTGGAGGACACGAAGAACTCCTCCTGGCTGTCTGTGTCTCCCGGGCTGCTGAACCCAGGGCTGGGCAGCCTGAGGACCGCAGCCATGACTGGACGAGCTTATCCTCTGCCCATGACCCCTGCCCCAGGAGGGGCTGACAACTTGATCACAGGCCTGAGGTTGAAATGGGGCACGGGAACAAAGAGAACAAGGCCTTACCGGGGCTCTCACCTGCTGTCTGCTCAGCTGGTAATGGACAGGGCGCCAGCCCCAGCCGGGGTGACTCAGGGGATCCCTCAAAGGGAGCCTCCCAGACTGCTCCCCACCAGTGGGTGGAAGACTCTACCCTAGAGTACCTGAGACCTGCACAACTCATCCTCAAATGATTTCTTTAAAAAAAAAAAAAAGTACAAGGAAGAAGAAAAATGAAAGTGTGTTGCCTTGCGATGGAGCTGACATTGATTGCATCAGGGAACAGGCACTGACGGGGAGGAGGACAAGAGTGGCTTCTTGGGAGAGTGCTGGGGCGGGAGCCGGGGCCCCTGGCACAGGCTCGCCCGGCTGCACCTGTGAAGGCAAAGCTGCTGACAGATGCCCTGAGGATGCCTCGCCATCTTGGAGGCAGATGGACCTGTCGCCCCCGAGGGCTGCTGGCTGAGGGGACCTCTAGTTACATGTGCAGCTCTGTCAGGTGCAGGAGGTGGGGCCTCCATAGCCCAGAGAGCACCGTGGCCAGGGAAGAGCCTGCTCCTCTGCTGATTCTGCCGTGGGTGATTGCCAGAGAGGCTCAGGGCACACTGTGGGGAGTGGCAGTGGCCCCTGGGGTCAGCCCAGGACATCACCTCCGCCACAGCCTTACCCTGGGGCTGCTCTCTGGCTATGGGCCTGTCCCCCTACCTCCTGTAGCACATGATCCAGTTCCCAGGTGGCTCCACCCCCAAGCACAGGTTCTGGCCCGTCTCTTCCCACTGCTGAACTTGGCTCTGTGACTTTCCCAAAGAGAGTCCTGATTGCTGCTCTCAGATGGCAGCCCTGACAGCCACTTTCAGTGTCCCCAGAAGTGGGTGAGTGGACAGGACCCTGGGCAAGAGGTAGAACTTCTGTCTGCTAGGATGAGTTAAGTCCGCTCCCTGGCCTCAGTGCCGCCTGGGTAGCCGCCTGTCCAGCCCCAGCTCTGGTCTGAGGTTGCAGGCTGAGGGGAGGCCTGTGACTGAGCCTTCCAGAGGGCCCAGGGCCACACCAGGCCTTGCTAATGTCTTTACGGGGGCTGAGCATTGGGAGAGTCCCTGGAGAAGGAAGTCAGGGGCGGCCCACGAAGCCGTCACAAACTGCTGGGAACTGAGTGGGCCGACGGCCTCTCAGTGCCGGTCAGGGGGGCCAGGGCAGGGTCCAACTTGCCCAGACACCTGCCGCCTTCCTCCTGCAAGGGTGCTGAAGCAACCTGCCCAGGGGCGCTGCTCCTTTCAGAGTCTCATCAGCACACACGGAAAACAATTTGCCCGGCCGTGTTGCGTTGCCGCTGCCGTGTGCGGTTTGCTGCACGTTAAATTCATTATTTTAACAGGTCAATGCGTCTGACAGATATTCATTTGTGGGAGATGAGCACGGCTGCTTCTTTAATCCCTGCGGATTACTCGGCTCTCCCGAAAAGCGATACCAGCGACTTGCAGAGACTTTAATCTCAATCACTCCAGACTGTTTACAAGGAGTCAAAAGCAGGGAAAAGCGCCATACCCATCAGGGGACAGAGGCTCAGCCTTGGCACGTGTTGCGGTGGGGGGCGAGGGATGAAGGGGAAGTGGGGCACCCCAGGTGAAGCCCACAGACCTGGCAGCTTGGAGCACAGTCTGGCAGGGGCGTGGGGAAGAAGGCGCCCCTCTTCCATCAGCTGCAAGCTGCTCCCAGAGCCAGCGGCCATGCAGAATGGCGGCCTGGGTGGCAGGCGGTCCTGTGGTCGCATTCTGGATGCTTTCCTGCTCTTTAAAGTCTCAACAGCCCCACTGGGCAATGGACAGGGCCCGGTGTTTGTGAACAACAGGGGGATGCTTCCTCGTGGACAGACAGACCCCAAGTCCCCCAGAGCTGCTCCTCCCTGGGCAGAGTGGAATTTGCTCCACAGACTGCTCCAGGCCTGTCCTGGGGCTGCTGATGTGGGAGATGTGCTGTGCTGTGATGTCTCCAGCTAGGTACCTCCAGGGAGCTGAGCCTGACCCTCAGCGCCCCCCTGGCGGCCTCTGGGACCTTTCAGTCCTGGCCTGTTCCTCTCTGCAGCCCCTCTTCTCACCCCTACCTCCTCTTCTCTGCCTGTGGCTTCCCCTCTGCCCCTGGGGAGACACTGCTCTCTCGGTTCAGCCTGCAAGGGCTTCCCTCGCTGCCCCAAGGCCTGGGTCACCAGCTCCAGCTGCCATCCTGAGCCTGTCCTCAGCCTTCCACTTCCCCTTTCAGAATCGCTGCTCCCTGCACAGCAGGCAGAGCAGAGAGAAGCAGGGCCTCTCTGGAAGCCCCAGTCCTTGCAGGGTTCTCTGTGTGGCTGCGATGCACAGGGACCAGCGTGGGACCAAAGGCCCACCAGGCAATGCTTTGCTTTCCTCCTCAACCCCCGGAATATATACAACCAGACTCTACTGGGGCTGACATCCTCTGGGGAAAGTGTCCAGGGGATGTGTGTGTGCACACACATGCGTGTGCGAGGGTGGACATGCACATGCACACAGGCACGCGTGTTTATATGCGTCTGTTGCATGTTCAAGCTTTGCCTGTTTTTGAGTATGTTCACCCATGTTCCAGGGGCAGTGGCTACCTGTCCAGTGAATGAGTAATTAATTGGTGGGTGATAAAGCAATTAGCCCTAGAGCTTTCGAAAATAATGAACGAGGGTCCTGTAGATGTCAATATTTGAAAATACTAATTTAAGGCCTATTAGCTGAAACAAATTTTAATTAAACAGGGAATAATCAGGGTGATGAGAGGAAAATAAAAGATTTGGCCAGTGGCTGAGGGCCCTCCCGGAATGCATGGAAAAGGGCGGGCGGGGTGCGGCGGGGATCTGTGGTCTGAACCTGGCCAGCTGTCACCTGGGTGATGAGCCAGAGGTGTGGATGGTGAGGCCATAGCCCTGCTCTGGGTGTCGCAACTTGTCCGTAGGAGGACAGAGTGGGCCTCCAGGGAGGTTCTCACGGGGGCTGACCATAGGGAGGAAGAGCTGTGCAGAGAGGTTTTACTCTGCCATGTGTATCTCTGGGGTGTGGCTGAGTTTCCAAGGATGTCCCCAAGGTGTCCTGTGGGGTTGGTGGGTCAGTCTGCTCCTCCACAGGAGCGTCCACAGTTCCTGTGCAGTCAGTGTGATGCAGAGGCCTTCGCTGGGACTCATTATTTCTGTTTCCCCAAGCAGCATCACCCAAGACCCTGAACTCCCAGCCACGCACCCACTCTCACCCTGTCCTCAGAGAGTCTGCTATCAGTGGGGGCAACGTGGGACAAGGGGCTCGCAGGCGACTCCCAAAGCAGGAGCTGCAAGCAGCAGCAGCCTCGCTGGGGGCAGTGTGCCCCCTTCTCCTGCTGAGCCCGTGGCCCTGGGGCTCACAACGGCTGAGACAGTGCCTTACCCATCTCCGCATCCCCTCAACAGCATTTTGAATCTAGAGGGCAACTAGCTGAACCCAGCTGGTCTGGTGGGCACATGGGCGGTGTCTTATTCGCCTGGGTACCCAGGACCTAGAGTGGTGGCTCCAGGCAAACGATTGCTGAGGCCTTGGCCACTGCATCCCTGGGTGGACCTGGGGCCCCTGTATCTCTGAGTCGTGGTGAGGGAGCCTGGCTCGTGCCCCTGAAGGCAACAACCTCAGCGGGTCCTCGCTTTATCACAGGGGCTGGAGACATTGCTGGTGATAGGGGCGGTGCTCCTCTGAACACATAATCCAAGACAGCACCCTCCCCACTGCCGTGGGACACCTGTGACCCTGACACTGCGTCTCTGTGTTTGCCGGTGTGCCTTTGTGTCTGTCTGTGTCTGCATGTGCTTGTGCGTGCATGTCTGTGAGTGTGTGCCTGTGCCTTTGCCCATTTTTGTGCATGCTGGGGAGCACCTGTGTGTGTACCTGCTGCCTGTACCTGTCAGGGTCCCGGCGTTTTCCGGTGGGCAGCGCCACCCCATGCCAACACTTTTCTCCCCTCACTGCCTCAGCTCTAGCAGACAGAGGCAAGAACTCACCTCACACCACCACCTCTTTGTTTGGTTATTCACTTATGGTTCACCATTCCCAAAATGGTTTGAGGTGGAGACCTTGGTGAGGTGGGGCTGCCCCGTGGCCGTGTGCAGGGGCATTCCTGGAGGGCTTGCTCCAGGAAACCAGCACAGCCCCAGCTCCTCTTTGGACTGATTTGCACTGCGGACGTCACATGGGGCCACATCCTCCCCCCTACCCCGCCTGACTCCTGATCAGCCACACACCTGTACCTGCAGGTATAGCCCCCATGCAGTTTCTTGAATCCTTGCCTAGCTCCTCTCTGAAACCAAAATCCCCCGCCTGCTGGCTCCTCCCACTAATCACACCTCTTGTCTCAGCCCCTCCTCTGTCGTCATCTCTCCTGGGAGTCAGTCTGTCTCACTGCCCACTCCCCTCGCAGCCCTCTTCCCTAGAGGTGTACCTTGGTTGGGCACCCTGCCCAAAGCCATCCACCTGGCCCTGAGTTTGCTTTGTGGGTGGGAGCGACACAGCCTTCTGCCCCGCCTCTGCCCCTCCCCCTCGGCAGCAGAGCAGGGAGGGGGTGGGGAGGGGGGCAAGCACTCCGTCAGCTCTGGCGGAATTGAAAGTTGCATAATAACCTGGGGCCCCCTCGGAAACTTTTCATCTCCACACGCAGACTGATTAAATAGCAACAAAAATAAATTATGTATACACAGGGTTGTAAAAGCACCCAGGGACCAGAGACTTGGGGTCTGTGCCTCATATAAATGCAAATACTGTAATAGCATTGCCGTGGGTTCCCCTCCCCCACCCCCACCCCCATGCACCTGGGGCGGGGAGGGTTGCAACTGGCAAGGGTGGTGTGCAGTGGGATAACAGGCTCAAGCCTGCAGGGGTTTGAAACAAAACCTGAGCCGGGCACAAACTCATCCCAGCACAGGAACTGAAGGGGCAGCTGTGGTTTAGGGCTGAGCTCTCAAACAAAAGGCTGCAGCGGTGCGGTGTGCATCTATCCTCTGCTGGGCAGGGAGCCAGGGATTGTTCTCCAGTCTTCACACCCCCTCCCGGCCTCTGTCTGATCTCCTCCTGGTAGATAACGGGGTGGCTGGCAGGGCCCCTTCTGGCTACTGCCTCCCAAGGCTGAGTAAAAGTGCACGCCCTCAGAGTGCTTGCCACCACCACCCCAGCGCCTAGCCCCCACCCTCCCCAGAGTGCCTGGGGGGACAGCGGTGGGGGGGGGGAGGTGCCTCCACCCAGGGGAAGTATCTGCTGCTTCTCCTCGGCCCCTGAGTATCCTGGCAGGGTGCTGGCAGCTCACAGCTCACAGGAGCAGCCCCTCCGCCTGTCCAGTCTGAAGGTGTTTTCACTGCCCTGTCTCTGTCCCGTTTCCTGCCTTAGGCCAGGCTGCTGGAGGCTTGTGTCCAGGCCAGGGTCATGGAGCCAGTCAGGGGAGGGGAGGACTGGAGCTGCCACTCGGGATGGGTGTCATGGGTGAGCCAGGAGTGGCCACCCCCATCTCTGTTCCCCGAATGTGCCTTATTTATCACCAGCCCATCATCGGGTTCTCTCCACACTCCCAGTATACAGTGGGTGCCTAATTAAAACTGATCCTTTGATGATGTTCTCAGTCATTTGCTGAGAACAAGTGGTTCTTTTCCCGGTGGGCTTCCCAGCCCCTTTGACTTTTGTGTTCCTGTTCCATTATGTAACTGCCATCTCTCCGTTAGGCTACAGGGAACCTCAGCAGGTGAGAGTCAGTGTACTAAGATTCCATTGTCAAATCTCCCTGGCAGGTGAGCACAGCCCTGTCTAGCTCTCCAAGTGCCATCTTATCCATTCTCTCACCTCATGCTGCTAACACATGGTCAGGCTGTCTGGGAAGGTACCATCATGCCCAACCTGCAGATGAGGAAGTTGAGGTCTCAAGAGACAGTTTGCCGTCAGAGCCCTCGGCTTGTATTCTGTGGAAAGGCTGGGAAGGCATGGAATGCGTTGCCCCACCTGGAATATTTAATTTCCCACAGATTGCAAGGCACTGGGGGCTCAGGGGATGCCTGCTTCTGGGCCTGGGCTGGGAGGCGAGGCTCCTTAGCCTTGCGTCCCCTTTGGTCCTCTCTCTGGATTCACTCCTCCAGACCACACACAGGTACCTAACGGCAGCAGCGCTGGTAACTCTGCCCCAGGAAGGGCTCTGCCAGCTCATGTCTGCAGAAGGCAGTGTGCTACTGTGAGGGTCACTTGACAGTGCTGGTGGTGGAGGGCATGGGCTCCAGAGCCCGCCTTCCTGGTCCCCAGCAAGAGTGCCCTCACCCCAGCCATCCCACCTGGGCCCAATAAGTGGGCTGAGGGCATTCAATCTACTGGCTCTCTTGGACAGACCGAATCAGAGAACAACAAGTAAGAAAAACCATGGCAGGCCACATTGCTCTCCGACCTTGTCAGCAACGACAAACAAAGGGCAGCAAAGGCCACACCTGACCAGGCAAAGCACATCCCAGGGGCAGAGGGACTGGGAAGAGCTGGTACGAAAGGAAGCAGGATTACAGTGGGCTATGCCCCGGAGACGGCGACACTCTCTTGTCTTGCATGGATTGGTAAAAAACGTCCATACAAACAATCTCACTATGTGTCCTTCTCATACCTGGGAAAGAGAGAAGCCACTTCCGCCACACTCCTTGTCCTGGAGCATCCTGGAAGCATGGACCAACACCTGAATTACCACTGGTTCCATGGTGGGAGGTGCAGGCAAGCAAAGATGGGAAGACCTTTTGTGAGGGTGCAGGGAGCAGATCCTAGAGTGGGTAGGGGGAAGGGCCCCAGGATGTCTAAGGTGCATTCTGTCCCTAGGATTTTACAATTCGGTCTCTCTGAGAAGGAAAGGAGAGACAGAAGGGGACACAGTGGCAAGGTCTGGGTCCTGTATGGTGGCTTGCTCTGTGACTGGCTCCTTCAGGAATCGCAGGATCTGCAAGAAGCAGAATCGAGCGCTCACTCTACCCAGGGCGCCACAGAGAGCATGCCAGGTGCCAAGGGGTGGACCAAGACTAACAGGGCTGGGTGTCTGACTTCACCACCCTTACGGATTTGTTAGGGACAAGAGAAGCTGCACATAAACTCTGACACATAAACCATAAAAAGCAAATTAATAATGCAAGACTTAACTAATAGTTCAGAGTAAAAAGAGAAGCCTTGTTTCGAGGCCATCCATGATTAGGTGCCCAATGAGGAGTACAGACAACAAGGCTTGGGGTTGCTCTGTGGGGGAGGCGCCCACTTCTGCTGCTGGGCTCCTGGGACTCTCTGGGGGCCGCTTCTGGCATCGTCAGTCTATTAACTGCAGTTGTGACCATGGGGATTTGACTCCAGGGACTGACCAACAGAATCACCAACCGTCCGGAAGCCCCGAGTTGTTCCTGTGGCTACTCGGGGGGTGGGGCACTGTCATTAGTGACCTTTACGGGGAGCGTCTTGGGTGGCTTCTATCTCCCAGGGTAGAAGCTGACAGAGTGGGGGTGTTGCCACGACTCTCCCTGGGAGCAAGGCCGGGCGCCTCCTGACTCCAGCAAGGAGGATGTGGAGATGGAAGTGGGCCGTGGGGCAGGCTGGGGTACCCCTCCCCAGTGGGGTCAGGGGGACCCAGGTGCCCGGGCTTTTGGGAATGCATCACAGTTGGCCTTGCAGCAGCTGGCCTGTTGCTGCCCAGGCCACAGCTGCAGCCATGGCCCTCCCTGGGACAGGTGCCCACACCACTTCCTTAGGTCTCCCCAGTGCTTGGCTTGTACCCGCTGGCCTTCTAAACTCCCTCACACCTCTCTTCTTTGCATAGCCAATACCCTGAGCCAGGAAAACGGGTTCCTGGTCTTCCATGTGATGTGTGGTCTTCCATGTGGTCTTCTGCCTCCTCCAAAATCCTGCACCCCCACCCCTGCCTGGGCTTCCCTATGCTACCCTTTGGGGCTGGGGGAGGTGCAGGCCCTGGCCCCAGCCCATGCCTAAGGCCTGAGCATCCCTGCATGTGAGCAAAGCCCCTCCTGAGCTCAGCACACATGGGGGAATTTTTCCAGCGGAACTTTGTCCAGGAGAAAAACATGAGCATGAGGAAGCCACAGGGACTGCGCATCTCACAGGAGATACGCGTGGCTGTGCAGTGACCCGTGCGTGGCGCTGTTCCCCAGCCTGACTGCTGTGTGTGCCCTGCTGGGCGTGTCTGACACAGAACCGCCCTGCTGTCTGCGTTTCCGGACCGAGGTTGCTCTTCCGGGCTCCGGCCACCTTGCTTCCTCCCTGGGTCCCTAAGTATCCCCCCCCTTGCTTAGGAAGGTCTCCAACCCCCAGGTAGCTCGGCAGAGCTGACTGAGACAACTGACAGGTATTGAACTTAACAAACGATCATGCTCTCTCAGCTCAGGATCTCAGCAACACCCACTTCCCTGGGTGCTCTGTGATGATTCATCACACGGGTGCCTTCAGCCTGCCCCACCTCATCCATCCCAGCAGGTCACCGCAGAGGCGGCTGTACCCGCCGTGGCAGCCCCAGTCCACGCCCTGGCCCCCTCGTCCACCCCAGTGAGGCAGAGCCCACAGAAGCCCTCTGGCCCAGGCAGAGCCTGGCGGGGTGGGGAGGAGGCGCCCAGGCCTGGGGTGCAGTGGTGGAGGATGGCTGGTGGGGGCTCCCAGTCCAGCTGCAGGCTCCCCCCATTCTCCCAACTCCCTGTGGGCTGGCTTGGGCAGGAGGGGCAGCTGGCGGCAGCAGGAGTGATTTCACATCTTTGTTGCTGTAGCTGCTGGGCTGAAAATAGTCCTCTCTCTCGGGCAGGCTGGCTCGGAGTGTGAAAAACTGCTCCCGGGGAGTGGCAGGAAGCAGCCAGGGAGCAAAACGCACCACAGGCCTGGCGCTGCCTTGCTTACCTGAAGGGCAAACGGCAGCCTCAACTCTCCCACAGCGCCAACTGCTGCGGTAGCTTCAGACAGGTGAGCACCCTGAGCAAGCTTCAGGTGCTTCCACGTTCAGCCGCGCTCCTGCGCTGCCTCCCGACAGGCCTGGGGCTTCTTGCCTGGGGGCTGCTGTGCCAAAGCCCCACAGCAAGCAGAGTCTCATCCTCCAGCGACTCTGGACACAGCTGGAGCTGCCCTCGGGTGCAGACGTGGAAACAGGTTCAGAGGAGTCAGCGGGGCTGCCCATGGTCACACAGAGAGGAGGACGCCGAGCTGGGGTCGGCCGCCCGCCCTCCGCCCTCCAGGGAACTGTCTGCCCATTTGCTTCCCCAGCAAAGAGTTCAGGCTGGAAGGGGCCGGGGGGTGCTCACCTCTCCCAGCTGTGCTGCCTGGCGCTCGCGTTCGGGGTGCTCTCCCCTCTCCCCGGAAGCTGGTGGAGTTGCCGGGGCTTCAGGCACTTTCCTGTCTCTGTCCTGGGACCTGCATCTGAACTGCATGTGCGTGAGTATGGCTGACTGTCTACTCCCAGCACGATCCCCAGCCTTCATTTCCACCCTAAGGTACACCAGATAATTAAGTCTCTCTCATGCCTCCTCAGGATAATGCAGATTAATTTATTATTTAAATCTGAATAGAATATTAGCTCATTGTCTTACTAGTTGTGATAAACGCTGGTGGGGGCACAAGATGGCAATCCTCCCACTTTTCCACTGCCTGGCAGAATAGAAAGACCCCATGCATGGGCCTGGGGAGCAGCTGGCAGGGTGGGTTTCAGGCCCCTCCTGGGGTTGCACAGGTGGCCTCAAACACGCACCCCCAAATGGCTCTCTGAATGTGAGCCCACTCTGCAGCCCACCCCCTGCTCAGAAAAGAAAGAAAAGAGTGTGCGACAAAGCAGGGAGGGACTGAAAGCGAATTTCTCAAGCTGGAGGCACCCCCTCCTCCTACTGGCAGGTGACAGGGCAAGGGGGCTGGGCAAACACAGTGGTGTCAGCTTCCGACGGTCCAGGGATGGCTCCTGTCAATCTGCCCTTCTCAGAAACCGGGGATAAGGACATCTCCACTAGATGATCCAGAGAGCCTGCTTGGTGGGGCTGGTGTCCAGGGAGGTCCTCAGTGCTTTTCCACCCCACCCACCTGTGACCCCGAGGCCCAAGGTCAGGCATCAGAGTGGCCGCCTTTCCCTGGGATGCGCACTTGCCCTTCTGCAGGAGCTCAGGTGAGGATGCGCTCAGGCCGGTGGAGGAAGGACTTGTCCCTGCTGCCTCTGTTTGCCCCAGAGCTGTTCTCTCAGCCTCCCAGTCTAGGCTGCCAGTGACAGTGCTGGCAAGAGGCTGGATGGCCGGACTGCAGCACCAGCCTGGGAAGGGAACGATGCACCTTCCAGACAAGTGCCTGTGGTGTGGGCTGCATGCGTGTGTCCCCCAGAATCCCTGGGCTGGAGCCCCAGCTCCCAAGGTGATCGTATTTGCAGATGGGGTCTTGGAGGTGACAAGGTGTAGATGAAGTCACCAGGGAGGGAAACCCATGACTGTCCTTGAAAGAGGAGAAGGTGACGGGAACTTGCTCTCTGCCACCCCTTGAGCACACAGCAACAAGGGGGCTGTCGCAAGCCAGGCAGCGAGCCCTCCCCAGACGCCCAACCTGCCACCACCTTGGTCTTGGACTTCCAGCCTCCAGAACTGTGGGAAATCAATGCCTGTTGCCGAAGCCACGGAGTCTTTGCTACTCTGTGATGGCAGCCCGAGCTGACTGGGACAGGCCCACTTTACACGTGTGGAGGCTGAACCCTGGGAGGCCAGGTGACTGACTCTGGTCCCAGAATAAAATGGCGTTCCAGGTATCCGTGCATGACCCACGGACAGGGACCGAGTGCCCATGGCCAGGTACGGGGCAGAGGTGGCTGTGATGTGCTCCTGAGCCCAGGCTGCTGCACAGTGTAGGCCTCTCGATGCACAGAGCAGACACATCTCAAGCAGCTGCTGCCCTGACAGCCGAGGAAACCAAAGCCCAGGAGGCCAGGGCTTGGTGGCGGGAGGGGCCGGCACTGTCCCTCCCAATGCCACATACCCGACTGCATTCGAAGCTTCCTTGGTTGCAGCCGAACTTGGGATCAGCTGGCTCCTGGTCATGTTTACCCTGGTGCAGCCTCCCAGGTCTGGAGCAGAGCAGGCGCCCTTGGCACAGAAGGCGCAGGATCCAGCCAGGAAAAATATATGGGACACATCGTGTGGCTGTGGTTTCTTCACACCATCCAGTCATGCAGCTGGCAATTAATTTCTCCTATAAATGAAACACCTTTCATATCACTTTATCTGGAGAGCTTGAATTGACAGCAGTGGGTGTAATTTATACATACTTTTTACCCATCTGTTAGCTTCAGGCTTCAGGCTGCTTGTGTTTTTGCCTCCAATTCTCTCCCCAAATTGAAGGGATTAGGTTAGGATTAGGTGAGTGTTTTAACCAGATATTCAGAAAGATGGATGGTGAGGCTTCCAGACGGCTAAGGCCCAGGGGAGGCCTTCCCACGGCGGTGGCCAGGTGGGGCTCAGTGACCTGGGAAATTGCCTCTACCTGAGCGCCAGCAGCTCCTGCAGCCCAGATGCCGGAGCTTCAGGAGGCCTTGGGGACGCCCCAGGCCCACCCCCTCTTCTACAGAGGAGAAAGCCGAGGCCCAGAGACGCCAGGGGACTGGGGCAAGGTCGCACAGCAGGCGAGAGGCAGAGCTCAGTTCAGCTCGGGGTTTGGCTACAGTGAGCAGTGGAGTGGGGTAGCTCTCTGTCACTCTGAGAGGGATAGAGGGGGCATGGATGGGGCGTGGATGGGGCCTGGAAGTACTTGGCTGGCCAGGGCACAAGGCCTCCTGCCCCTTTGTGCCCATGGAGGTGGAGTTGCCATAAACTGAGATCAGGACCAAGGCAGAGCAATTTCTGGAGGCCTTTTGCTGATCATGTAGGTGTGTATACATATGTGTGCAATAACTGGGTGTGTGTGCACATGTGTGCGTGTGTATGTATATGTAATAACTACGTGCCTGCACATGTAGTAACTGCGTATTAATTGGATGCATGTACATATACGTACGTGTGTATGCCTATATGACACCCACTAGGGCTGTCCCACTCCTACCGGCCATCTACAGCCCTGTTAGAGCCCAGCCGGCTTTATTTTCTTCGGCACTATGTGTCATCTTCTCCCAAGGAGCTTTGTCTACCTGACCACTCTGCAAGCCTTAGGAGCCAGGGCTATGTTGGACCCCTTGAGGACCTCTTCACCCGCCTCAGCCCATCTTCTCCTGGAAGCTAAATCCTGGAGCTCCTGGGGTGGGGATGGGGTGTCCAGATGCAGGCTGGTTTGAGAGGCAGGTTCAGTCTGCATGACTGCACAGCACCTTGCCATCTCTGGCCTAAGCTGGGAGGGGTGCGTGTCTTCGCCTATCTCTGGGGACAGCATCTGTTGCCTGGAGTGTAGCGGCCCATTCACTGGAACATTCACAAGCCCTCCTCGGGCTCCCAAGATGTGCAGATGAATGCTGCAGGATCCTCCCCTCTGAGACTGCACGCAGGCTGTGGCCCTGGGACAGGAGCCCCTTTGCTACTGAAGGCGTCCACGGCTTCCGCCTCCTTCCTCACCTTCCCGCCTGGGCTCAGCCCTGGAGCCATCAGCAGCGAGACTCTGTCTGGTTAGAACCAGTAAAATAGTTTTGTATTACAGCAGGGACCTGGGGAGACTTGGCCATGAAATGTTACATTAGACCCAAGGTGTCCTGTACATGCTCCCGGTGGAGTTCTCCAGGCAGCCTTGGCTGGGGGGCCTTGGCGAGGGGGAACGTGCCGGAACTACCAACCAGGTGGGGAGGAGGGGATGCTGGGCCGCGCCGTCCCCCTGGAGCTCGGAGGACATCCGAGAGAACCGAGGAGGAAGGGCAGGCTCGTCCTTGCCTCCCGTTCAGCCCCACCGGGCCTTGCTGGCTGTGGCTGCATGCCCAGACTCACCTCGCAGTCCTGGGGCAGCCCCCATTGCTCCTCTCCCACCGTGGGGGGAGCACTGCCCCCTCGCCACATCACACGTCCCGGGTTTCAGCTCCAAAAATACAGGCACGGAAGGACGGGAGACACCGAGCCGAGGAGGTGAGCCCCGCAGGGAATAATTAGTGGATGGCACAGGCTCAATTGAAAATACAACTAGCCGCGTCCCGTGGCGCAGGTGATTAGTGCGGCGAGTGGCCCGGAGGGGGAGACAGGATGTTGGCTGAAGTCTGCCAGTCTCTCGTCACTCTAGCTCCCGACCCACCCACCCACCCACACCTAAGCAGCCCTGCGCTCCCCAACCTGCCTCATCAGCCACCCACCTGCTCATCTTCTTCAAGACTGAGGGTAAACCTCGTCACCCTCTGAACCCTGGCTCTCCTGTTGCAAACAGAGCTGAGAATTCTCCCCTCATCATCATTTAAAGGGTCAGGTGGACGTGAAGATGATCTGCAAGGTGGGTGGATGCATCGCGACTGCCGCCGACACTGCCATCGCCACCACCACCATTGTGTTGGCCACTGCCGACTGCAGAGAATTCTGATCCCCGATGCCAGGGAGCTGGCTGCCCCCTGTCTCTTGCAACCCAAGCAACACACAGAGAAAAGCAAACCCCAGGCTAGGGGCCGTAAGAGCATCAGTGGCCAGGCTAGCATTAGGGAGACCGCAGACAGATGCTGGCTGTGTGTGTGTGTGTGTGTGTGTGTGTGTGTGTTGCACTGGGAAGGCCTCAGGACCTGGAGCTTTAGTGTGAGTATGCTAATTGTTGGGAGGGAAGATATTATTTTCAGTAATGGGGCAATTAGGAAGGAAGGGGAGGGGGGAGGGAGCCAGAGTGGTTTGGCTGGGGCAGCCCGGTCCAGCCCCTATAGCTATGGATGGTGTGGCAGCCAGGGGCCATTATCCCAGGTGGGGCCATCTGCCTTGCGGTCACCCTCTAGCTTGCAAGGTCACTCTCTTTTGGTGAAGGAGCACATGACACAGACGGGGACACCTATTCACCCCAGGGGTTTAGGAGTGGCAGTCAGACTACCTCCCCGGCCACCACTGCACTTATGGTCCAGGAAGGTCAGCCGCCTCTCTCAGGAAGCCCTCCTGAGGGCCCACTGCAACACATACCCATTTCCCCTTCCTCTGAGTGCCCTAGGATGCTCCTGTCTGAACCGCAAAGACCCTCGGTGGCACCCTCTGGCACCTGGCAGGGGGCTGGACAGGCTGCTGGGTGAAGGGAGAAAGAATCACCCAAGGCCCAGCAGCCCGGCTCAGTGGAAGCAACAAATGAAAACAACCGCCGTGGCGTGGGGGGGAGGGAGGGGCAGCCCCGGCCTTGCATTCACCTGCCTGGAGGCTGCGCCTCGCTGTCCAGAAATAAAGCTGGAAGTTGAGAACCCACACTCACCACGCACCAGACTCTTAGATCTCAGATCCACTCCAGCTAGTCACTTGAGAATACTTAAAACTGTAGATCTTAGGAAAAAAAAACCATCTTCCTTTTGAAGCAGAAAATGGCCCATTTGCAAATTAATGGCTGGGTGGATCAGAAGATCCTGGAGGAGGGGAGGAGGGGTCCCTGGTGTCAATGCCCCAGGGGGTGCGTGGGGAGCTGGGGCTGGGTGGCTGCCTGAAGGACTTCACCTGCAAGGCAAGGTGATTCCCTGGGAAGGCAGCCCCCACTCACAGGATACGTTCCTGAATACGGGCCTGTCCTCTGCACGTTGGAGAGGAAGTGGCTGGGCAGCCAGGGGCACAGAGCCACCAGCCTGGGAAGGAAAGAGGGGTCTGGCAGGGGAGGCACCTTGGAGTCACAGTGTCCCCAAGGAGCCCCCAGACAACGCTGCATACCCTCCCCCTCCCCATCCTGTAAGGCTCTCCTCCCTTCCCCAAAACCCCCTCACCACCTGCCACCAACCAGGCTGCCTCTGGGTTCCTTTACATCTGTCTTTCCAGTCTTGCCTGCGCCCTTTCAAGAGTCTACCCAGTGCTGCATTGAGCCACTGCTTACCACGCTATCAGAGTGCAAGCTCGAGTCCCAGCTGTTCTACTTCTGATGTGGCTTCCTGCAGATGCACCCGGGGAAGGCAGTGAATGATAGTCCAAGTACCTGGGCCCCTGAACCCACGTGGGAGACCAGGAGAGAGCTCCTGGCTTCAGCCTGGCCCAGATCTAGCTGTTGTGGGCACGTGGGGGAGTGAACCAGTGGCTGGGGGATCTCTCTCTCTCTCTAACACTCTGACTTTCAAATAAATAAATTCATCTTAAAAAAGGATTCTACCCGATATCCCAGCCTTCCCTGACTTCTGCACATGCAGCAAAACAATGCACTTGATGCTCATCTTCCCAAACGGGAGCTCCTGCAGGGAGAGAACCTGCCCGTCTGCAATCCCTGCGCTCCTGTATGGCCAGGAGGGGTGGGAGAGTGGGGAGCAGAATCTCTGGCGAGCTGGATCAGACTACAGGGCCTGGCAGAGGGCAAGGGTCTAGCCTCCTTGCCTCTCTTCCCTTTCCTTTGCTTGCAAACGTGCGAGAAAGAAGACTAGAGGGATTATTCCGCTTGTTTATGAAAGCAGACTCTAGCACCAGCTGCCCCTCCACCCTGTCCCACGCTGTCGTGGTACCTGCACTCTCCCTCTGCACAAAGGCTCTGGGCTGGCAGGAAGGGGGCCCCAAGCCTGCTGCGAGATTGGAGGGAGTGCCCTGAGGTGTGTGCACGTGTCTAAGGTTGCAGCCACGACTCTCCAAGCAGGCTGACGTCATTCATGGGGATGGAGTGGGGATGAGGCTTCATTCCCTGAGTGTCTGCAAGGCTCTGTCCCTGGCAGCTTCCGGGAGAGGGGCCGGGCTGCCCTGGCCTTGGCTCCCTCTTTGTCACCAACACGGAGTCCTGAGCCGGTTACTGCTGTCCCGAGCTCAGTCCCCACTCACCAGATATTTGCTGCTCACCACGCAGTGCCCAGCAAGACGTCAACTCAAACACTCACTGTGCTTATTCTGAGTGCTGAGCCCTAAAATAGATGCTAAAAATGTAGAGGTTTCTGAAGCTGAATATAGGACCAGTGATGCACACGCACGTGTGTCCGCCAGACTCTCCTCACGCTCCGTAATCCCTGGCCTTGATCTCAGCACCACCACTTCCTGGCTGTGTGGCCTGGGACCAGTCTATCCACTTCTCTCTGCTTCTATGCTCTCATCTGCAAAATGGGTTGCTGTGTGATTAAATGAGTGAACACATGTCAAGTGCTAGACCAGTGCCTGCCATGTTGCTATTTCTCAAGTTCCTACTACGTGCAACAGACCTTGGATGTGATGCTGGGTCCCCTTCCCTCACCCCTGCCTTGACCCCCTGGTTCCTTTCCGGCACGTGGGGCCCACACCCCCGTGTAGACTCCCTGTGTGGGTGACCGCAGGCGGCGTGTTCCTGCTGGACTGCAGCAGCAGGACACAGGAGCCCAGAACAGGTCTGGGGACACTGGGCAGTCAGAAAGGAGCTGCTGGAGGCTTTGACAGACTCCGCGAGAGAGGCAAGGATGGGAGGAGGCAGAGGGTGTCGTCTGAGAGTCGTTGGGGGCATTGGACTCCATTTATGGTGAGGTCATTTATGAATATTAAATCCTTTGCTCCAGGCTCCAGAGATTCCCACTGCCCTGCCCTGCCCAAAAGCCAAGGTTACAGACATAATAAACAAAGCTGCCCTTCTCCAAGAGAAAAGCGTCTCATCCAGCATGCATACATGCACACATGAGCACAGCCCCCCACGCGCGACGCAGGCACCGGGCAGCATGGGAGGAGGAGGGGAAAAGGCTTTTCTGCACTGTGCACGGCCCTGCAGGCTCAGGATGGGGTGCTGTGGACCAGGCTCCAGTTCCCTCCTCTGCCTCCCCTCTCAGAAAAGCTAGGTACAAACCTACAGCAAGCTCTCCAGACAATAACAGGAGTGTCCAGGAGAGGGCGCTGTTGGAGCATGCTGTCGGGGCTGGTGGGCTGCGGAGGGGCACACACAGCCTGGGCCTGGAAGGGGCGGTGTGATTGCAACGTGGTGAGCTTGTTACACCTGCAGAAAGCCCGGGGCGCTGCCTGTAACCAGCACCTCCAAGAGTGGTGGACTAGGGTGCCTGGTGTGAAGACGGGGGTGGCGCCTCCTCCCACCTTCCACACCCATTGACAACAAGGCAGCAGGAGCCACCAGGAGCCCAAGGGCCCCCACAAGCGTAACCAGGGGACTTGCTTTCTCTCCTCCCCCAGGGGACAGCAGTGGAGCCCAGTAGGAGTGTATCAGCCTTTCAGGAGGCAGAGTCCCCAAGGAGAATTTGGGGGACTGCTGGGCAGGGGTCTGGGTCCGTTGGTCCTGGCGCTGGCATCCAAATGTGTGTGTGTGTCACTCAGGGCTGTCACCTCTAGAGCTGCCGCCAGACAGCCCGGGGCTGAGTTCCAAGGACACAGTGATTAAGATGATTAAGCAAAGGAGAGAGCTGGAGTTTGGGGGGAGGGGGAGAGAGGGAGGCAGGCAACACGGACAGTGCCACCACTGGGTGACAGACAGAGGAAGGCAGGCGGAGGGATGGGGAAGGGACAGACACATGGGCAAGGACTCGGAAAGAAGGCGACTCCCCAAAGAGGAAAGGGAGGGAAGAACTGGTTCATGCTGTGTGACTCCCCCAGAGCCTTCCTGAGCCGCTCCAAGAGGGACGAGACACAGGGAGCAGACAAGGGGACGAGGCGGCAGGGTGCTGGGGAGCCTCACGCTGCCTGTGCAGGTCTCTCTCTGTCTTTCTATCGCCACAGCCACCCCCTCCTCCCCCTGCTCCTCCTCTCTTTGAGCATCTACTATATGCCAGGCACCACACGGGCACAGCTTTTATCCTCCTAGCACGCCTTCCAGGCAGGTATTAATATCTCCACTTCATAGACAGGGGCGGGGAGGCTCCGAGTGGCAAGAACCAAGATTCTGCCCCCTGGCTCTGTTGATGTCATCTTCCCCTCCAGCTGCTGTGGCTGTTCCAGAGAAGGTTCCACACAGGGAGGGTTTGCTTCGGCAGAGGGAGACCCACCCAGGGGTGAGGCTCTGTCCAGGTGTGCTGGCACTGGGCTGTGTGTGTGTGTGCGCGCGCATGAGACGAGGGCTGGGCAAGGCACAAACCCAGCAGCTATGCCCACTTCTGAGCCCCCATCTTCCCCCTGCAAGGCCAGCCAGCACTTTGTAGGGTCGTCCAGGGCTCCCTCAGCGAGCCAGCAGGTCAGATGGGTTAGGCAGCTCCTACCCACCCGTCCCGTGCACAGCCCCAGCTGCTGGAGGGGCTGGGCCAGGCCCGGATGGCTCATTCCAGGCCTCCAGGGTCTTCACCTGCAGATGCTCCCTGGAGGACATGGACAAGGAGCTGATCGGAATATGGGAACAGAAGACCTCGCGCTGCTCCTGAGGCAGGCTTTGGTACCCACTGCCAGCCGCTATGCACGAGGTGGGGACAGGAGAGGCAAGGGCCGCTGATTCCCTGCCATCACGCTGGTGTCCTGGCTGTCACTGAGGAACCTGTACCCCGGCCTCCTGTGCAACGTGGGCTCAGCCCCTGGGGCGTCTGACTGAATGCAAAGCCCTGCCCTGTAATGAACACACCCAGCACAGCTCCTGGCACTTGGGAAGTGCTTGGCAAGTCGTAGCTAATCTCTCTTTGATCATTAGAGCTGTCATTTATTATCCTTCTCCCTGCTGCTCCCCATTCCCTTGCTCTGAGCCTCTCCCGCATGGTTAAGCCTGTTTTCAGAGGGGCCCCATGGTGTTGGGTCCTCCCTGTGCTGGATGGATGCCTGAGAAAGGCACAATGTTCCCATGGGACAAGATACACCACTACCACGCCTTTCCCGGGCACCGCAAGAGACATCCTCGCTTCCACCACTCGTTCACTCACTCATCCATTCGCTGTGACCCGGTCCCTCCTGGGACACCTAGCAGGCGTGATGAGTTGCAGAAGCAAGGAAAAGTGCAAATGTCCTGCCTGAGCAGCCGAAGCGTGGGTACGCATGCGTGGTGGTGTGTGCTCATGCGTGTATGGTTGTGTTTGCGTGTGCTCGTGTGTGGTCATATTGGAGTGTGAATGCTGGAGTCCTGTTCCCAGAAAGCTGATGAAATGGCACCATGGGCTGCCCATGCAGCCAGTCAAGTGGCTTGGGAGCCTATGACCGATCCCCCGGGCCTGAATCCTCGTGTGTCAGAGTGCATCCCAGCAGTTGTACCCTCGTGAGAAGCCTCAGCCTCACATGTCCTCGCCTGGGCCCCGCAGATGCTGAGCAGGGAAGGGAAGTGACTTGTGCAGTGTCCTCCCCGCTCCCCCGCCCAGGTGCTGGCCTTCCCAGCAGGGACCGGCGCCCTCTCAGGGTCTGGCTCACCAGCAGCTGGCCGGGGGCTCCTTAGGAGCAGCCCTGGACCCCGGCACATCCGTGGCTGCCAGAAGGCTCCCAGCCCCCTCACAGCTCAGCTGCAGTGCGTCACAGATGTGCGTGTGGCACGGGTCTCTGCCCCCTCCGCCCCTCTGGAGTTTGACTTTCTCTTCAGATCTGGGGGACACTTAGTCAGCTGCTCAGTCCCTCCTCCTGTCATTGGTCACCTCTCTGCGTGGGCTGTGTCCCCGATGGCCAGTGCTGTGGGGCGACCCTCCCTATACGCCCACACAGGAGCACCTCCATTTCTCCTCGGGTGCTAGCCTCGGCCTAGGGACCTGGTGGTGCTCTGTGTGTCTCATGTTAAAAGCCACGGGAAGCGTGAGGTGAGCCAGTGGTGGCTGCTCACAGCATCACGTGGTCAGGACGGGTAACTCGTGGGATCACTATGGTGCTGGTGTCAATGCTTTCTCTCCTGAACTGGGGTGTGTGTTTGTGGAGGGCGGCTCTGCTTGTCCCCAGAGGCCTTGGGGTGCACAGGGGACAACCCGAGCCTGCTGTCTGGGAAGGAGGTGTTGATCCACGACTGCATCACAGAGGAGGGGGGGTCCTCCCCATCCTGCAAGCCACCGTTAGCTGAAGCGCCACTGCAGCTGGGACCTCAGTGCCCTGGAGAGGGGGTGCCCAGCTATGAGCTGCTTGGTGACTGTCTGACTTGGGAGGGGGGCGGCAGTGATGTGGTAGCCACTCAGCGGTCTGCGCAGGAGCTGGGCCCCCGGCAGTGCTCCGGCATCTGGGAGGCTGGCGGGAACTGCCACGAGCCGACCTGACCGCCTTCAAGGGCACTGCCAGGAATAGCTGTGGCCACCCCGCCACCCGCGTGGTCTGGCAGCCTCAGAGTGCCCCATCTCCAGGCTGCACCGCCCAGGGCCCGTGCAGCCCTGCTCCCTGGCTCCCAGGGAGGAAGGCGCGGCGTGGTTTGGCCCTGGCTCTTCAGAATGCATCACAGCACCTTCCTACAGCTCGGCCCAGCAGCCTCTGCCCTGCCCATCACGTGGGCCTGGAGCTGTGGCCTCTGGCCAGTCATCCGGATACAGAGTCCACTGGCTGCTCCGTGTCAGCTCGAGGCTGGCCTCACCTGCTCCCAAGGGGTCTGTCCCATCAGGACTCCCTGAGGCACAGAGCCCAGAAACAACACCAGGGAGCTGTGGTGACCTGCTGAGTCCCCACTTGCCAGTAGCAGAGCCGGGCCACCAGCCCACAGCTCTCTGACCCTGCCCAGGTGTCCACAGAAAAGAAACCACTTCAAGACTGGCAGTCGGGGAGGGCTGCAGGGAGGAGGAGGGGGAGGCATCCGGATCTTTCTGGGCAGTGGGATTTGGGTAGAGGAAGGATGTCATCCCGAGTCATGGGGAAACAGGCGTCACCTTGGGTTGAGAGTGAGTGGACCAACGTGGCCAGCACGGTGGGATGGTAGAGGACAGGGAAAGGCAGAGAGGGGAGGCTGAGACCGTGCAGAGTCCAGGGTGAGGGACTGAAGGCAATGGGAGCTGTTGGACTCCAGACAGGCAGGAGGAATTTTGCCACCCATTCCTTCAGCCCTGCAGGGTGCACTGAGGTCCCTGCCTTGGGGACAGAGAGCCACACACAACCTGCAAGCCAGGGTGTAACTGGGTGGGGACGCAAACGAGCCACCTTCACTGTGGAGTGAAGTGTCCCACCAGGCACCCTGAGCAAGATCCTGTCTGCCCCTGGCCGAGGGCAGGCAGAGAGAGCAAGAGGGATGAAGGCACTGTCCCAAGGTGGAGAAATCCGACTCACACATAGCAGGCGGCAGAGAGACCTGGGGTGGGGGTGGGGGAGGTTTGCAGGCTTCCCAGGGGAGGTAGGCAGGAAGCAGGAAGAGTGAGCAAGGTTTCGAAGCTGCAAGGACTGTGTATGGTCGTGTTTGGGTGTGCAGTGTGTGGGGTCATATTTGTGTGTGTCCACGTGTGTGGTTGTGTTTTCATGTGAACATGTATATGGTCCTGTTTGTGAATGTGTGTGTGGTAGTGTTTGTGCATGCATTTGTGTCTGGTCGTGTCTGAGTGTGCATGTGTGTGTTTGCATGTGTGTGTGTTGGGAGGAAGGAGGAGACAGAGGGGACCTGGCTGCCTGAAAACAATGTGTGTGTGGATGGGGAGAGGGCTAGGTGGCTGTGGCCCAGGGCTCTTCTCTTTTCTGTAAGACCGAGTATCTCCCTCTCTCTCTCCCTCTCTCCCTCTCTCTCTCTCTCTCTCTGTCTCTCTCTCCTCTCTCTCTCTGCATCTCTGTCTGTGCCTGTCCTCCACCTCCCTGCAGCCTCTCGCTCGGGAGCAGGAAGAGGCCTGCAGGGACAGCCGTGTCCCTCCTGCCTCCCGCTTCCCTGCCCAGGTTTTTTCTCAGGCTCCTTATTCAAGGCAGATAAAGTGCGTGCAGCTGCTCCCAGCTGAAGCGGGCCTTAATTGCACCCCCGTTGCCATGGCGATCCCTGATGATCTCCGTGGCTGGAATGCTGCCCTCCTGATCTCCCTGCTGGGGCTCCGGCAGCCCCGCCTCGAAGGCCCCCACCGGCCCCCTCACGGGGCCATGAGAGGGCTCCCCGCATGCCCGCCCCTCCCTTCAGGCACCGCTGTCACCACACCCGCGGGCCTCTGCTACTGACTCACTGCTCCAGAGCGCCTGCATCCGCGGACACTCATGCACTCCTGCCAAGAAACAGGACATTCGTCCGTTACAGCCTCCGCCTGGATTTTGGGGGCTGGGGAGGAAGGAGTGGGGTGACAGGGCCATGCCTGGGCTCTGTGCCCTCACCTGTGGCTCTGCCTGAGCCACACTCACCGCAGGGGGAGGCAGGTGGGAGCCTGTGACCAGCAGGGAGCGGCCTGTGGGTTACACTTGTACCTGCGGGAGCACCAGGACGCTGGTGGAGGGATGGGCTCCAGGGCTCCCTCGGTGCCGCGGCTCGGAGGAGGGGAAGCCCCACCCCAGGAGAGCAAGGGGCAGTAGGGAGGAGCCCTGTGGGCACCTGGGAAGAAGAGGACATGAGGCAAAGCTAATGGGGAGGTAGCTTCCAGCACCTGGGGGGCCCAGGTAGGGTCTGCTGTGGTCCAGGAACGTGTGGTGTGCATGTGTGTGTATGCATGTGTGCCTGCACATGTGTCTGTATGCATGCACGTGTACATGCTTGTGCAGGGTGTGTGTGTCCCTGTTGTGAGTCTATGTGCATGTGTGTGCCTGCACGTGCAGCGTCTCTGTGAACATCCATGTGTGTATGTGTGTGTATGTGCGTGAGAGCACAGCATGTGTGTGTGTGTGTGTGTGTGTGTGTGTGGTCCGCGTCCCTGTGGTGCACTCCCCCCTACAGGACCCCGGCTGGAAACAGGGCTGGGCGACACTGGCATGTCTGTGTTCACAGCTCAGTGGCTCCTGACAGGGGTCTCAGGGAGGGCAGCTGTACTTAGAGCCCAGTCAGCACACCCCGGGGAGCCATCCAACACGGAGTGGGACAGCTTTGAGCAGCCCCAGAAGCCCCTGGCACCAACCCCTTCTCCTGCTGAGCAGGCCACCCCCAACCCTTCCCTGGCTGGGGCCCGGCATGGAGGGGCTCTTTGTATCAGGCTCTGATGGGCCCACTCAGCCTCCTTCCCCACTGAGCACACCTCTGGGTAAGCCTGGGGCAGGAGGGGGCCCAGCACTCTGCGCCCATCCAGCCTTTCTCGCCATCCGAACCCTGTCTGCGCCTGCCACTTGGGCTAGCTGTACGGCCTGCCTGCCGGTGGGGAGCAGGGCAAGGCCTTTCAGAACGGGGCACCCCGGGACTGCCCTGATCGCTGCCAGCTCTGGTGGCAGCTGGGTGCACCTCCCACCCCTGAGCCACGTGTGATAATGCAGTGACAATGATAGCAGCAGCAGGAACAGCAGCCACCGCTGATGCGTGGCCAGCACATGCCGGGTGCTGAGGGTGGCACTCGCATCGCTGGTATTAGTTCTCTCTCAACCCTGGGCAGAGACCTGAGCCTGCCCGCCCTGAGCCTGGGGAGCAGTTCGTCTCCCTTTTGGCTGTCTGGCAGGCCCCAGGGGCTCCAGCGTCACACACCCCCCACCCCCGCCCCATGCCTGTTTTGAAAACAGAGCCACTTTCTGGGGAGGATTCTGCAGGAAGGTCTGGGCCTGTGGCCCTCCGCCATCGCAGCCCCACCCCACTATTTGGGGGCCGTCCTCCCTTTCCCAGAGACCCCAAAGTGAGGGACGTTTCCAGGAACGTTTGCGGAAAGGCTTGCAAGGGCCCAAGCTTCTTATCTTGACTTCAGTCACCACCGAAACGTCTCCCCTTTCTCATCCCCAAAACAGCTGCAGAATTCACCTCTGTGCAGCCACATGGCAACTGGGACCCAGCATAGCCCCGAGCCAGGTCTCCCGGCCACAGCACTCTGAGAAAGGCTGGTACGTCCCACTCACTACCAGCCCCCAGGATCCCCGGTCATAACCCCTCCTGCTTCCTACACACACTCCTCACCTGGCCTCTGCACCTGCTGCCTGCTCTCCCAGGATGACACACCCCACCCCCAACGGTCCTTCTATGGCCCCAAGTATTTGCCATGACCTCCAGAAAGCCCCTCCCTGGCCTACAAAAACCTTGCCCCCTTTACACAAAACTGACCACGTCACGCCCTTTGCTGAATGATGGGTGAACAGCACAGGCAGCGCAGAGGAACAGGTGTGTGTGGGGGGACTCCCCAGCCTGTGGCCCAGATGGGGCAGGATACAGGTGGACTTGGAGGACCTCAAACGCAGGTGCAGGCACTGATGGAACAGGCAGAGTAATGAAAAGAGAATTCCCATGGGAGCCACTGCCCCGTCTTTTCTCCTACCAATAAATAAGGAGTCCTCACCAGCAGAGCAGCTTCCTCCTGCAGCAGGAAACAGATGGCCCAGACCAAGGGCGGGTGCTCTCCCCATTCCTCCTCCCAGCTCTTCAGAGGGAATCAGGCCCAGTCACTCAGGCCGCCCTTGGGCCTTGCCTGGGGTCAGAGGGGATTGCCCTGGGGAGGAGGGAGGGAGGCAGCTGTCCCAGGGGCCATTCTTGTCCTCTCACATTCTTGGGCCCTGCGATTCTCCCTACTCAACACTACTCCAGTGTTGCCTTCAGACAAAGTGATCTCTCATGCAATTAAGGGGGAAAATCGCTGGAAACAGCTTTGCAGAGGGCAGTCCCCAGGGAAATGGAGCAGCCGATCACACGCCCTTGCACGCCGACAGGTGGCACTGAGGCGCCAGGGGTCTTGTAGGCGACCTCTCCCAGCTTCCCTGCCATGAGAGGCCCAGGTTCCATTGTGACGATCTGAGTCGGGCCCCAGGCACCTCTGGCGGCACTCACAGCCAGCCACCCCTGCCGACCTCCTTCCCAACCCTAGCACCTGAGCCTACATGGTGTCCCTTGGCCTCACTCGTGCATCTGCTGCCCTTATCTTCCGGGAGCTTTGAGGAGGCAGCAGCATGGCTCCCTTGTCCCTGAGCTCACCCACAGCTTTGCTCATAGCCCGGCCTTTGATAAAACTTGTGCAGTGCTGTAACCCATGGCTCTGTTATGGGCATTCACCAACGTAGAAACGTCCATCAGACATCCCGAGAAAGAAACAGAGCCCGGCTGGCCAAGCATCCCTATTCTCAACAGCATGCTTTGTTTAATTAACTGTCTCCGTTGGGGGCTGTTCACACACTAAAAGATATTTTTAAAAATCGCATGATTAACCTTGGGAATTAGAGCCAACTAAACACATTGTTTCCACGTCCACCAGGCTCAGGAAGCAGCCACTGGATGTGCTAAAGCCCCAAAGGAGGAGACAGAGCAGCCATCATTTGACTACCTGAAGGAGAGCAGCCATCAGTTAACTATTTGGAGGACAGTGGTCATCAGTTAATCACCTGTGGAGCAGCAGCCATCAGTTAACTACACAGCCCATCCTGGCTGAGGTGGGTGAGGGCTGCGTGGGAGGACACAGGCCCCATCCCTGCAGTCCCTACAGCAGCACATAGGTCCTTATTCCTCCTCCCCCATCCATGGTTTGCATTGCTAAGTGGTACTTTGTGGGGGAGGGAATCCACATTTGTATGTATTTCTCTGCCTCTCCACTCAAAGTCTCTGGGCTTTTGAATATGAGAGCCTTTTATTTTCTTAAAACTGCAGCTGTTTTCATTTAGTCCTGTGGATTGAACACAAAGGTGGGGTGAGTGCATGGGAGGTGGTGAGATTCTCAGGCTCGCTTGCCCACACCTTCCCAGGCAGGAACCAGGGCCCTGGGGCTTCTGTCTTCTTCCCGAGGCCTCTGTGATTTCAGCACCACCTTGGTCACCTGCGGCAGAGGGGACCCCAGAGCCTCAGTCCTGCTCTGCTTCCTCTCTGGCTGCCCGGCTGCCCCCGCCCCCTGCTTCTCCTTGTTCTCTGGACCCTCTCCTCTGCCTCCAAGGCAGGCCCCCCTCCGTTTTCCCTCCCGTGGCCTCCTCTCCATCTCTACACCTGGCAACTCCTCTCCATCATGGTCTTGGAAGGGTCCTCGGAGGGCTGGCCTGCAGCACAGGACTGTTGTGCACCTGGAAAGACAGCTTGTCCTGCTGGCCCAGGGGTCTGCCCTTCCCAGGTGGGCTGAGGGTCCGCCCTGCCACATGCAGGCTCTGGGTCAGCAGCCCACCTTGTCCTGCCCTGTCCAGCCCTGCACCTCTGATAGCCTGGGTTCATAACAGAAGATTCTTGAAGGGCTCAAGGCCACCTGGCTCCATGGTGACCCGACTCTCTTGGCTTCAGGGCTGTATCCTGACCAAAGGGCTCCTGCTGCCACCTTCAACTGAATTCTCCTGGGTCACTGGCGGGGTGGGTCTTCCTGGCTTCCATTTCCAGAGCCAGGACGGTGCCCTCTTGTGGACATTTGCTCTGGGGCTCGTTCCAGATGCCCCACAGCTGTGTTGTTCTCCGGGCTGCAGTCTGGTGCTCCTCTTCTCTGGGCAAGGCACAGGGCCCCAGACCCAGGCCTGCCTGCTTGAAGATCCAGCTTCATCCTACTGGTCCACTTCTCTTCGGGTACTTGGATCAGAGATGTGCAGTATGAGCCTGGCCCACCGACTTCTGTCTCTGGGCCTTCGGTCCCTGGCCTTCCTGGAAGCATCCCTCTCTGGGGGTGGGTGTCTCTCTTGCGGGAGGCCTGGGGTAGCTGCCCCCACTCTGCAGGAGCAGGGTGAGACACAGGGAGGCTGGTCCTGTTGCTGGGTGTGTGCAGAAGCCCGGCTGCTTCCTGGAGAACGCAAGGTCATCCCAGCATCTTGGGCTTCCCTTCTGGGGGACTGAGCTGGCTCCACATGACCTCTGTCCTCTAGGACGCACCTGGTACTGCCTCTGGTAGATGCCCCAGTGGTCCCGAGTCACATTCTGGGCCATTGCTGAATGCATTGGGCCTTCCTCTTCCTCTGAGTAGTCTCCCCAAAGATCACCCACCCCCTCTGGTAAGGCACCTCCTGGCAGCCTCTTTGGGCCCCGCACATCCTGACACCCTGGGCTGAGCGTCCTGTTGGGCCACGGGGAGTGGGGACAGCTTGGAGAGGCGAGGGGGAGGGGGTTTCTACCTACCCACTTCCCAGGCAGCTGCAGAGCACACCCAGGGAGTCAATAGGAGGCACACAAAGCCCTTGATTTGCTGCGAGATCAAGGGTCAGCCTGAATAACTCATTAATTAACCGAGCAGGGCTTCCTGCTATTGACAGGGCCTGGGAGCTCGGCCTGGGAGCAGACCTCACATCTCGCAGTGCGAAGACCGTCCCAGCCTCCCTCCTTGCTCTCTCTTGCCTGGCGCCCACCAGCCTCTTGCATCTCCGAGCCCCACTTGCCCCCAGGAGGCTCTGGCTGGGCAGAACTGAGAGTGTGGCCCTTCTGCTTTTCATCCGGACCTGTGAGCTGCCTTCTTGTCCCCATCCCTGCGACCCCTCCAGATGCTCATTGACATAACAGGACCCAGGCACTGCGTGGCTCCCACGCACCTGCAGATGCTGCTATTGGCTGCCTGTCACCAGGGAGAGGACAGGACGGGCTGATTCACACTGAGGTGTCAGGAGGTGGGTGGGAGGGTGGTGACTTCATTTTAACCAGGGTCATGCCAGTGTAAGCGCACCTGATGGGACTGCAGGCACCAAGGGCAGGCTAGGCAACAGGATATTTTGGGTGAGAGAGTCCTTCTTGTTGAACTCTGGGTCTTGGAGCGGGGCTGGTGCCTGGGCTGCCCTGACTCTGGGCAGCTCGGTCTCCCATCAAGGCCCAGCTTCTCTCCCCTGGTCGTGAATGTCTGAGCATGTGCTGCTGTCACCTCCACGTCCATCTCTGGCACCTGAGCCTCTGAGCTTCCCACGTGCACACTGGAACGCACACTCCCGCCTCTGGAGTAACGTTTGTTCTAACCAGGAGGCACCTCTCATGGAGCCTTCTCCATGGAGGAGGCTGGCCAGCTCATTCCAATGCTGTTCCTAGAGCACCCTGCTATCACCCATCACTGTGGAAGCAGGGCTGCGTGATCAGGCGTTTCGTCCCCTGGCATGGACAGAGGTCCTTCAGCCTACTCTGTTGGGCGCACCAGACAAAGGAGCCCACGCTGCAGTTTGCGGGGCCTCTGTGATTGCTTGCAGAGCTCATCCTCCGGCTGGCGTTCGTGGAGCCTATTGCTGTTTGCAACGTCTGCTGTTTCTTGAAGCGCCTGTCATGTCACTGGCTTCACAGCCTGTGCTGTTTGTAGAGTCCATTGTTTGTAGACCTGGGCGGCGCACACAGAGCTCATCACTATCTGCAAAGCTTGCTGCTGCCACCTGTAAGGCTTGTTGGAGTTTGCAGATCCTGATAGTGTGTACAGAGCTCATCATGGTTTGCAGAACCTTGCCGAGTTCCTCACTGGTTGTAGAACCAGACACTGTTCGTAGGCTCTGTTGTCCTTTGCAGACGTCAGCTTGGAAGGCTGAACTCATCAGTACCCACAAGGCTCGTTGCTGTCTGCAGAGCTTGGCTCTGCTTACAGAACCATCATTTCTTGCAATGCACCTCCTGGCTGGAGAACTTGCTGCTATTCAGGACTCATCATGGAGAGTGGAGCCCGACTCTCTGATTCTACCTCCTCAGCCTGGACTATCTCCCTTGTGGTGAGTTCAAGGAAGTGAGGCCATACACTGGGATTTAAAATGTTTTCTTGCACTCTCCAAGGTGGCTCTGAGTTCAGGTGCCACATCATTCCCCCTCTCCCACCTCTGTATGCCCCCAAGACACTGGCTCCAGGCTCAGACTCAGTTTTAGACCCTCTAAAGCCAAGAAGCTCCAAGTTCTCTCCTTCTGAGAGCTCATGGGCCACATAACTAATTCTCCCATCTTCTTTGCTCAGAGCTCTTCCAGTCGGGTACCTGGATTCTGTTCCTTTTGTCTGCTCCCCCTCTTTGGCACGGATACCTAATGTCATCTGTAGAATTCACGAACAAGCTGCCCTGGCAGTGTGAGGAGCTGGGACTGGACAGGAGTTGATGTCATGTGTCAACTTCACTCTGGGACTTTGACCTCAAGGCTATCTTTTCAGTAGCTCTTCCCCATGGGCTTCTGCACTGGATGGGCTGTGCTCACGCGCTAAGGGGATCTGCTGGGAGTCTTGGCAGCCTCGCAAGGTTGTCTTTGGCCATGGCTAGCATATCCCACCCAATCCTGGTCACCTTCAGATACATTTAGTCCCTAACACCACATTCACCTAGGAACCCCGTACTGGGCTGAGTGTTTACCGTGGGGACACAGACATGTCCCTGCAAGATGGGTTTGGATGACACAACTTGTGGTTTGTCATGGTAAACCAGAAAGATGATCAAATAGCAGTTTACACGGACTTCTTAACCAAAATCTAGCTCTTCCAAATCTGAATAGATGGGCAGCACTGGTCAAATGGGATGAAACAGAAAGACTGATCTGATGTCACAGGGCTTCTTCGGGAAGGTTCCTAAGTCTTGCTGCCGCGCAGGGCGCACCGTGTCTGAACACCCTGTGTTGAGACTGTGTGAAGATCCTAACCCCATTGTTTCTGCTCGGAGAAAGTCTGTGACATGAAACCCATAGCACGAGCACATCTCCCACTTTCCAGAAGAAATATTCAAGTTACCCCCAGGTTCAACAAGAAACACAGCTCCTCTGCTGAGTGAGGGGCTCGGAATCGCCCTCTTCTCTGCCCCAGGACCCCCCACAGAGGCCCCAGCTGGGAGCCTTGCCTGCACCAACTACTAACTGTGACTGGGTCTGGATTTCTCCAGCTTTGTCTGCTTCAGTGCCGCGGGAGATGGCCATAGGTTCCGGAGCAGGCCGGAAGCAAATTCTTTCCCTTTAAAACCCCCATTTATGTCCTTTGTTCTGAGGAGACAGTGAGCTTGGGATGTGTCTCACTGTTGGCTTTGTCCAGGGGGCCCGAGGCGGCTGCTGCTCAGGAGATAATTCAGAGTGCTAATGGCATACAGATGCATGCTAATTCATGTGCACACACACAAATTAGGCTGCAATTATCACAGGAACTATTTGCTAATGCTGGTTACCATTCGAACCATTACTCAGCATTGGTTACCGCAGACTGGCCGGTCAATACAGCTCAGCGTGAGGCCTGCCTCTCAGGCAGTCTTGGAACAGAATGGAGACTTGTGTCACCGTCAAGTAACAGCTGTGGGTTGATTCAACGTGGGAGGTGGGTTTCCCAAGGTTTACTGCGGGAATAGAATGAGCCTGCTGGAAAATGACACTCAGATCCCATGCGGGAAGCCAATGCCAGCCATAAATGCCTACAACACAAGGCATTCTGTGTGTAGAAGACACAAAAAACATCGACTCCATTCAACAGCTCTTCCCTGGTGTCTGCTGTGTGCCTGGGAGCCAGGGGCTCTGGAAGAGAAGATGTAGTTTACCCATGACTTCTAAGACAAGAGCTACTGCTCAGGGGCTGCTCAATGACCACAGGCATGGAGGCTGACTCCCTGTGGAGTCGACGGGGGTTCATCAAAGACCCTGCAGAAAGCAGGGCTTGAGTTTATTATCAAGGACGTGGGCAGATTTTGGTGCAGGTAAGGGGAACGGTGGTATTGTACGGCGCCAGAACCATCCTGCCAAGCCGCCAGTTGTACCTCAGAATGGTCAGTGGCCCCCGGGGTCACAGCAGGTGCTCTTGCTTGGGGAGTGGTTGCTGCCCACTCCTCCTGATGACCCCACCGAGGAAGGTGTCCTTGTGCACCTGTTGCAGGTAGGGAGGAGAAGGCCAGCATCCGGAGATTAGCTCTAAGGCCACAAGGTCGGTTGGACTGGAACCAGACGTCTGAATGTCTGACTGCTGGTGAGGACACTTGGGAGAGCAAGGCACTACTTGGGGGGGGGTACCTGGAGTGGGTAGTCATGGTGGCACTGCTGGAAGGGCTCCTGGGGGCCCCATGTACATCCTGCTCACCAGGGAAGTGTGATCCAGAGACACGAAGAGGCTGGTGCTTGGCCCATAGCAAGCGGCAGCAGAGCAGGGCAGGTAATGAGCTGTGCTCTCACTGTGAGCACTGTTGATCCAGGAGCACCTGAGAGCCCAACAGAGGCAGGAGGACGAGCTGGACACTGCCCCCATCTCAGAGATGCTTCTCTGACACTGCCTGTCAGCCTCAGGCAGGGGAAAGGAGACACAAACACTCTGACCTCCTGGGGGTGCTCAGTGGCCCCCAGTGGGCACTTTGGGCAGCAGGCAGGGGTTCCCACTGCTGGCTCCTGGTGGCACCCCTCTGTTCCCCTGCAGGCCTCCTGGTCTGGCTGGCTGGCTGTGGCCCTTCTGCTAATTCCTCCCTTGTGGTTCTTCCCCAAGACAGCGGCCAGGCAGGCAGGCTCTCGGCCACTGGAGATTGGAGTCCACAGTGAGGCTCTCAGTGGCCACAGCCCACGCCGTGGCAGGCGCTGGCATCCACTCTTCTGCGTGGAGCTGACAGCTGGTATCCCACGATTGGGGGGAGAGGACAGTAGGATCCTGGGAAGATGTTCACCAGGCCCATTCAGGGGAAGGAAAGGGGATGTGTGCACTAATGATGGCGCAAGGTGCACATGCAACTGCAGTGCCCCCGTTCTCTGTTGGGCGCTCTCGTCCTCAGGCCACTGCTTTGCCAGGAGACATGATGGGCACAAAGCAGTCCCTAGAGACCGTCCTCAGTATGTGTAGGATCTCACAAGGCTTGGCTCTGACAAACCCAGGCTGCAAACCAAATGCGAAGAAGAATTCCAAGACAACCGAGACTTTGGCATCTGCAAAGCCTGAGCCCCAGGGCGAACCCACGGACATGGCCTTCTGCAGGGCAGTATCGGGGGAGCCGCTCACGTGCCAGGGAAGCTGGGGGAAACTGGCTTCCACGGCTCAGAGAGGGAAGAGGTCCTCGATGGGCCTCAGGTCCCCAGGTGCACCTGCGGCCGAATCAGGTTCACAAAGGACTTCTGCAGCCGCTCATTTCGGGGGTCCCTGAAATGAACCCTGCAATGAAGTGGGAAACGATTCTTCCCACTTCTCAGATGAGGCTCCCCGGGTCACAGAAGTCAGAGCTGAAGACAGAGCCAGCTTCAGGCTGGGGCAAAGGGTCCTGCCTGCTCCTGCGCTCCCCTTTCACCCAGACAACAGCCCTGCAGGACCACGGCTCCCCAGGGAGGGAATTCCTCACACCTCTCCCCGGCCCTGCCTTTCCCCAGTGGGTGCGTGTAGGGGGCGGGTCCCTAGCTCCTGCTCTGCTCCCCACCCCCACGGGGCACTCCTGCCAACCTAGTGATTTTTTTTTACCTTTGTGGGCAGTTTTCCAATCTGCCCCCGCCCAGCTTAGTGTGACATTTTCCAGTTAGATGTCTACCTCTCTCGCCAGAGCCATTTAGGGCCGCTAATGAGGCCTCCCCTGGTTTGCGGTAATAGTGCCTCTTGTCCCCACCCCCACCAGCACAAGACACTGGCCACCCCTAGACCCCCAGACCCCTCCTCCTGACCCTGAACTTAGGTGACCCTTCCTGCCAGGCCCCTGCTTCCAGGGCACATTTACAGAAATGCCACTCAGCAGAACAACCCAAATCAAATGAACGCTAACGGGAAAGCTGCTAGCTTCCAAATTAGCGGTGCATAATTAGTTTCATGCACAAACCTCTGGAAAGCACGGGGAGCAGGCTGGTGAGACAGAGGGAGTAGTTTCCGTGAGGACGAAGAGGAAGAGCAGGAAGGGAGTGGGAGAAGGCAGGAGGGGGCGGCGTGCTGCTGGAGAGGGCCCGGCTGAGTGAGGCGCGGTTTGCGTTTGTAGACCAAAATCCGCACGCTGCCTCTTATGTGCTGGCCTTTCTGCAGCCTGCAGTCCACCAGCATGAGGCCCTTAAGACCCCCAGTGGGGCCCAATGCCCTGTTGTTCCCCAGCCTCCCTGTCCTGGTGTAGCTTAGCTCAGCCAGGCCTTTCCAGGCCCCTGGCTGGGGCTGCAGAGGTGGCCACTGGGCACGCTCGAGCTCCTGCAGGAGACAGGTACGCATCACCTGTGTCTGTCCTGTGACCCAGGACTCTGCCTGGGGGGACCTGCTGCTTGGGCATGGGGGTGAGTTTTGCAGACAGGCTGGTTAAGAATTCCAGAGTTGCCGGCACACCCGGGGTCACAGAGCCACCCTGCCAGGGTAGGCAGCATGCAGGTGGGCAGTGGAGAAGCCCACTGCAGCTTGTCTGGCTGGTTTCCTGGGGCCCTGGGGCTATAGTGTCGTCTCCACACTTCCAAACTCAGCTCACTCAGCCCACCCCACACCAGCAACCATGCCCCCAGCAGGATCCTGTAAAAACCCTCATCCTGATGCCCTCAGGCTCGCTTGTTAGGAAACCCCAGCGGTGGGGGTTTCCCAGGACCCTCCTGGGCTCTCCCATGTCCTTCAGGACACCTGTCACGCACTGCTCCTGGCCAGGTCTCTCACCTCTGTGGCCTTGCCTTGGTTCCTCACCTATCAGCTGGAGACAACAATGCCTGCCCTCCCTTCCTCAGGGTTTTGTGAGATCCATGGCATCAGCAGATCAAAGGGTTTCTACCAGGGCAGATGCTATTGCTATGACCAAGGCCCTGGAGGCGAATGCGGGTGGAATTCCGCAGTGAACTTGGGATGGCTGCTACCTCTCAGGTTGGGGCCCGGTGGGGTGTCCAGGCCCAGCCCTGGGGGAGGCTGTGATCTGCCCAAGCAGAGCTCTTTACAGGCAGGCATGCGGTCTTTATTGCTTATTGTATATTATTTATTTAGTCTTAATTTATAATTGCTTGATTGCCAGAGGATCTTAGTGCCATGGGGAAAGAAATTGTGCTGCCCAGTCCTCAATAAAGAATGCTTTTCCTGCCATAAATAAACAGAATATCCAATCAACTACCCATCAAACTGCCTGGCCCTGGCACAAGCAAATGCCACTAATGAGACACAACACGCATTAGCTTAATGCTCTACCAGGGGAAGCAAACCGGCCTCTGAGTGCCCGCCTGGGCCAAGGCCGAGGACTGGAAGGGGTGGCCCTTCATGTGAGCAATGGGAGAGGAGGGATCCCCAAGTGTGAGCACTGGGCTGGGCACCTCCAGGAACGGGGGCTTGTCTCGGTGGGGCTGTTGCTGCTGATTTACTTTGTTTTAGGACAATGGGCATTGACAGTGGGCCTGGGAGCTGTGGGTACCATCAAAGAGTCATGTGTCTGTCCAGGGAAATAAAATGCATGATATGAACAGAGTGCCGCACAGCCCATGTGGTCCCTGCAGTGAGTGCCATGCATGGGAGCTGGTGTGGCTGGGGTAGGCAGGAAAGGGGGGCGGGAGGAGGAGGAGGCGGATGTGACTTCCTCCTTGAAGAATAAACAAGCATTGGAGATAGGGTGTGCTCAGATGGCAGCCCTAGCTAGGAGCGGAGGGAAGGAGAACACAGCGTGCTGGGAGCCAGGGGCTGGGGTTAAGAGTCTGGGCTTGTTTGTTAACACCAGTCCTGTGGTTCTGGGAAGATCAGCCGGCAAGGTCCAAGGTCACTACAGACCAAGTTTAATCAGTTTGCCATCCCACCTCCAGGACTGGCTGGGACCAGGCTCCAAGAGGGGCCGGCTCAGCTCCCTCTTGCTCTTTCCGTCTTGTTCTTTATCACTGTCAGCCGCTCACAGCCAGGCCTGAGACGGCCGCCCGCCCCGGCAGAGCTAGCTCCCCAAAGATAAGATGAATGTCTGCAGGCCACAGAGCTGAGATGTTCTGGAGGAAGTGGAAGAGGAGGAAGAGAGAATAAACACCCACCGCATTAATAAGAGTTTGGAAGAGGCGAGGGGCTGAAGCCAGGAGTCTCCAGATGGCGTTTAGTGAAATGACAGTTGGATGCTTAGGAGGAAAAATGGAGCCATGGTGCGCCGGGAGCTTTGGTTTTCCCAGGTGGGGGAGGAGGCTGTGGGCTCACAGAGCCCAGAGTGAGGCCTGCACTGAGGCCAGCCTGAACAGAGCCTGTCCTAGGTCCCAGCAGAGAGGGCAGAGCACCTGCAGGTATCTGCTCAAGAGTTCCCACAAAACAGGTCTGGCCCGGAAGCACAGGTGTACACCCACCCACCCATGCCAGGGGTCTCACAGCTCATGAGAGCTTAACAGGCCAGTCCTGTGCCAATGCCAGATCCAAGAGACCTGCAGGACCCAGCCCTTGCCTTCAAAGAGCGCAGCTGTCCAGGGACAGGTGGATGGGTCATGCTAAACTTGGGTAAACTGAGGTATGCACAGGGCATTCTGGGGACATCTTGTCCAGCCTTACCCAGATTGGGGAGAGCTTCTTGCAGAAGGAAATGGCTAAGCTGAGTTTGGAATGAGGACCAAGGACTGGCCAGGGATGAAGGAGAAGACCAGGCAACGAAACCAAGGGAGCAAAGTGTGGCTGTGCAGCTGCATGAGTGACATCTGCGTGAGTGGTGAAGAGGAGGCAGGGTGCTGGTCCTGACAGGATGTGGGGCTTGGATGTCACCTGCCCTTGATGCAGAGTGGACAAAGGGACCCTCTGAGTCCAGCCCCTTGCCCACATGCAGTGCTGTCGGGAAGCAACCCTGGATAAAGGTTTCTTTCCTCCCTGGTCCAGTGCCTGAAACCCACCACCAGAGCACCTCACTTCTGTGTTTTCCAGAACACTCTTACCATGGTGCTCCCCACAGGCACATTCTCAGCCCTCAACTGGGGGCAGGTGTCTGGAGCTGGAAGGGCCCTGACATCTGTGAGGTCCAGGGGGTGGGCAGCCATTTCTGTGACACAAAGGAATTTTGCTCTGTGCATCCTGGGCACAACCCAGGGCAGCTCCACTGGGGGCAACTTTGGGCAGAGCCGGAAGCAGACAGTACTGTTTGTCAGCAATGGGAGTTATGTGCTCGGGACAATCAGTGTCAGGACAGAGTTGAAGGCCACTGCAGCCCGGCTGGGGGTGAGATGGCAGAGGGGCTGGTGTTGGGTGGAGCCCGGGGGACTGCATGCAGACAAGGGAGAGGGGAGTGGGCAGACAAAGGGGAGATGGAGAGAAGGAGAGCTGGGGAGGAGCTCTAGGCTCCGGAATCCATTCTGTTTCCATTCCCCCCAGTCACACAGCTGCCAGGGTTCAGACAGATGCTGTGATTAGCATTTTAATGCATTTCAGAGGACCTTGTCCAAACTGCTCTGGAAATCAGAAATCAAGAGTTTATCTTCAGCTCTCCCTATAGACTTTCATTCTCTTTCAATTCCAAAGGAGCCGGAGGAGTCATGTGCACATGCACAAGCCGTGCGCCTGTGTGAGTATGTGATTGTATGCGCCCTGGTGTGTGCAGTGGATGCGAATGAGCACACACATGCAGCTGCCTCCACGTGTGCACATGTGTACCTTACACATGTGTGGACATTCTACACATACCTTTGCAGTGTAATTCCATCCAGGACCATCCACGTGGAGGAGGGAGAACTCCCCGCTGGTTGAAAACAGGTCAGTACCAAGTGACTTCGGCTGTCAGGGCACCTGGGCCTCAGGTAATAGGAAATGCCTTTCGGATGCAGTGTTGGCTGATTGGCCTGACCCTGAAGCAGTGTTTCAAACAAGGCAGTCCAACAGGATTTCAAGCCGTGTGGCCTTTCTGGAGTTATCATTCTACTCCTTTGAAGGGCAGCAACATCCCAGACCTAGCCTCCAGGAGGTTCGTTAGAGCTGCAGCTGGCGGCTGGAGCAGGCGGTGGGAGCTGGGAAGCCAAGAGCCTCTTATGACACCTGTGTGTGTGGAGAGCCACCCCGAGGACCTACCTGCCTCCCCAGCTTCTCCTTCTGCCGTCTCAATCTGGCCACACCTTACACCTGCAAACACAGTCCCCTTTGAGCTGGCTGTCACTAGCCATTCCATTTACTGTGGGTGGAAGGGTCTCTTTCTCTTGCCCTGGTCACTTTCCCTGGACATACTGCCCCAGATATGGAGCACACAGCCCCAGACACATTCCAGGGACCGCATTCTCAGCCGAGACCAACCAGACGATCACTTCCCTTCTTGAGGGAGAGGTGCCTGCTGGCTTTGCAAGCCTGCATGGGACGTTAGGGAGCTGGGTGTCATCACTGGGTCCTAGAACTAGAACTCAAGATCTTTAACCCAACCATGCCAGCTCACTCCCTGGTGCCTCTCTGTAGTCTGACAAGACCCCTTAGGGTCAATGTCTACTCAACCTGGATGGTACAGACAGCACCATGAAGTTGGGGGGGGTGCATCTGCTGGGGGGGGGCAGGGAAGCAGCAGACAGTTCCTTGTGAGTCTGTTTAATGTAAATATATCCTCTATTTATCTTTGGCTGTTAATCAATTCATGCATTATTAGAAAATCCCTCGCACCAGCAGGCCCGCTGCGTTAGATCAGCTCGTTTTAAGAGATTTCCTGTTGGCGGGATTCAAAGCCCACACCTGCAGCCGGCCCAGGCACCAGGATTTCACTAAATGCCGCGGACAATTAGATCAGTTAACCTCACAAATTAAAACAAGCACATCGCATTAGCTCGGTTTGTCCTAAAAGAAGTTATTAAGTTCCCCCAGATAAACCCTTGAATAAGAATGGAGGAAGAGGGCACATAGTGGGGGCAGGAGCGAGGGCAGACTCTGGGGCCAGGCAGCAGGGTTACCTCTGTGGACTGATGGGCTGCGGAGGGATCTGCTTCTTGCCTGGTGACCCAGCAGGAGTCAGAAGTGTGTGCAGAAGCCCAGGCAGGTGCAAGCTCAGCACACACCCCCGTAGCACGGCTCCATGGGTTCAGTGGGTATGGAAGGTGTCAGAGGATAAAGTCCACTCTGCCTTCTCACAATGCAGGAGACCCTGGTGAATCCCTGTGGGGCTGAGCTGAAGAATGGAGGTTATGGCCCTCGGGCAAGCCTTTCTGGAGGGGCCATGACCCCAACCCCTGTGCTTGCATCTATGAGATGCTGAATACTTAGAGTCGGGTAAAGTCTTTGCAAATTTCAAACCCACCAAGTCAGAATAGAGGGTAATTCGGACTTTAGGAGGAGTTGGTCTTTGCAGAAAGCGTGGATCAGCAAATAAATAATGTAGTCAGAATCATTGTCTGCATGTCATTTACTTAAAGTGTTTGCAAGGTACTTACTAGCTCTCCATCACTGTGCTATTTACACATTCTTTGTGTCTGTCGACGACAGTGGGCTTGGCAGGACGTTAGCTTCGAAGCAGTGTTGGGTCATCTGCTCAGAAGTCACAGACCTGCACTGAGTGCACCCTGCAGCATGGGTGCTGGTGGAAACGGTGGCTTTCCGGCTCCTCTGACCGAGGGCAGCTTTGTCCATCCCGAGCCTCTTCCAGACAAAAGCCATGGTACAAAGCTGAACGGCCTCGCCGTGGCGTCATGGCAGGGCTGTGTGGGACCACAGCAGGCCGTGTGCCTGCTCTGGGTGCCTGTGTCTCTCACGCAATGTGGAGGCAGTGGTGTGGTGTTGCTAAGGCCCTGCCCACTCTCCTTTCCTGAGGTTCCTGGCCCTCAGGAGTGACACATACTGGCACAGTAGAGGCTTCTTCACGGGGCACACTCTTCTAGAGTCCAGGAAGAGGAACCAGTGTTTTCTGACACGTGGGCCAGGCCCCAGGTTTCCAAACTGGAGCAGTAGTGAAATTGCTAGCAGCATTTGCCGTGGGTGAATCCCAGGTCAAACGCTGACTCTATGACTCTGTGTGTGTGTGTGGACTCTGGCTTTAGGACGCTACAAATCTCAATGTGAAATGAAGGCATGCAGTCAGGTGTCTGCGGAAAGACCCTCTCCTCCAGCTGGGATAAGACTTCTGAGTGGTCGAGGGATGCCAAGTCCCCCTCACCAGTCCATCTTATGGGCAGGCCCTCTCCACGCACCTAGATCCATGCTCCTCCTAAGGGCAGTGCCCAGCGCCCTGCCCAGCGAGGTGCAGCTCCAGGAAGAGATGCTGAGCCGCCTGTGCCACACAGCGCTCCCAGACGGCCCGGGGCGCCACGCTGCTGTGCGCGGTCTCAATCCGTTGTCCTCTAATTGCTTGGCGTGTACATCTTTTCTCCTCTGCAGGAGGGAAGCCCCAAGGGGCAGCCGCTCCGCGCCCTCTCCTCGCTTCCACCTGCCAAGCAGCACCTAGCACGGGGCCACGCTCCTGGTGGGTGCTCAGGAAACACTTACCGAATTGAATTAGAAACCTTCTCTCAGGCTCGGAGCGGTTCCAGCTGTCGGATGCCAGCTGCCAGGGCTGCCGCGAGAGGCGGAATGCATATTCATTTCAGATCCTGTCTCTCTGCCTGGAGGGTCTCCTGGACCCGCCGGAACCCATCCTGTTCCTGCTCTCCCTGGTGAGGGCTTTGCATCTTCTGGGCTCCCCTCACCCAGTTTCCAGGGTGCTGCCCTTTGGTGAGGGTTGGGATTGTGAGCGGGGAGTGCAGAGGGAGGTGTAGGTCTCATGCGGGGAGCGCTGAAACCACCTAACACACTTAACGAACACTTCACATGGGACATAACGTGGTGATCCTGAGCCATCCTTTCCAGCACAGCCAGGCCTTGACTGGGAGGGCCGGTGGCCTCTGCTGCCGGCCGCCTGCCCAACCCTTCAACTGACTTCCATTCAGTGGGGGGACCCATCCTGAGCTAGGCTATGCTGCTGGAGGTTCCTGCTCTGTCCTGCAGATCACCCGTCCTTTGACCGGGGCAGCCAGGGGGCAGAGGCGCAGGAGAAGGAGGCCTAGTGGGGAGGCTCTCCCCTTTATGGGGAGAGGGGAGACAGAATCGTCATAGCAACAGCAGCAGTGGAGCGACCCTCAAGGTGCAGGTTTCCTGTGTGCACTCAGGGTGCCCGGCGTTTTGCACGCACTACTTTGTGCAATGCATAAATTGCCCCTGCACAAAGTCACCCAGACAGCCCAGACTGAAGTGAGGAAACTGGGGCACAGAGAAATGAAGTGATTAGCCCAAGGCCACACAGCTCAGAGTGGCGCAGCTGGGACTGGAAGCCAGGCTGGCCGAGTTTGGGGGCTTGTGCCTGCCCAGTGCCCTGCTTGGCAGTGTTAGTCCCTGAGTCCTGAGGGTCTTCAGAGAAGGGAAGAGCGGGAGTGTTGCAGTGATCTCGGGAATCTCTCCAGGACAGAGGCTTTGGCTGGTGCCGACCGGTACCCATGCTGTGGGGACTTTTCACGATGGGAAAGCAAGGCCGACCCCAGCACCTGCACTGCACACACTCCCCCACAGGGCTCAGACCAGGCTTGAGTTCTCCTGTGACCAGCAGCTCACTCCCTACCAGCACAGCCCAAGCCACTGGGGGCCAGGTGGTTGGATGGGCCTCCTGCCTGCCACGAGTGGAGGCCACGGAGGAGGTTCTCCCAGGCAGAAGGCAAATCTGGCCAGCCCGGACCATGTCTGGCACCTCCCTTGCAGCTGAGCTGAGCTAGCTAGGAAAGTCAGTTCCTGTTTCTGAGCACTCACTCCACGCCCCCTCACATCAGACCAGAAATTGTGTTTCCATCCCTGAAAAAGAAAGTTAGCACCACCACCGCTGGCCCTGAAAACTCTCAGAGGACCGGTGGCCAACCCCGTGGGGGTGGGGAGGCACCCATGGAAGCCTGGGACATGGCGACAGCTGTCTGCGGCACAGTGGCCTGGGACGCTTCAGTGTTTGTGCGACACACAGAAGTATGCAAGGACTCAGGTTCAAGAGAAGACAGAAGTGCAGTACCCAAAGGGCTGGGCCCTTTGTCCCCTTCCGCCCATGGACTCTGAAGGCATGTCTGCAGATGGGAGAGGTGTGCTGGGTTAGCCGTGCTGTGGGGAGGAGGCCCCTCCGGACACCCTCTGAACCCGCCCTCCTGCCTCAGCCTCCCCTAAGCGTCAGGTCATCACCGTCTGAGAAGGCAGAGCTGGTTGGTGTGTGAGGTGGGCGGCTGCTCTGCCAGCCTGTTCTCATAACCCCTGTGCATCTCCACCAGACTGCACACAGACTCTACGGGTTACTCCAGCACCGACCATCCCCACGTCTCCTCATTAACAGAAGCCCAGAGCTGTTCCTGCCAGACAGGAGCTGTGATATCCCCTTTCCCAGACTCCTTTGCAGCCAGAGTGGCCCTGTGACATCATGCTGGCCAATGAGACATCCACGGACGTACACAGACACTGGGGAGGGGACCTCTGGGAAATCTGCATTCCTAATAAAAGGGACGGAAGTGGCTGGACCCGCCCTGCTAGGCTGCAGGTGTGATGTGCAGAGTTGGGGCAACCATTTCATAACCAGGAAGGGCCGCTGACCCTCACCTTGTTCTAGCGCCAGGCCAGCAGCAGGCTCCAGACTCTACCACGTACACAACGGAACCGAAGCTCCGTTTGTTAAAGCCACCACACAAAACATGTTTCTGGCAGGATGGTCACCGACACCAAAGCTCTGGGAGCGAGATTCAGGGGCTTCCAAGGGCACACAGCATGATTCTAGGTCAAGCTGGGGCTGGGATCGACTCTGCCTTCCATGCAGAGCAAGACTTGTCAATGCAAAGACAGATGAGGCACGCGGACACCTGTGGGGCCGCCACTCTCGGTGACACCGCTGTGCTCACCCTGGGGCAGCTTTGCACAGGGTTGGTGAGCCCTGTCCTCAGGTCCTGGTCTCATGTTCCTCTTCCACACAGTAGCACTGATGAGGCTTAGTCCACAGCACCTGTGTATGTGACGCTGTCTTGGGCCTGGCTCATGGCGAGGGCTGAAGAAACGGTAGTTGTCAGCATGACTAGAAAGACTGGACTCCTTGAATCTGTCCTGTCTGGAAGTACGGAGCTATGTTCAATCTGCAGCAGAGGCAGGCAGTGTCCTGCCCATATCTCCTGGCCTCCCTCCGCCCCATGACAGTGACCTGCCCTCCAACTACCAGAGCCTGCACTTTGGACTCGAGGGCTTTCTGCGGACCCAGACCCCAAGTTCTGCAGACCAGAGCCAGAAGAGCTAAGGAATTAGTGGCCGATGGGCACTTCCTTAGCCAAAGACTGGTGGGGACTGGTGTATAAACCCCCGGGTGCCACAGACTCTCGGAAGCATGATGGACACAGGTTCTAGAGTCCCCCCGCGGGATTAAGCACCACCAGCCAGGGTGGGCGCCGGCCTGCTGATAACATGCCCTTTTCCCACTTCTTCTCTGGGCGGTTGCACTGCCTCACTATGGACCTGTTTCCCGGGTTTACCACCCATAGCTTCCCCCCAGTGCTGCTCAAATGCTTATCTAGAGTCCCTTCACAAGCCTCAGGTTGGGCCAGTGGTCATCCAACTTTCTTTGCAGACAGTTTTCCCAGGATCTTGTGCAAATGCCGCGGGGAGCAGTCTGTGTGATGTGACTCAGGCAGTCTGGAGTGAGGCCCCAAACTCTGCATTTCTATCAAGGCCCCTGGTGATGCTGGCGCACTGGTCCAATGTCCAGACTCCAGCCAGGGGCCAGGCCTCTGGCACTGTTGACTTGTGGAGGCTCAGACAAGGTTTGGAGCAGCCTGAGAGTGCTTCATGGGGGAGGGCAGGAGCTTGAGACCGGAAGTCCTGAATCGATGGGAGGAGTCCCGGGAGTGGGCTGGGGACACCTTCCAGGGAGGCGGGAGTGTGGGCATTTGCTGGTCCTGAAGCCATGCCTGTGTGTGCAGGCTTTTGGAGTGGCTGATCTGCCTGGAGTTGATGGGAGCCTGCAGGCTGCAAGGGACTGGAGTGTCAGAAAAGCCTTCCCCGTTCTCTGAACATGGTCTACTCGCTCTCATCCTGGGCTCCGGAGGGGAAGCAGCCTCTCCTCGCCCCCAAAGCCTTCCCCTCTTACTAGTGGCCTCTCCCTCACACACATAACCAATTCCTCCCCAGGTGCAGAGTCCACGGCCACAGAGCAAGGTCATCGCCACTTGTGATTGTCTTCCTCTCCTGAAATGGAATGGGACGTACAGTCCAAATGGCACATTTGAACCATCTTATGTTATTATTATCCCCTATTATTTCACATACGAGTTAGGAGTCACACGATTTTATTGTGGCAAAGGACCCCAAAGGTCAGCTACACTCACATCATAGGTTTGTCATTAATGACAATACTTGGATTATTTACGGCAATACAGAGGGTGTACACGTGTGACAATAGCAGATGGAGTGAGTCAAACTCAGGGAAGCCAGGTGGCTGGTGCCACGCCATCCAGCTGGTTAGTGTCCTCTAAGGGGGGCTGTAGTGTTGTGGAGGGTGGAATGGTGTGCGTGGCATCACTGCGGCTTGTTTGTGCCAGGCTCAGAGGTGGGCACCCAAGGCTCACCATTAAACAAGCTTGTCTGGTGCCCACTCCACCTCCAAGAGAGGAAGCCATTGTATGGCGCCCTCTGGTGTTCACATGAGGGCATACCACAAATTTCTTTGCTCAGACTGGGCACTTGAAACACAGTAGACCTGGGGGAACCCAGAGAGACCTCATCGCCCTGAGTTCTAGACATTTTCTCTCTACAGCAGCTATTTCTAGGAGGAGCAAAGAATAAAGAACAATATTGCTTTTTTCTGTCACTCCCAAGGTCGTCGATGCTTGCTGGCAGGAGGCAGCCCACTGCTGGTTAACAACACTGATCCTGGCCTGTGCTGGCCCGTGCACATGCTGTCTAGCACAGATCCTGTCCCATCCTAAAAGACAGCCATCCTGAAGCATGAGCTCACGCGGACATTCTGTTTCTCATTTTTCTGGCAAAAGGTCTGTAAAGCCTACAGCAGTTTCACACGGACTCACGCAGCCTCAGACACGCATCCCTGCTCAACACACACCCATACTCACACCTCTGCTGGTTGCCATCACCCAGGCCAAGGCACCAACCGCGCAGCACTACTTTTACACAGCTGTCTTTTCCAAATACCCCTGCAGGGCGAGCTAAGCTAAACACTTTCTAGAAGGCCCTTGAGGCGAGACGGTCTGAGAGAAGCTAGAGAACGGACCTGCTGCAAGGCTCCGGGAGATGCCACAGTCAGCGAGGGTGCTCAGCTGAGACAGAGGGGCTACCTCCCACCCGCTGCCCTTGCCCTGGACCAGCTGCAGGCACAGGCGCAGTTGTGGGCAAGCATTAGGGTCTGGGATCCCAAGGTGTGAGCTCTAGAATTTATGGAGCTGCATAGCACCCAAGGGCAGCGCAGGGTACTGTGGGGACTGGCAGGCTCCCACTACACAGAGGAAGTGAGGTGGGAATTGGGGAATGACAGGGAGAAAAGAGGAGCTTGAAGGAAGGTGATGTGTTTGGGCAAGATCCATGCAGAGCTGGAGGTCTGTGGCCTCCTGGCTGAATCTGGTGGACAGACAGAAGCCTGAAAGGTTTCAGGCGGTGAGGTCTTTATCCCAAAAAGATAACCTTGGCCTCCTGAGGAAAAATGCATTCGAAGGGTGAGGGCTGGGAAGCAGGAGGCGCGGGCGGCAGTGCAGGCCCCTCCAGCGCATGGGGGTGTCCTCAGCTGCTCTCATTGGGCCTCCAACGCCCTTCCCCTCACCAGCACTCATCAGCCCCTGAGATATTTTCTGCATCACGAGCTGCTTCACACTTGCTTCCCCAACAAGGTGATCAACTCCTTCGGCAACAGGCCATGTCTTACTCATTGCTGTCTGACGCCAGACGCCCCACCTCCCACTGCCTAGGTCCACACGGGGCAGGTGCTCCGGGCGATGCAGCTGTGGTCGCAGGCGCACCTGGGCAAGCGCTGCAAACAACTGTGAGACGTCTGTCTGGTCTCTGTACCTAGAGGCCTGGGCGGTGGGCAGGGGCGGGCGTGCCGGGGGCCAGAGGTCTGACTGGTGTGCGGCAGCCAGAGACATATCTGCCTCATATTTTATTGCGCTTGTCACTCGTGGCGGCGGGTGCTGGAACACGGGAGACACTATCGTCCTTGCTCTCGCGTTCTCCCCTCGCCTCCCTGTCGTCTTAAGCAATGTGAGTAACGCCGAGTCGATTACTCTTAGAAATATAAGGACTGTCAGAGCTAGAAGCGCCTCCAGGGGCCATGGGGACCCCATTCCTTCCCAGGCCAGAGGCCATTCCAGGGAGGGTCTCACGGCTGGATCTGGATCGTGGCAGGCTGGACTTGGGGCCCGTGGCAGGCTGGACCTGGGCCCCGGGCTCCCTCTGCCCCTTATCTCCCGGGCCCTCCTGTTTGTTTGTTTCCTCCTAGTCAGGAGTCAGAGATGATGACTGGGGACACGGAGGCTCTGTGGTTCTTTCAGATAAGCTCGTTAGGGAGGCTTCCTAAGCACAGCCTGTGCCCAGGCCTGGGCTCTGTTGCGGGCGTACAGAGAAGATGTGGTTCCCATAGGACTTAGCATTACTTGCCTGAAAGTGGAGACTCCCCCAGGACAGGACCTGTGTGGGCAGGACAGGGGAGAAGGAAGTGGGACATCTGGGAGTCAGGGAGGGAGCAGGCAAAGCCCTGGGGGAAGGAAGGGGAGGGAGGGGCTTCCAAGGGAGTCAGTGGGACACAGGCTGGGGCAGAGGGCTGACATGCAAGAGGCTGGGCCGGGTCTGAAGGTGCCACTGATGCAGTCCCTGCGTCCAGCTGACCTTCAGTCTCTGGGTTTAAAGGACTCGACCTCCTTCTTAGAACCTTGGTGTTCCCTTCCATGTAATGGGTCTAAGTCTGTGTCATATGGTGGAGGGAGGGCTGCTGGGGAAGTCTGGGTGGGGCATAAGCCTCCCTCCTGTTTCCTGTTGGGCAGGGTGGGCCTCAGAGATTTGCCTTCTGGGCTCACCTCCGTCACCAGCAAACCCTCCACTCGCCTCTCAGATCACAGATTCCACTCCAAGACAGCGCTGAGCCATGGGTGGCGCTGAGAAGGGCTGCTTGTCCTGCAGCCTCTGTCGTGAGGGTGAGGGTGGCCTGAACGCCGGCCCCAGGCTCTGACACCTTCTACGGCCCTTCTGCGCCTCCCTGCTCCACCACTGGCGGATGTGCCTGCCTTCAACCCAGCCCCCGAGTGAAGGAGACCCCGTGAGCAAGAGAGGAGCCCCCTGCTCCAGGGGCCACGCTGCCCTGCCTTCCTGCCCACCCTTGGCCTTAGAACATCGTTCCTCTACCACGGCAGGACCAGCCTTTGGGGCCAGCTAAGTCCTTGTTGTGGGGACTGTGCTGTGCACTCCGGGACACAAGCAACTCCCTGGCCCCTGCCCACTGGACATCAGTAGCCTCTCCAGACAGCATCAAATACCCTCAGTTGCACAGTTGAGAACCCCAGGGCTGGAGGGGCCCCCAGGACTCCAAGACCCTTGAAAATCTTTGCCCTCCCGACTGTGGGAGAGCTGCAGTGCAGCCTGAGCCCCCGCGCTAGGGGTGAGCCGTGTTCTCAGCAGAGGGGATGAAAGCCCTTAGCCCCGCTACCTGTGAATGTGACTTATTTGAAACGAGGCCTTTGCAGATGATCAAGTTAAGATGAGGTCATGGGGGTGGGCACCTGTCCAGTCTGACTGGTGTCCTTTCAACAAAGAGAGCTTGGACAGAGAAGCAGACAGTGCACACAGGGACCCTCTGTAACCGAGGCACGCCCGAGGCTGCCGGGAACCGCTTCTCCCTCATAGCTCTCAGCAGGAACCAACCTGCCAGTGGCCTGATTTGGGACTTGCAGCCTCCACAGCTGGGAGACATCACACTGCCGTTGCTTGAGTTGCTAGAACGAATACACTTAGCTGAGGGGTATGTGGTCGTGGCTGGGACCCCACGAGCTGAGGCCTAGGCACAGAAGGTGGCAGGGGGCTGGAGAGAAGACGTAGGTGCTGACAGGACCCGGACTCACTACACAGAGGCGAGAACCCAACCCTGGGCCTTCGGGACAGACAAGAGGAGACACATCACATCTCTAAAATGAAACGCTTTGATTGCGTCAATCACTAGAAGTTGTAAAACTACCCCCGAAGAATTAACAGCCGCCATCCGTGCTAACTACATCCATCATACATTCGTCTTTAGTTTCTGTTATCATATCACTGTCTCTGGGGACCCCTGTCTTGTCATCATTTGCCCTTTATAATTTATTCATCTCATTCTTGCCTGCATCCGTTCTACTTATCATTCATCTTTACAGTTGTACATAAAATGCAATGGGCCCTCCCAGGGCAGGGCTGGCAGGGAAGCCCCTGGAAGGCTGCCGGGGGTCTCATCACAGCCCCCGCCGACAGGCGGGGTAGTGGGGAAGAGGAAGAAAGGAGACTAGAGGGATGGATACAAGAAGAAGAGAGGGGAAAAACATCCCGAGGAGAGAGAAGACAGGAGGAGACAGAGGCAGGGGGAGAATCACAGAAGACACGGTGGTGCCAGAAGCCCAGCTGGGCGCTTTCTTTTTAAAGTTTTCATGTTCACATTTTCCCTGGTAAACTCAAAGAAGGTCACACTGAACTTCTACAGCCGTGACGTGACCTGTGCTGTGGGGACCCGATTAGAGATCGCGACGGCAGGCACCTTGCTTGTCTGCTGGGCTGACTCCTGGTGTGTGTGTATTGGTGGGGGGAGCTGGCTTGGCAGTGTGTGAGTTTGCTTGGTATTCTGGGGTTGCCCGAGTGAGGACACAAAAGCCAATCTGTAGCTAGTGAATTGGAACTTCAATGTTTAGCAAGCAGACTCAGCTCCCCCTCTCCACTCCTCACTACCTCCAGGACTCCTGCTAACTGGACCCTGCTCCCCTGCCCCCCTCCCTCCAGGGCCACTGCTTGCCGAATCACCCCAAGATCTCCAGTCAGAGCCTCTCCCCGGAGACCCCACATCCCCAGCTTGGGAAGCAGATGAGCTCTTCCTGGAAGGTGATATCCTGTAAATCCCCAGAGGCTGGAGGGGCAGGGACTAAGCACCCAGGGCCTATTTTAAGGAGCGGCATTCTTCCAAGAGGGCTCTTGGACACACTTGGGCTGCAGATGGCTCTCAGAAGGGCCTCTGCTTCCCCATGGAAGGCTGGCCGGTCAGCTCACAGCTGACACTGTCACCCTACTCCCAACTCTGTCCCCTTCTTTCCCATATTCAGAAGAAAGCCTTCTAGTAACTCTGCACCCCACAGTCACCCCAGTCCCTGTGAATTCCCAAAGCACCTGGCAGCCTGGCAGAGCACTATCCTGGGCTGTGGTGGCAGACCCAATGCTGTGGACCTATTGTGTGACCTTGGGCAAACTTCTGTCTCCTGTCGAGGAAAACTGCAGTATAAAGTGGAGACAAAGACAAAGCAGTTAGAGTGCTTGCCATCACGTCTGCCATGTGGTAAATGCCTGATAAATATTAATTGTGATTACTGAGCAATTGTCCACACTGCTCAGTTTATAAAAACACGTGCTGTCTTGTATTGTTGAATGTGTGTGTGTGTGTGTGAATGTGCGTGTATGTGTGTGAACAAAGTTTCTGTTCCCAACTCTATGGGAGATTCCAAAAGGGGAAGAGGATGTGTCTTATAGGACCCCAGCACCTGCTACGTGGCACACTCTCAGGATAATGCTTGGTGAGGGGTTGAGACACTGTCCTTTGCTGACTGCTCTACATGGTGGGAATGGATATTGAGAACAGAAGGGAATGGGCTGTAGAGGAAAGAATGAAGTGGAGGGTGTGTGTGTGTGTGTGTGTGTGTATGAGAGAGAGAGAGAGAGAGAGAGAGAGAGAGAATAATCAAAGGGGAACCTAGATGCTAGCAGGTGTTCCAAAGACCCTGGTGAGGCCTCAGGATTTTGCAATCTCATTCTGCAGAAATCATAGCAAACTCAAAATTGACGATGCACTTGTAATTCTGGTCCCGGGGTTAACTCTGTCCGTTGTTGGAGGGGCTCTAATTGGGCTGACTTCCAGGGATACTGACCTCTGATGTGTAAGGCCAGCCACTAGGGTCTGGCTTCTGAGTTTGCACTTGTGCTAGCTCCCCCTTTGTACTCCGCAGATGAAGACATGCGTTAGGGGTGTCTCCAGTTATGTGGCTGTTGTTGCTCATGGTGATAGCAGTGGTGTGTGTGTATGTGTGTGTGTGGCAACCACAGCACTATTTTCCCTGCTGGCAACAGGATGCTAGTTCCGTAACTGGCTGGGAAGCAGAAGACACTGCCTGCACTCTCCCCGTTCCTCTCCTCAGTGAGAAAGTGGAGGGCTGATTTTAATGGATTGGCTTTAATGGATTTTGAAGCTGGAAAAGTGCCTAAATTGCTGAGGTTACCAGTTTTCCAGGTTCTTTTTCCAATTTCATTCTCCTTAGTCAGACACAGAGTGTGCTCGCTGGGGCACCTGGTGTGGCCACCTCAGCCAAGAGGTCCCTGCCCCCATCCCATCCTGCAACCAAAGAAGCAGCCACGAACAGCCTCAGCCTGAGAGAGCACCTATTACTTGGTTGGGTGACAGCATTCTGCGAGGTCCTGTCCCTGCACTTGCTAGCGGCACACTTTCTCTGATCTCGCGGTGGAGAACCGGCCAGCAAGAGTAACACCAGTTCTGCTTTCTTTCTGGAATCAAAACAAATCCACTTGAAAGCATAATTTTGCCTGGTAATTTTGTTTTTCACTTGTGCAAGTGTGAACGTGTGCAGGAACGCTGTGTCCTCGGAGCTGCAGTCCCATCTTGTCTCCCCAATCCCTCCTGCCATGGGCTGTGGCTGCCCAGAGAACTGTGTGATGAGGGTCCGGAGGCCATGGCCTGGTGAAGGTGCTGAGAGGACGGCGTTCTGGGCACTTCGAGGGGACTCTGAGTGATGACTTAGCCTGCCGTTGGCCTCTCTCCTCAGTCCTCCCTTCTCCCCACACACATTCATGTTTCTTTTTGCCCTTTTACTGCAAACTTGCCCAACTTGTCTTTGTGATTTCGGAAAAATGCCACTGGATGTCCCAGTATGACGGATTAGCACAGATTATGGGGAACAGTGTTAATTATCGGTGGAAGGGGGGCCAGCGTGTCGCTCCAATGTGCTCCTGATTTCCCCTGGGCCTTTCTGCCTGGTAATAAGCCTTCTTCAATCTGGCAGGCCCCTTGGTGAAATCAGCACCACGGACAGTGATATTGATTGCGTCTGAGAAACCATCACAGCTGCTCAACCAAATTACCTTTGATATGCGACCTTTAATGTAATTACTGCAACATCAAAGTATTTCTATAAATTATTAAAGAACTAATACACTCCATCATTTAGCTGTTCTATTATATGTAAAATAAACAACCACAAGTTAACGTTAGAGCCCGAATAAGCCGCACTTGCTCCTCAAATTCTCCCAGTTGCTGCCCCTCCCCCTTCAAAGCCCGGAGCTCCCCTGCCCCCAACACCTCTCTCTCTCTCTCTCTCTTTCTCCCTTCCACCCTTCTTTCTCCATCTGATTCCAGCTTTCAGCCATCACGAAACTCCCCAGCAATCTCTCTCAAGCTGATGAAGGGCCGCCCAGAACAACGTGGTATTTTCTATTCCATTTGGGTGGCTCTGAAAGATCTATCACAATCTCCCCCAAAACAAAGTACCATAAACACTTTATTAATCAGCACAAACCTTTCTCAGAAGCCTTTGATTATCCTACAATATGGCTTTATGCTTCGCACATAACATGGGGCGATGCGGGGCATATTTCTGCCATCTTACAGAGGGCACCCAGAAAGTAATTACTATAATATATGTGCACGGAGCCGCGCCGCTGAATAACCAACCGGGGAACCGCCGCCCTGCCGGAGCTGGGCTCCACGCAAAGTCTGCACGCCGTTCCATTTCCATACATTTGCATCCGCGGGTGTGTTATTAAGATGACTCAGCCTCGTGCTTTGCAATCACAAACACCACAACACAATACAAAGGCTGTTTCCACGGAAGGGAGGTCGGTGTCATGCAGCACTCCCCAGCCCAAAACGGCTAAGGAAAGCGCTCCCACGCCAAGCGAAGGCAGGCCCCCGCCTGAGGCTGCAATCCCCCCTCACCCCTACCCCCACCGCGGGGCCTCCCGCGGCCACCAGGTTAACCTTTCCCGACGAGGGGCGGAAATGGAAACGTGTGTTTACATACGGGCTGCTTGCTAAGAATGTAAACATGCCTGTGCAAGCATGGGTGTGCATATCCATAAAACACACGTGCTTCCCCGCAGGGCTCCCCCGGGGGAGCGAGAACACCGTATATTTATAAATTCTTTAAATTATGCCCGCAAACACGCATCTTTCCATTTATCTTTAGATACCCGGCAGCCGTATATCTCCCCCGCCCCCCATCTCTCTGAACCCACAGGAGAGACCGCGCGGACCCTTGACCCGAGGAACACTTCTTATTTTATGGTGATGAACTAGCCTCGATAATAGCCATGGCTGATATCACACCCAGTTAGGGGGGCCATAAATAATTCTCTTCTCCCCCGCACAGAAGCTATAAACCAGGGCCGAGGCGCGATAGTTTATCAAAGACGAGGGCTGGCTCCTTAAATAAACCGCGGTGATCTCACTCGGCGCCGCCGGGCTCGGCTGCGAGCCCCCTCCCACGCGGCCCCCAGCACGGGCGCAGCGCGCGGCACGCTCGCTCGCTCGCTCACACCCGCCAGCGGCCCGGGCACCGCCGCCCCCCGCCCGCCTCCCGCCTCCCGTCTCCCGCGGGGCCTGGGCGGCGGCGGCGGCGCGAGGTCTGAGCCGGGCGCCCTGGATCGTGCGCGCGCGCGCGGTCTCCCGCAGTCGCCCCCTGCCGGCGCGTGGGCCACTCGCGCCGCGGCGGGCGCCACTTACCCCGGGCAGGGTCTTCTGCTCGTGCAGCGCGCTCTGGGCCTTCAGTGCCGACTCACGCTCGCAGTAGGTGAGGAAAGCGCAGCCTGGGGAGGGAAGCAAGGCCGAGAAGGGTCAGTGGGGCGCCCCGCGCCGCCGCGCGCTCCCGCCGCCCCATCCCTCTCCCACCTCTCTCGCCCAGCGCACTCCACTTGGCGCTTTCCTACCTCTCGGCGTTCCGGGCGTCTGTCTCGCCGCCCTCCCTTGCTTTTCTAGCTTGCTCCGTCCGCGCACTCCCCACCCCGCATCTTCCCGCTCTCCCTACGGGTGGGTCTGTCGCTGTCCAGGTGCCTCGGGCGACTCTGCCCTCCCTTCCGCCCTCCCTTGGGGGCTGCCTCCGTCTGTTTCGACCCAGCCTGTGCACCTCCCAGAAGGGACTTCTTGCACCCTCACCGCGGCACCTCCAGCCACCCTTGACGGCCCTCAGGACCCCTGGAGGCTGCTTCCTCAGGCATGGGGACAAACCTGTAAGGAGGACCCAGGCCAGCAGTCCAAATAAAACGAACGGAACCGTCGCTGCCTCCTGTGTCCCCTGCCCCAGTGTGGACGCAGTGGTGGTCTTTGCAGCCTTGCTATTCAGGGGGCATCTCCAGCTGCCCGGTTCCTGTGCACAGCCAGAGAGACCTGAGGCTCACCTGCCCTCTGCCTCTGTTTCCGGGGTGCTGCCCCCACCCCACGCCTGGCCTCTGTCTCCCTGTCTGTGTTTTGGGAGGGCTGAGCAGTGGCCACGTTGGCCCGTCTGATTCAACCACTGAGTGATTCTAACCAGTGCCGCGCCATTGCCTCCTCCCCAGGGTAGTCGGTTAACTCAGGGGAGGATTTCTGAGGCTGGCCCACAGGTGAGGCAAGAGCCTTTTCAAGGGCCCCATGTCCGCGTCCCCTTTCTCTGGTGCAGATGTCACCGACAGTAGCCAGCCTGGAAGCCATGGGGGCAAGCCCTAAAGCCCACCTTAGCTGAAGCAGGTTTGAGTCTGCTGGGGAACCGTGGCCCCAGAGCTGGCACCCTGCTCTGGGTGCACCCCTCTTATTCTTGTCTGCCTCCCCAAACAACCTTCACACACGTCTGTCCCAGTTCCTGGGCTCTCAGTCTCCCCACCTGCTATGCCTTCTCTCTCCATGTTCACTTCTCCTGACTCTGAACATCTTTCAGGAATGTGATAGTTCTGCCTCCTCCAGGCAGCCTTCCTCAACTGCTGGAGTCCATCCCTGGGCAGCCACTGAGCCCTTCTCGTGGCCCTTTGTTTCCTGTGCCCAGCCTTGTGGCTTTTGTTCCGGAGGCCAGCAGGCTGCTGGTGCCTGTGTCATCTCTGTCACCATGGGTGCTCCCACTGTGCTCTGCTGTTCCTGACTCTCTGTCCAGCGAGTGTCCAACAACACCCTCCCCCCTTTCCAATAGAGAGGCTGACCTGCCTCGCTTCCCCCTAGCTTCAAAGAGAAGGCAGGAGGGCAGGGTGTGTGTGTGTGCCGGGATGCAGAGCTGGAGACGGAAGCCTAGGAGGCAGAGGCGCTCCCTTCCCTGGGCCTCTCTGCCTTCCTCACCTCCAACTTGGCCAAGGAGCCTGTCTCTCTCCCTCTGCCTCATCCCTCCCCTCGGCCAGACCCCGCATCACCCTCCTCCCTCCTGGTCACTGGCAGACGGTTATTGATGCAGACACCGGGGACTGAAATGAATAGCGGTCAGAGGCCCTCGTGACGTCGTCCCTCGTGCTGCCGCCTGCCTCTCCCGGGGGCGTCTTTCCTCCCGTCCCCTTGTTGGCCTTGTCCTCTGCCTGCAGCCAGGAGTCTGCCACTGCCTCAGCTGTACACAGGCAAGCCAGCTTGGGACAAGGTCAGGGGCAGGCTTGGAGGTGGGCTGCTGGGAGGAGGAGGAGGAGAAGGGAATGGCCATATTGTTTCCAAGCCCAGGATAACAAGGAAAAAATTCCAGAGGAAAAAAGATCTGTTGCTTTTGTCCTGCTTCCGGGAACTGCAGTCAGAGCTTTGGAGAGAGCTCTCAACTCCTACAAACCAGAATCTGGCAGGGACCCCCGGCCACTGGGTGCCCTCTGCTGAGCCTTTTGCACCCTGACCTGCCTTACTCCCCGCCCTCCCATTTCTTTGGCCTGACAATGCTCTCTCATGGTGCTCCCTCCGCTGTCCCCTGCAAAGCAGGTGGATGACGCCGATCAGGTGAGCCCCTTCTCGTCCCTCTCTCTGAACCCCAGTATCCTCATGGATGCAAAGGGGCAGACATTGTGCCAACCAGGCGGTGAGGAGGAAGCCCCTCTGCAGAGCCCACTCATGGCCCACCTCTTGTGCCTCTCCACTCTCTCTTGTGAAGCAGGAGGGGAGAGAGGCGCAAGGTCCCTGCTTCCCCCGTCGCCCTGGGAGGAAGGGCCCTTCTTGCACTTTATCTTCAGCAGGTTGAGTCGGATGCGGCACCGTGGCAGATTAGCAGGCTCACTTAAGGCTCTCTTGGAAAGGCAAACATGGGCCGGCCCAGCAGTTCTTAACACTGACTTCAGGCTCGTCTGTTCCCTGGCGGAGGGAAGCTCCCTTGGGGGTGGGGGTGAGGGCAAGCAGCTTTGGTGGGGACAGAGCTGCAGAAGGGGTGTTTGCCATTATGGGATGCTGTGGATGGCAAGACCACGGTGGGCCGGGGCGCTGGCCAAGGTGTGCTTTGGCGTGGCTGTGTGAGAAGGGTGTCCAGGTCCAGCCACTGGACTCTGACTGTCTCGCATGTGTAGGGAATGTGGTGAGGTCCCCGGGAGCCCCACCCAGAGCAACTAGCCTTGACCTCCTGTGGCTCACGGGGGTTCAACAGGGCAGGGGTTGTGACTGTGAGCTGGGGTGGCCTGCAGGCGGGAAGCTGGGCAGTGTTGGCTGCAGCCTGGCAGCGTCAGCATCAGCCAGACTCACTCTGCTGTGAGGCACTGAGGGGTCCCCAGGGACCTGCTGCTGGGTGGGTGGCAGGAAAGGCCCTGTGGGAGCTCTGGGGGCAGGGAATGTGACAGCTGTGTCACTGTGCAGAAGAGGGCCACTGGCACTGGGCTCTGGCCTAGGGGGCTTGAGAAGGGGGCATCCTTCCTGGGGATAGGGCTGGAATTCCTGCCTGAGTCCTGACCCTGCAGGCAGAGTGCACCTGCTCTGTGCTCCTGGAGGGCGGACTGAAGGTCCACTGTAGAACAATAAACAAACAAACAAAAATTGAAAGCCACCTACATAGTAAAAACGAAAACCACTTAACTGCCCCTTAGGGCAGGAATGTTTTTATTTTAACTGTGACTACTCTGCAGCAGTTAACAAGATGAAATGATCCTAAAAGCACCGACATGGGAAGTTGGGCAGTGCTGTACTCTGTGTGTGTGCCATGGCGACACCCCCGGCTTCTCCCCTGGCTACTGACATCCACACCTCTGTGCCAAGGACAGAGGCTACAAGTCACACGGAGAGAAAACAGGGAGTCCGGGAGAGGGCGGGGCTGCCTCTCATGACTTTCACTTGTTTCATTGGCTTTGACACATTTAGACCCAGAATGAATTCATGTATCACTTGCATAATTAACTTTAAAGAAAAAGCCACCTTAGCTGAAGGAAAGAGGAGGGTGGACTGGAAAGGAGGTGGGTGAAGTGGGGACCCTGGCCTGTGTCACTGGGCTTCAGCTGCCTACCACACGTGTCACTGGTGAGGCTGTAGGGCCCCTCCACCGAGTTCCCTCTCCAGCTGGAGTTAGGGGGTATCAGCCTAGGAGCAGAAGTAGGCTCTTGCCACCCAGAAGGCGGCACACGTAATGGTTTTGGTCCCTTGGCCCTGAGTTCCGGAGGTTGGTGTTTGAGGCATGGGACTCGTGATGGAGCAGATGGGCTCCCCATCCAGGCTCCCTTCCATCCTCCCAGGGCCCTCCCAGCTGTGGGATGCTCATGGTAGGAGCCAAGGGGAGAGCTGCACAGGTGCCATGCACAGGGCTGAGTTAAGACCTCACTCTGTGTCTGATGGCTGTCCCCAGCTCACCACCTGAGGGTCAGCATCCTCTCTCCTACCCCTGCTGCAGCCTGGCATGCAGGGTGCACTTTGGAGGTCTCTAGGGTTGGGGGGGGTGGTGAGTGCAGAGAGAGGACATCACACACCACAGCCCTGCCAGCAGTATTGACCCCTGGGCTCCTACTCCATAGTGCACAGGGCCAACCCTCTGGCTCATGCTGACCTGCCTTTCTCTGCCGCTCTCGATTCTACTGTGTGTGGAACACTCTGGCCCTGCTTGGCTGCCTAACCTCCTCATGCTCACTGTTCTAAGTCACTTGTCTCTGCCATTTACCATGCCTTATGTCCCTGAGTCCGTCTGTGAGGTGGAGACGAGCCCTTGTGGGTCTACAGGGCTGACTGGACGGCTGAGCTCCTAGCGCTGGTGTCTGGGGGCTGCAGCATAAGAGGACAGATCTAGGACGGAGACCCACAACTGGGGCACTGGAGTGGGCTTGGGAGGCATTGCAAGGGGCAGAGTAGGGAGGAAGAGAGGAGGAGGGTGGGGCCCGGAAGGTTGGAGTCAACCAGGGAGAGGCGGGAAGAGGATGCAGGTGGGTGCTGTTAAGGGCAGGGCACAAGCAGGGGTGACCGCTGCCCTGTCCACCAGGGGTAGCCTGTGGACCACTGCTGCCGCCTGAGAAGGTGGGTGGGGCCCCGGCCACGTGGGGGAAAAACACAGCGCGGCAGAATTAATTGCACGGAGGAGATGGCAGTAATTTACAAAGCCCCCGTGCGCGGGGATAAAAGGCCCTTGTCATCGTGAAGTGAAGGAAGTGCAATTTCCTGCCCGACTCGAGCAGCGCCGAAGCCTGGGGTGCAATCATCACGCAAGGGAAGGCTCCCGGTGCCACGCGCTCCCCCTCCCGCCCCGGCCAGGCCTTGGCTTCCTACTAATTGAATTACAGAATTAGCCAGAGGAAGGTGGTCTGAGAATAGGAAGATCTGGACTTTAATAAAACATCACATCCTTCAGGCCTTGTGCTCAGCTGGCCTGGGGGAAGGGGGAGAGAGCCAGACCTGGGGCGGAGAGCGCTCTCTGATCACATGATCTTAGGAGGTCCAGGAAGGGCCTCCTGCCCCTTCACGCCTGGCCAGCCTGCAATCCTACCCTCAGGGCATCATTTCTCAGCTGTTCCTGCCCCAGGCAGCACCTGGGACTCACCTGGAGTATTTTCTGAACAGGTGTGGCTGTTGCAGGATGCTCAGCCAGCATCCCTGGGGTGTGTGGGGGAGGCGGGGTGGGGAGGAGAGTCCACCAGCTGCCCTGCAAGGAAGGTTCCCAGTGTTCTGAGGCCCCCCGCCCAGACTCTGGCTCTCGGGGTGTGGGTGGGCCAAGGCAGCCCACCAGTGCCTTCTGAGCAGATGTCCATTCGCCTGAAGAGGGCCAGACAGCCACAGAGCAGCTCTTGCTCTGGATGGCCTCCCAGCCCTGAACCTGCCTCGAACCTGCATCTCCTTTATGACCCTGCTGTTGGAGCCCACTTCTCAGGGGGGCCCCACACGCCTACTTGAACCACTGTTGTCCTACATCCTGTGGATTCCTGTGTGGCCTCGCCCTCCATCACTGCCCGTGGCCTGCCCCAGGGTGAACTCTGTTTCCCCATTTCATTGGTGAGCAACTTGAGGATGAGCTCTTGGGGCCCAGCAGGGCCGGTGATGGACAGGTGGGCCCTACCCATCTCTACTCCCCTGTCTGGGTGCCCTGTCACTGGCTGGCCATCCCGCCATCTCCCCAGGGCTTTTCTTTGCTGCTCCTATCCCCAGAGGCCTTTCCATCCGGGCCTTCCTCCCTCTCCCCAGAGGGCTGCTGGCTGGTGCAGTGGTCCCCATCTTCAGCGTGCAACTCAGCCTTCCTCTTGCTTCTCCACTCTCACTGGGCTAAAACCCCAGCCCAAGAACGTGACCCTTCCCTCTGCCGCCTTCCCCCTTGCCTTGCTCCCTTGGAGCCTGCATGCCCTTCTAGGAGTGGCTTTGTCTGCCTTCCTCCAGGTAGCCCTCCCTGACTCCCCCAAGCTGACATCTCTTAGAGCCTTGCTGACCTCCCTCTCCTTTAGCAGTTAGAGAAACGTGTCTGTCTTCCTCACGTGTGTGCGTTTGCCGTGAGGGAAGTGTTCTCCGACAGGAGTTACTAACTCCAGGACCTGCCCCTCCCCCCAGGGCCTGACAGCCTAGAATGCAGCTCCATTGTTCCTCTGGCCTTGGGGCCGATGGCTGACTTTGAGTGTGTGGTCTGGGCAAGTCAGCACAAGGCTCAGGCCCTGTGGCTGCAGCCATCCATCTTCCTCACTGCAGGCAGCAGGCCTGGGGGTGGGGCTGCAGGGGTGGGGGAGGGGAAGATGGATAGCTCCCTAAGCCAGTGGGCCAGGGGTTGTGCCTTCAAGCCCTGGGCCTACACTGTAAATATGAAACCCCAGAGAGAGAATTGGTTCATTCAGGAGTGTGCATGCGTTTGGGCTGAGTTAGGGCCATGGAAGGGACATGGGGATGGGATTGGGGGTGGGGGTGACTCAGAGACTCTCAAGGTTCCCTCAGCCCCTCCTACCCTCTGTGTCCACAAAACAGAGGCTAGCAGGTGCTGGGGTCCTGGCTTAGACTGGGGCTCCCAGATGACAGAGACAGACCTGCCCTCTCTTCCTGCTGGCACAGGGCAGTGTGTTGGGAGCCAGGGACCTCAATGGTTCAGGACAAGTGGCCATGGGCTCCGAGTGGTCAAGGAGCAGTGGGGGGGCTCCCTTGCCGAGTGTCCCTAGATGCTATCGAGGAAGGTGTCTTTGTGGCACGGTGCACAAGGACAGAAGGTGGACCTGACATGCGGGTGGCTTCACTCCTTGCTTGGCAACCAGCTCCTTGGGTCCTGAAGGGGGCCAATGGTCTGGGAGGCTTGGACAGATGGGGACCAGCTCAGGGCAGGCATCGGCCTTGCCAACGCTGACACCTTTGTTGTTGGGTTTGTTCCTGAGCCCCTTCGCTGGGTCCGCAGCCCTTCTGGCCCCCCAGGGAGAGCAGGCGGGATCCCCCGCCACACACACACCATGTTCCTTTGGCAAAGAGCTTCTACTTGCCAAACTGCTGTCATGCCCATGAGCTCATCATTCCGACGGGACACCTTGTGGCAGGCCCGGAGGCCCGGGTGCTATCAGCCTTCCGCAGCTCAAAAGCTGAGGTTGGAGGAGGCTGACGACACAGCCGTGGTGGGAGGAAGCGACCGGAGGTCTCCTGATAGGATCCCTTGCAGCATCTGGGGACATTGTGAATGTGGGCTGTCCTCAGGGCGACACTGCGGTGCCCTGGTGGGAGATGTCCTCCACCCTACCCGTGGCCTTTGCTCCTCCTGCAGGGACCCGAGTGGCGCTGGCCGAGGTGGTGGCTGACCTCCCCGGACCAAAGCTGCCCTCTTGGACGCTGGCGGCAGTCACACCGTGGCTGTTCGGCAGAGGGCGCTTAGTTGGGCATCAAGGTTGGATTTCAAACGCATGCAGGGCATCTGCTGCTCACACGAGTGCCAGGAGAAATTGTTTGCTAAGCCGAGAAACTGAACTTTGTTCCTTTCTAATTAACCTGCCCGGGGAGTTCAGAGCTTCCCACTATGAATTTTGTTAGAACAGGGTGAGAAGTTAGGCTTGGCTCCGTGGGGAGGGCCCACTGGCTTTTAGAGGCATCCTTGGTGTGACTGCACCTGTGTCCAAAGCGCATGAAACAGGCACTTGGCAGGGCCAGGCTTGTCCCCGCAAGGTGGCGCAGGGACACCGCCTTCTTCATCCCCCACAGCTTCTCGCCTGCCTGCTGGGGATGTGGGGCCTCCCGAGCTGATCTTGGCCATTTGGTGTATCCCCATCTGCCCTGCTGAGCTCCTCACTGCAGGGGAATCACACGGAGCCCTATCTGAGCCCGCAGTGGCAGTGCCATTCGTGGTAGTGTGTGAACCTCTGTACCCACAGAGGGAGCTCAGTAAATGTTTGCGGGAGCTGTTGCTGTGGCACAGTGGGTTAAGCCATCGCTTATGTTGCTGGCATCCCATATTGGAGTGCCTGTTAGAGTCTCGGCTGCTCTGCTGCTGATCCGACTCTCTGCTTACATGCTTGGGAAGGCAGCAGAAGGTGGCCAAGAGTTCAGGCCCTTGTCCCCGCTGTGGGAGACCTGGATGGAGTTCTAGGCTCCTGATTCTGGCCTGGATCAGCCTGGCCACTGTGGCCATTTGGGGAGTGAATCAATGGCTGGAAGATCTCTTTCTATCTTCCTCTTTCTCCCTCTCCCTCTCTTCCTCTTTCTCTAACTTTCAAATAAATAATCTTTTTAAAAAATGTTGTTGAGTTGCATGGAATTTTCCTAGCTTGAGTTTCACTTGGCATTGAACTGGTTAAATTGAAGTAGGGGTAGTTTTCCCCATATAGGGGGAGACTTGGAGGAATCTCCTCCCCAAACCTGAAAGCCCCTCCTCTGATGTGCCCAGGGAGACAGCTCTGCCCTCATGATGTCCTGTTGGGTGTGTGGGGTGAAAGTAGGGGCTCACCTCTGGGGTCGCCTTCTCCCCACCACAGCGCCCTCAGTGGCTTCTTAGCACAGACCTGCCCTGTCAGCTTCACTGCTAACCACGTTTCCCCCACGGTCGGTGTCACCCCGGGGCCTTTGCCTGTTCTCTTCCCGCAGCCCCTGATGCTGTCCTTCGGCTCCTTGATCCTCTAACCGGTCCTCCTACCCTGTGAATGCCATTCAAGCTGCAGCTCCCTGGCTTCCTAGCCTTCAGACAAACCCTTGCATGTCCATGTGTGAAGACCCCACACGTGCAGGGCTGCACAGCTTTCTGCCGCCCCAGCGTGGGAACTCTGTCATCAGCTCAACACCTCCGGAGCTGTCCCCCTTCTCACATTCCGCACCTTGGGCACACGGGGACACTCAGGAAGTCACCTCACTTCTCTTCTCCGGACCCTTCCTAACAGGCCCTAATTGACTTTAAAGAACAAAAATTAAAAATGAAAAAAAATAAATAAATAAAAGCACACCCACCAAGAAATTCTAACTTCAGCATTTAAGACAGGCTATTTTGAAAAGACCAGATAGCCAGGAGTCCCATGGTGCAGGATCAATGTTTGGAAAATGTGATTTTCTCTTTAAAAGCAGAGAAACAATCACCCACCATCCTGGCAGGCCACCGCCTCCCCGTGCTTTTGGCCATGTCAGCCACTCTTCTGGCTGGGCTTGGGGCTTCCTCCCGGGTCACTCGGATGGGTTCAGTCTCAGGCATTTAGCGATATTTAACCCAAGGGCTGTGGCACAAAAGGAGTGACAAAGCGTGGCTGGGAGTCTGGCCTCAGTGAGTTAATCCCTCCAATGCACGGTGGCCTGCTGGAGGTATTATCCACTTTGCAGATGCGTAGGGGCTCTGGCTTTCACTTGCTGGTCAGATGGTCCCAGTCTTGGGAAGGGCTGGAGCTACTCCAAGCGACCCCATACCCACTGCTGCCTCACAGGGAGCAGCCGAGGTGAGGGAGGAGCTGTGGAATGGGGAGGGTGAGCTCGGGGGGTGGGACAAAGCCCAGCATTCAGCTCTGCGTCTTCTTTTTCCCAACCACAGGTCCATAGAGCGCTCTGAGACAGAAACTGAGCCAAACATCCAGTTGACTGGGACACAAGACCCAGAATCACATTGAGAGTAGAGGGGCTGTCACCTGTGGATGGTGAGAAAGGATGCTGCCTCCATGCCTCCCTCCCTCCCTCCTTTTCTCAGCCATCTGCTGGTGGCCCACAATTTGCAGGAGGATGAAAGACTCATCCCTTGCTCTTAAACAGACCCCATACTTGCAAGGCCAGGAGATGAGTGTGCAAAAAGCACACTTTCTAGGCCGAGGATTGTTCAGGGACTATTGGTGGCACAAATAATTGTCACTGATTTTTGGTTCTATTCTTGGACATTATGCTAAGGACTTCTCACAGATTGGCTGACTTAATGCAATTCTAAAAATAGTTACATTATCATCTCTGCTTTGCAGGTGAAGAAACCAATACACTCAAGGGCTAAAGACTTGCCCAAGGTCTCACCGCCAGGTCCCTGGTGGAGTCAGGGCAGGCTGCTCGCAGAGCCCATGTGCTGAGTCCTGGGCTCTGGAGCCTGCGGAGGAGGTTACTTGATTCTGCCCAGGGAAGGACTCCTGAGTGAGCCCCCTGAGGGGAGCCTATGCCGAGAACAGGGCTGCGCAAAGAGCCGCAGGCTGGGTTTGCAGTGATCTGGAGTGGTCTGGGAGAGCTCCGACCCTTCCAACCTGCAGACCCCTTCCCCAGCATCTTCTCCCTTCCCTCCCTCCTTCCTTCTTTTCTCTCCATGTCCTTTCCATTGCTCCCCCTCTCTTCCTCCTTCCCGTCCTTCTTGCCTTGCTTATTTCATAACTGGAACTGCATATTCTTTCTTTTGTTAACAATTATTTGTGTATGTGAGAGGCAGAGAGATACAGAGAGAGGAGACACACGCACACACATACATGTGCCCGCGTGCATGCACACATACCGAGAAAACTCTCATTCATTTATCTCTTCTCCAAATGCCCACAGTGGTGGGGACTGGGCCAGAGCCTATGCTGGAAGTTGGGAACTCAATCCAGGTCTCCCATGTGGGTGGCAGGAGCCCAGTTACTTGAGCCCTCCCCACTGCATCAACAGGAAGTCGGAGTCAAGAGCCAGAGCCAGGAATCAAACCCAGGCACTGTGATGTGAGTCATGGGCATCTTAACTGCCCTCTCCCCACCCTGCCTTTCCCTCTGCCATATTTCTTCTTGGACTCCCATCTAATTCCCCTTCTTACTGCTCCAGGCTACACTGCCTTTCTCATCCCTAGACAGTGTTAACCCTGGACCTCAAGGTTTCATTCCCTAGCCACTTGGTGGCCCTGGGAAAGCCACCCCAGCCCTGTGGCCTGACTGTGACCAGCTGCAGGATATCTGGAGTCATGGGAAGGTAGGCCTGGTTCTCACAGTCGCCTGTGCCTTGTACTGGGAGCCCCATCTGGTTTTCATGTCCTTTCCTGGAACTTGGGAGATGGTGATAATGACACTGACTTACTGGAGCTGTGGAGGTCCTGCAGAGAGCCCGCTGTGTAGTTAGGGGGTATTACCATTGCCGTAGTCCTCAGCAGTCCCAATAGAGTTAGCATACTTAAAACTCCTTGCAGTGTGACAGTGGCCTTTACATTCTTGGGTGCCTGTCCATTTCTCTGACCATAACCCGCCTCCCCTCACACACTCACAGAGGGACAGGTGCCCCCTCTGGGTTCTCTGAGTGGGGGCTCAGAGCGGCTGCTGGTTTGCGCTGAGAGTTGAGATGAGCGTGTGTGTTTTGTTTGCCTCCTGCATCTAATATGCTAATGATGGAGGCAGTAATGAGCTGGCAGGGACCGAGGTTGCAGAGCTGGCTTCATGCTTCCCCAAAGAGGCTCCTCAGTGTCCGTGTTTTCTTTTATGCCAGGGGTGGTCAAAACCCGGGGAGGGAAAAGCTGGGTGTTTCAGACACTCACAAGCGGTGCAGGTTCTGGCAGCCCTGGGATGGGACAGCCTGGGCACGAGGTGGGCCCTGAGCCCTGGCCACGGGAGAGGAGGAGGGAAGAGACCCAGTGCGAAGGGAAAGCCCAAGATTGAGCGCCCTCATCCATGTGACCGATTGGCTTTTCGAGAGCACTCTGTGAGCTCCCTGATGGTGGGACTGGCCCCATCTGCCTGCACAGGACCTCACAGGGCGTCAAGGGTGGGCAATGGTTTGCATGAGATCATGGGCTGGCGGTCCAGATCTCTCTGGACCTGTTTCCCCTTTCTGTGAAATGGGTAGGATAATCCCTAGCCATGAGTCTGTGTCCCCAGCCTTCCCACAAAGTCCTGGTGCCAGAATGGGGCCTCAGGACCTGTCCATCCATGGATGCGTGAGTGAGGGCAGGAGGGGATGGGAAGCCTCTGTCTCTCACAGAGGGGGGACAGGAAGCGAGTGCAGGACAAGGCTGGACAGTCATCCGCAGACCACACTCCCTTGGGTGAGTGAGGACAGCACAGGTCTCTGAGTGGCTGGAGAGCCCAGTGCAGCCCTGGGGTGGGGAGTGGGCCACCGTGGTCAATGCGGAAGGCCCAGGAAAACTGGGTAGCAGGCAAGGTGTGAAGCAACAGATGGACGGAGCTGTGTCTCCAGGCTTGGCACCAGATGGAAGGGATGGCGAAGCCGCTCCTGTGGGGAGGTGTGGCTGAGTCCATCCTGCCTGGGGGACAGCGGGCAGCAGCCGGGGTTGGGTGAGGGAGCCCTGGCTTGTCTGGAGGATTTCAGTGCTCAGTCTTGGTCCTCACTGACCGCGGCAGGGTCTGGGGCTGGGTGGGAGGGGGGCAGGGAAGGGGTTTGGGGGTCTGGAACCTAGGCTCAGGGAGCTGTGCCAGGCTGCACTGGCCCAAGATCCAGCACTGTTAACGTCCATGGAGGGTCTGACTTGCACAGCCGACGCCGTGTCTGCCTCTACATCCTCAGGTTTACCCCTTCTCTTGGCTTCCTTGCAAATTTTCTTTAGGCCCTTTCTTTTTCTTGGCTGAGCTGATTGGACCCTGTGTCCAGGAAAGCCAGCAGGGAGGTTGAGGCCAAAATGCAGAAGCCTCAGGGCAAGGTGGATAAAAGATGCAGCCACGGGCCCTCTCTCCCAGGCTGCGGAGACCCTGGTCTGAACCCTGCCTCAGCTTTCTACACCCTGTGAGCTGCAGGGCTGACCTCACAGGTCCTCAGAGATACCACACACGTGGGCTGCGCCTGAGAATAGAGGTTCCCAGGGCCGCAGTGAATGGGAGGTGAGAGCAGCCCGGATGCCAGTCTTGGGGAACCCACCCCATGGTGCTGTGGACAGCAGGTTGGAAGCTGCAGTGACTTCTGGAGACCTGGCTTTTTTGCCTATAACAAACCCTACTGACACAGCACCTGCTAGGAAAATCCAGGGGGTGAAAATGGGAAGGAAGAATCAGAGCTCTGAGTTTTAATTCTGCATCTACTTGTTCCTTCTTTCACTTGAAGGGCCAGGTAGTGCCAGGTGGAGCCCCCAGCCCCTGGCAGGCCTCTGAGGTCTGCTGCTTCAAGAAGTGTCCAGAGGCACCTGCTCTCTGTCCAGCCCTGAGAAGGAGAAGAAAGACCACCTGATCATGTGCTACCCAGCTTGGGACTGTGGAAGAAGTCATGTCTCCTGGTGTGTGGCCCAGTGACTGAGTGTAGATCCCAGAGGCCTGGAGGAGGCAGGGACAGGGAAAGGGACCTGAGAGCCTTCCTGGAGGTGGGGAGAGAGGTGCCAGGAGGGGGAGAGAAGGGCCTTTCTGGGACTTGGGGTGAAGAGAAGTGAGGGGCCCTTGTGCCAGCAGAGGTAAGATGGAAGTTGTTTAAAAAACACACCCTGCCCTTCCTCTCTCTGCCCCTTCTTCTTGCACCCCCCAGCCCCGGCCTGCTTTCCTGTCTTCCCTCTCCAAGGTTCTGCTGGGGGCGTGCAGGGGCCAAGTGAGAGGCAGCAGCTGGGCAGGGTCACCTCCTGCCTCTCCATGGTCTCAGCTGTGCAGGCTGCCCCCACCTGCCATGGCCAGTGCCCCCACGAACCTCAAGCCACCGCGCTGCCCGTTTCTGTCCGTGGCTCTATATATAGCGGTGGAGATGCACACTCTGGAATTGGATTTGATGTAGCCCTCTGGACTCGAGCTAACTTTTGGGGAGTAGTTTTCTTGGGAGCCTGCCAGTCCAATTCCTCCCTCATGAACACTAATTACCGCACAGACCTTCTCCATGAAATCGGTGCCGAAGCCATTTCCATCCAGGCGGCTCTCCAAGACGAAATTTTTCTACTGGGAACCGACAGCCGCAAATAAACCTACCATCTACTTAGCAACAGAGAGCAAGAGCGGCGGGAGGCGGGAGGGAGTGGGGAGGAAGGGGAGGGCTCCAGTCTTCTCTTCCTCCTGTTCTGTGTTTTGCAGAAAGGACAACATCATCTCTCTATGGGAAGGCGATCATGAGACAGCACAGGGGCCCAGGGGCAGGGCCCAGGCCACCTGAAAGGCCAGTGTCTGTTCTTGGTTGCTTGAGCTTGGCTGGGACCCCCACTGCATTGCTGGGCACTGCTGGGCAGCTGGGTAGCAGGCACTGCGACCTCTCCCAGTTTCCTTCCCTCCCCTAGCCTCTTTCCACTGGCCATGCCTAGCACTCCCGGGCTTGCCTCATGGAGAAGCACCTCTGTGCCTCCCACCGTCTGGGGAGTCGGCACTCATCACCCAGCATCCAGGTCACAGCTCAGTGCTCCTGGGTTCTCTAGGCACCATCAGCCTCCTCTGTTCTGATCTCCAGCCGCCTGAGCCATGTACCCAGCGAAGGAGGGAGCCCTGCCTTCCCTGCTTCCTATCCAACCTGGGTATCAGCTGCCCTAGGAGGAGGGGGCACCCAAGGGACTGGGGCCAGCTGGTGCCAGGTGGGGTTGGTGTCACCACCTACTTGTGAGTAGATGCCAGAGCCTGCGTTTTTCAGGACAAGCCTGACGCTGAGGGAGGTCAGAGGGACTGTCCCTGGTCACTGACCACCTAAGACGAGGGCTGGGGTTTCCAGTGCTTGTGTCTGTGTCCAAAGGCCTGGGGCCTGCACTTCCTCCCCTCTCTTTTCGCTGGGTGCTTCTGGGGCTTTGCCTAGTGCCCCTCCCCCACATGCACTGTCTGCCTCCAGGGTCAGCCCAGGGCTCTGCGCAGCGCTGTGCCAGGAGCACTTGCATCCAAAAAACAGGAGAATTTTATTTCCCCAGGAGGCTGGTCAAAGCCCAGGGCAGGCGCGGTGAGCTCTCTTGACCACTGGCTGCTTGCCAGGCCCCGGGCACTCCAGCCGATGCGACCTGAGCGCCCCCGGAGCCTGCTCTGGGGTCAGGGGTGCTGCTCCAGCTTTGCCCTGTTGGCAGCAGAGCTACTGCCTGCCTCGGCGCAGCCCGCTCTGCACACGGGGCCTCACTCTGGACCCCGGGCCTCAGCTCAGCAAGCACCTCTCCCAGAATCCTTAGCTTCTGTTTCCCGAGTCCTGGGCCCCAGCAAAGTCACTGACAGGAGCCTCCCACGCTTCTACCACCAAGGCCTGGTTGATCTCACTTCTCTGGGTGAGATGGGCAGGTGACAGTGCCGCCCTGCCCGGGATGCGGAGGGTTAAATGAGAACACAGGTGCCGGGCAGTACTCCTGGGTCTGTAGGTAACACTAGTGGCTGCTAGTGTGACAGCATGCACCACGTGCCAGAGATGCTGTCGTGCACTGCATGCTCATGCGTGGTGGGTTTGTGAAAGACGCATAGAGCCCAGGAGGGCTGCCTGAGTCATGGTTGTCATTCAGCCTCGGCTGGGGTGAGAGTCTTCTTCACAAAGGAGGCACCCCTGAGGGTGGTGCCCACAAGGCTGGGTGTGGGTGGGTTGCCTGGAGCATGCCTTCCTGGGCCACAAAGAGCACCTGAGCCTGGCTGACACACAGGAAGTGCCCAGGGGGACTCTGGTCTAGAGGATGAGAGGGGGCGATGGTCCCCACTGGAAGTGAGACCACCCCCACACACAAGAGTGCCATCCTGGGGGCCAGTGCTGGGGCATAGTAGGTTAAGCCTCTTCCTGCAGCACTGGTATCCCATATGGGCACCAGTTCAAGTCCTGGCTGCTCCACTTCCGATCCAGCTCCCTGCTAATGGCCTAAGAAAGCAGTAGAAGATGGCCCAATGGCTAATGGCCCCTGCACCCAAGTGGGAGACCTAGAAGAAGCTCCTGACTCCTGGTTTCAGATCAGCCTGGGTCCAGACATTGCAGCCATTTGAGGAGTGAACCAGTGGATGGATGATCTCTCTCTCTCTCTCTCTCTCTCTCTCTCTCTATCTCTCTCTTGCTCTTGCTCTTTCTGTCTCTTCCTCTCTTTGCAACTCTGCCTCTCAAATAGATAAATAATTCTTAAAAAAATAAAACAAGAAAGAGTGGCCTCCCCAGCTGCTGTCAGAGCCCACGCCAGCTACGTCTGAGTGACTTCACCTGGCTGGGGACGTGGACCCAGAGTCTGGGCTCTGCCCGCTGTCCTTTTCAACAGCTCTTATGTGTTCTAGTTTTGTTCCCTGCTTAGATTCCTGGTTAATTTTCTTTACAAAAATTCCAACTTCCTTTTAGCAAGGCTAAGCTAACCATGGGGGCTGCCTTGGAGGAGCATGGCAGTGGGCATGTCTGTCCTGGCTGGAGTTCAGGTCCAGGGGACTTTGGGGGCTGAGAGGTCCATGGGCCCAGAGTCAGGGGGGGAGGACTGTGGGAGCCTGGCCCTTCCCAGGGAGCATTGCTGGGGACAAAGAGAACATGGGGCTGTCACAGCTGTTTGGAGATACGGGCTTCGGTGTCAATCAGACCTGAGCTCCTGCCTTGGGGCTCCTGCTTCCTGGCTGTGTGTTGTCAGGTAAATTCCTTAACCTCTCTGAGCCCCACCTTCCAAATTGTGCAGTGGATCCATAGTGTTCCCTGTGTCACAGGCCTGATTGTGACATAGATAAAGCTCCCATGTGTGCACCTGTGGTGATGACACTGAGCACAGGAGTCCTTGGGATCACCCAGCCCTCCTGGTTGGCACTGGGGCACCACCTTTCCAGGAGACTGAAGGCTGGTGGCCTCGGCCCGTGGCCAGGTGCTCCCTCCCAGGCCCATGCAGAACCATGGCAGGTTGCACCACGCCTCCCCTCCCCTCCCCGTCTCCTGTTCTTTTGCATTTCCTGTTCCTTCTCTCTGGCGGGCCACTGAGCAGAAAAACAAATCAAAGTTGCCTTCGTGTCTTGGAGCCTGCGCTGCTCCCGCGAAGCGATCCCTTGCTTCCCATTACCCACCCCAATAACTCTTGTATATGGAGTGTGAAATAATTAGCGGTGGCAAAAATAATTTAGGAAACAAGAAGAAACTAATTGTATAGGCTTGTTTGGGGAAAACACAGCCGCCCAAACCCACTGTGGAGGCAGATGTGGGCTGACCAGCTCCCTGTCGGGCAAGGCCTTGGACGACTGGCAGAGGTGACCCATGCCATGCCTGTTTCCTCTAGCTTCCTCCCTAAGGGGATGACTCCAGCTGTAGCCAGGACACGTTCTGTCATGGCGGTGGATGTGACCTCCTAAACACATCTGTACCCCAGTGCATGCCACCCCAGAAGGGCATACGGGGAGGTGGAGTCAGCTGCAACAGACTCCTCCGTCTCATGGGCCCGGTCGTCCACAGAGGTGACAGGGACCCAACTACTTGAGTCACAACATATGCCTTCCAGGATGCACATCAGCAGGAAGCTGGAATGGAGAGCCAGGCCTGGGAACTGAGAGGAGGTACTCTGATGTGGGCTGTATCCTAACTGGTGTCTTAACCTACCTGCCAAACGCCCATCCCACCTGCTGCTTCTCGCTTCCGTATCCTGTATACAGCATGGATTCTGATTGGTCACTGGCATTGACCGCCCCTGCTCCTCTTGACACTGGCCAAGGCCCTGAGCTGGGCACAGCTGGGGAGGAAGCCTGCACGGCCCTGGCTGGGGCTCCCACTTCCCAGAACCCTTCCCCGTGGATTTGCATGTGTCTACACGCCTCTTCCCCTGGAAAGCAGTCACACCTCTTCCTGCACAAGCTCCTGCTGTTGGGGCCCTTATGATAGCACGCTAATTTGTCCCCTGGCCTCCAGCTTCTCCGACTCAGGCCAGAACAGGGACTGTGCACAGGCCAGGTTCTGATCTCTCACTTCCTTGCTTTGGGACTTGCTGTGACTTTCCATTTCCTCCAGTCACCTCCTCCTTCCCAGCCTTGCCTCCCCGGTGACACGGATCTCTGTCACTGCCTCAGTTACATTGCCAAGTTCAAGGGATCACTTTACAATCCTGGCCCTGGGCTGGCGAGAAGGCAACTCTTTGAGAGCACATCGGGATTTGTTCCTCCCTGCTTCCTGTTTTACTGTTTCACTGAAGCTGTCCTCCCTGCTTCACTGTTTGTGCCTGGAACCTAATCTCAGGTGCTCCCACGTGACTCTTAAGCCAGTGTGGCTTGTCTGGTCCTTATTTCTCAGAGACATTGTGACCTGCTGAGTGTGGGGCCTGGGCGCCAGGGGCCCTTGGCATTGAACCTGTGCAAGAATGCACCCATCATTTTCCCCACACCTGCCCATCCTTCTGGGTTCCAACACAGGACAATCAGCAGCAAGTCAGAAGCCTGGGAGTTCTGCACCCCTCGTCTTTCATCCTCACTGATCCCACACCCCCACAGCTTCTCCACAGTGGATTCCTCCTCTCTGCCCTGACTCTACTGCTGCCCAGGTCCAGATCTTGCCATCCCTCCTTGAGTTTCCTCTCCTGCAGCTCCCCAGAGCTGTCTGCCACCTGCTCCCCAGGTTTCCCAGGCAGGCCCCATCTGTGCTTCTTTTTCCCTCTCCCACTTCTTTTCCTGATTTGGCTGAATTCTGGGGTGGAGCTGCTGTGGCAGGTGAGACATCAGGGCCCCTCATAGGCCAGCCGGGGACATTGGAGGCTGTGGGAGCCCAAGAAGACTCTGGCTGGTAGGCCCCTGGGAGGACGCGTGTGCCGTATCATCATCTGGAGTTAGCCCATGGGATGAGCTCGGGGAGAGACTTGGAGGCAGGAGGGTGACTCCCCAGAGGCCGACCCCTCTGGGCTCATTTGCTGTGCTAATTATCTGATAGAATTACAGGGCAGGTGTCCAGGTCTTGGGTTGTGGTCTCATCATGAACTCAACAGCTGAGGCCTTTTGTGGGATGGGGGTCAGGTGGAGCACTAAGGAAATGAGTGTGGAGCAGCGGCCCCCTCACCTCCTGCTGGGCTGATGGATGGCACTAAGTGTGCATAGGTAGGACATGCCTGTTCTCCAAGCTGACAAATGCCACAGGTGCAGCTGCGGGGGACACGCGCCAGCTGCTCCCATCACATCTCAGTGTGTGCTGTTGAAGGTCATGCTGGGAGCTCAAGTGGCCCAGTGCACTGGGGTCTTACAGCCTCCTCACAGCCGCTGGTTAGTGCCCTTAGCTAACCATGTCATTCTGACTGGGGATGCAGGGGAGGGAGTGCCCTTGCCTCCAGGCCCAGCCGGCTTTACCGTGCACCTGCTGACTTGACCCTGAGACCACGTTTCCGTCTGCTGTTCACCTGCTCCTAAGGCCAATTCTCCTTTGTCCTCACCCATTCTCCTGCCTCCTGGGACTTCTGCTTACACTGCTTCTTCCCTGATGGGTCTCCCTACTTTAAAGCCCCATTTGAACTGCCTTGGGATGGCACCCATCTCTCTCTCATTGTGGGATTCAGGGGTTCAGCTATCAAAATGGATTTTAGCTTGTCTTTCCTCAACTCATTTATACAAAAATTAATTAAATGGAAGAATGTTATTAATTTTATGTCCTCTCTCCAATTAGAAAAAAATCAGCACCTGCAACCACTTCTTTATAGTACAATCTAGAAGACACTGTTGCCACATGGAATTAAAATTCGGAATAGATACTTTGAGTTCTGCGAAAAGCAGCATGAAACTGGAACATCCAGGCACTGGATGCTCAGGCCATGTGGGAGAGCCATGTGTGGTATGGTGGTAAAATCCAGGAACTTGCATCTGAGTTTCTAGCACTTTTCAGTTATGTTACCATGACCTGACATATCTGAACCTCAGAATAAAATGGGAATACAACTTATGAGACAGAGTACCTTCAAGGATTAGGAAGGGTTTGCATGACTTGTAAGGAGCCCTCTGAATCAAATCGAACACACTGAGACAGACAAGTTAGCTCAGAAATTTATAAACAATGACTAGGCATCAGTCGTATGATTCAGCAACTCCACTCCAGATATGAGCCCCACAGAATCAAAGATGGGCATTCAAACACACCCTTGTTCATGTGTGTTCACGGCAAGGCCTTTCACCAGAACCCCAACGTGGAAACAACCCGTGTTCTCACCCATGGAAGAACAAATGAACCAAATATGGCATGTCCATCCCTGCAGTGGGCTCTTATTTGGCCACAAGAAGTAAGGATATTCCAACGTATGCCACAATGTGGATGAACCTTGAACACATAATGCCCAGTGAAACAAACCAGACATAGAAGGTCCCACATTGCATGGTTCTATTTATAAGAAAAAACCAGAGCAGGTAAATCCAAAGAGACAGAAAGGAGGCTCATGGTTGCCAGGGACTGGGAGAGGTGTGAACAGGAGTTACCTTGTAGGGAGGAGAAAATGTCTTGGAGCTTGACAGAGGTGACAGTTGTATAATGCAGACACTGTACTAAATGCCACTGAACTGTATGTGTCAAGGACCAGGCCTGTCCTTGCCACAGCCTGACAGATGTCACTCACTTGCTGCAGGGACCCCATCTTCCCCAGAAGTGGGCACTGGTCCACTATCCAGGCGTGGCTCCTTGGCACTTGGATGTCTCAGCTCTGGGCTCCTCTGTTCCTCTGGAGTTTTGGGGCGGCCCCAGCAGGCCTGGCCTGGCCTCAGAGGCCTCCCTCATTTCCTTGGGGGCAGCCCTGTGCAAGCCATCCTGCCTTCTCCAGTTCCCCCACATTAGAGGACCCTGCCAAGGTCCTTGGAAGGCCATCAAGCTGATGTTGTATTCTACCCTTACAGACGGAGACTTGACTTGCCCTTGACCCTGGCCCAGCTCCCCTACCTGCCAGTGCCTGTGGCGGAAAACTTCACGTTGCCCCAGCTCCTGCTGGTGGGATGGAGCAGCTGAGTTCTCTGTGTTTTCTCGTACCTCTCAGGGCTCTCTGCAAACATTTGTCCCTTGTTCTCTCAATGCTCCTACCTGGCCTGCCCACACTTTACGCCTCTCATCACATGACAGAACAGAAAGTCAACAGTCAGCACTGGTCCTGGACTGTGCCTGAGACTGCCCAGATGTGCTGCCTGGGTGAGCATGGAGCCTGACCCCTCGGGCACACCCAGCTCCACGTGGTGAGAGCTGGGTCTCCCCGCCTCTGTGTCCTGAACAAGGCTCGAGCCCATCACCACCAACCTTGAAACCCTGTGTAGAACCCATGCTCCGCTCTCAGGGCCTGGCCCTGTGTGGGCTTCCCTCTGGACACGAATCCCAGACTGCGTCACCCACACCACGCCTTCCCTTCTCCAAGCTCAGCCTGGGACACTCTTGGCCCAACAGTCCCATCTGACAGGTCTCAGGCCAGTAACTCCCGCATGGGAGTCTCCTGGAGCTGTGAGCTCCACAGGGGCAGGGCTGGGTGTCTGGGGCTCTGTGTCCCTTGCAGCACTGAGCCCTGAGTATGTCGGGGAGGTGAGTGGGGAGGACTCCGTGTGACAGGCTCTGTGGACAGTGGCCGGGTGGCTCTCCTCAGGCCTCTCTACCTTTTCTCTTTCTCTCTTTTTTTTAAACCTTGAGGGAATACAACTTCAGCATCCCCACCCACTTTATAAATACTTTGACAAATGGGCTCTCTCCTGCCACGCTTACCCCAAGCAGGGGCATCTGTCATTCTGGAAGGCAACTGTTTACGGCCCTAGCGCCCTTTACTGCAGAGTCAGCGGCTGGGGGCGGGGGCGGGGGAGGGGGCGGCCAGGCCAACTGCAGTTCATCAGGCCCAGCATTTAAAAAAAGAAAGAAAGAAAGGCAGAAAAAACCCTACACAACTCACAGAGTAATTGCCGTCTCCTTGGCAACGGAGCAGCAGTCTGGGCCCAGGGCTCCGCCGTGGTCCCTGGGCGGGCAGGCCAGGGACAGTGGGGAGTGCGAGTGGCTTCCAGCCTCCTGTGGCCTTGGGAAGATGATCTGTCTTCAAGTCACCCCCACCCCTCCCAACCACCTTCCTTGCTTCCCATTGGCGTCCGGGCCGTAGCTCATAATGGCTGGGCCAATGTCCTCGGCCGAGAACTCAGCGGCCATGCGGGAAGCCTGCTGGGGCCCGGCCAAGGAGCGGTCCTCCCAGACGACTTCCCGCAGGGCCTTGGAGCCCTGAAGGTGCCCTTCATCCCTGAAGGCGGCTCTGTCTCCTCTTCCTGCTCCTCTTGCCTCATTCCCTCTTTCCCCCCACCCCTTGCTCCTTCTTCTCTTCCCTTCTCTGTCTTGCTTAGTCTCCATCCTCCTCCTCCCATGTCTTCTCCTGTTCCTCTTCCTCTTGTCCTCCTCCACCTACACTTCCTCTCCAGTTTCTTCTTCCTCCTCCTCCCTTCTTTACTCTCTCCTCCTTTCTGTTTGTCTCATGGGAAACTCCCTACTCCCTGGGCACTCTCTGCACAAGGGGCTGTGGGCCCATGGGAGCCCAGAGCTGAGGCGTTGGGAGTTCTGGGGAGGGTGGTGTCTCAGAGGCTGGGAGCGGAATGGTGGGGTCTCCCTGGCATGGGCATCCAGGCAAAATCAAGGAAAAATGCCTTCCTCAGGAGGAGAGAGGAGACACCACCCGCTACCCAGCACCCACCACGCACTGGCCATGAGTGGCCTTGCTGTGGAGACTGAGAGCAGAGCAATGGCCCTCCCTTCTCTGCCCCTTCTGGTCTCTCCTCCTCCAGGAAGCCTACTCGGGCTGTGCCACTTGTACCGGCCCACCCCTTCTCTGCTGCTTGCCAGGTTCCCTCTGTTGTCCGGGAGGTGGATGGCCTCATCCTCATGGGCTTCCCTGTGGCGTGGTCACTTGTGTCTGTGGATGGGCAGCAGCACGGGCCTCCTCTAGTTGGAGGGAGTGGCTTGGAGAACCACTGGGCAAGGGCTCAGGCCATTCCCAGTAAAGCGATTTTTCTCCATCCTTAAACTCACTCCAGGCCCTCCTTAACCTGGAACGACCTTCTCATTCTAGTTTTATCTACTGGGCTTCTACTGAGCACCTCTTATTACTACTGCTCCCAAGACATCCCCCTCTGATCCCCACTCCCAGCCTGTGCTCATACTGATCCCGGCACCAGGAATACCCTACCTAATCCTCTCTCTATCCAACCTGTGATTTCAGGCCAAGGTCAAATGCTCCCCCCTCTCTGGAGCCTCCCTGAAGTGCTCATGAACTTTTCCATTCCTTTTTTCAGTACCTCTCTTGCGTTGTCCTCTGACCGGTCCTGAGGCCTGAGGTTTGTCCCTCTTCCTGTCCATGTGTCCTTCTGACAGGTGTGGAACTGGCACACCTGGGGTCACTCAGGGCTCTGCCTAGTCCGACAAGCACAAGACACGCTCCAGAAGACAGGACTGGGATGTGGGTCTCTCTGGGCTACATTGCTCCTTGGACTTCCTCCTGCATTTCCCCCAGTGGAGCCCCATGCTGCCTGGTCCCGGTGTTCAAGTTCATCTGCTTTTGGCCCCCCTCCCCTCACCTCAGGGGTCCTTGACTCACAGCTGACGAGGACAAGGGCATCAGGACAGGAACCAAAGCAGCTATGTCTTCTGGCCCAGGGCATCCCCATGGTTGGGGGGGTCAGGGCTCTTCCACAGTGTGGCACATCACTGGCAAACGTTAACTGAGCACCTACTGTATATGTGGTACTGTGCTATGTGCTAAAGAGAGGAGGAAGGAAGTATCTTCCCCAGGCCTGGTTTCTGACCTCAGAGAGCTCTGGGTGCCCCTGCAGAGCAAGGCAGAGCCAAGAACAAACCAACCACGTGAGAAATCAGAGGAAAGTGCTCCCACCTGGGCCACTCAGGGTGACACTGATCTAGTGAGTCCCTGGCCCCAAGGGCAAGCAGCCCCCATGGCAAACAGACGACCAAGGAAAGCACAGGGAATTAGAATTTTCCAAACTGTCTGGTGGTAATAAAATCTGGGGTATAAAATGGGTTAGGAAATTTATTTTTTCAATATATAATTTCCCCCCCTCTCTCCTGAAAATCCACATATCTATTCTGCTTCAGGTTGGGGCTTCTTTAAATGGTTTTATTAAAAAAATCATTTACTGTGGGGTTTTCAGTTCAACTTTAACTGGACCGGGTGGAAATTAAAAAAAGGATATTTTAAAAATAAATTATATAAATTACAGCCCTAATTATAAAGGAACTTTTAAAAATGTATCCAAGCATTAAAAGAAAATCTTTTTTTTAAAAAATGCCCCATTTCCCTGTTCCATTGCGGGAGTGTAATTTAGATACTTTTAACAAATCCTCGGCCTTGGGAAGAAGCGGGCTCTCCAGGCCCATTTGCCTGCGTCTCTTTCTGCGTGCTATTATTATTTGATAACTTTGGGCTTAAATCTGCATGAGAGCCAATTATCTCTCTTTGTCATCAGGCAGGCTTGCTGTTCAGCAGGGGTTTTTATAGTACAGGCAAAGCCTCGCGGAGCCTGGAAGGGGGGGATTTCAGATTACATGGCCCCTTGCCTCCCCCAGAGATTTTCCCTAGTCCTTTCTGTGTTTCTATTTTTCATCATTCCCAGAGGCAACAAGTTTTCCTGCTCCCCAATCCTCTCCCAGCCTGGGCCCCCTCTAGTGGTGCCTTGCCCATTCTATCAAGGTCTTTGTCCCTCTTTATGTCTCTGGCTGGCCCAGGCTTCCTAAACAGGAGAAGTAGAGATCATCATTTCTGGGCCCAGAGCAGGGGGCATACAAGTGTAGCGGAGGCCATGGGGCTGGAGGGAGACCTGTCTCACGGAGCCCGCAGTCTGGAGGGAGATGGATCCGATCTGCCCCAGGAGCAGGAGGGAAGATGGTGGTGGAGGCAGTGAGTCCGTGGTTAGCCTGGACATTGGGAGCGCTGGTTTTGCCCTCCAGCTGGGGCTTGGGGCACTCAGGGAGAGCTCAGGTCAGTGGACAGGGCTCCAGCTTTTTTCTGTCTCTAAGAAGAGTGGGGAGGTGATGATGGACAGGAGAGCTGGAGCGTTGCTGAGGGAAGATTCCCTGGCCAACAGGACTGGGTGCAGTGCAAAGGCAGGACCCGGGCTAGGTGAGAGGACTTTGTCCCAGTGCAGGCAGAGACATGCTCTACTCTCCTCCACTGTGGCCCCTACACCTAGACTGGGCTGGTTACCTGGAAACACTTGATGCACATTGGTGGAGTGAGTTAATGGGTGAATGAATGAATGATAGGGGGTGTGAAGGCAATTATGTGCAGAGGTACAGGTGGATTCGGAGGGTTTAGGGTGTTAGGCCTTATGAGTTCCAGATGGCAAATTGCTGTTCCTGGCAAATAAAAGTATTTACTGGCTTCTTATCCTCCTATGGCCTCCCGTCCACCCTGGAGACCTGGGCACACCACGGCTCCTTCCTCTGTGTGGAGCCTCTAAACTGTCCTCCTGGACCACCCTTCCCACCACTGTTTGGCATCACTGCCTCTTGGAACTTCTTCCTGGACCCTGAGTCTAAGCCAGGTGCCTGGCTGGCTCTGGTCCCCACTAGGAGTGTGGGAAAGACATAGCCATCATCCTGGCCATGGATGGACCCTTATCCCCATATAGCTGACCCAAAGTATAAATGACGCTTAATGAACTATGGACCAGGCACCGGGGCCAGTGTTTTATGTAAGTGACGGAGGTGTTCCTCCAGCTGAGGCTTAGCTTGGACAGATGACTTGCTCAAAGCTCAACGCCACATATGGGCAGGGAGCCCATTTAGAACCCAGGCAACTCTGGCTTCACAGCTCACAGCTTAGCTACTTCCATCCTATTACTACACTCAGGGAGGGTGGCTTGCTGTGCTCCTGGGCTACATTGCCGGCAGTGTCCTCCCTGTTTGACCCCTTGGACAAACATCTCTTGGCAGCAGGACAATAACATGGCCTAAATCCAGTGTATGTGTTACTCTGGGGTGTTGTGAGAGGTTGGGAGGATGGTGCTTTCTCCTATGGTGTGTCACACACCTGTCACACATGAACACACATGCGTGCACATGTCCATGCTGGTATATGGCTGGGGAGGGCACGATTGGCTCTGGAGGCCTCTGCCTTCCACCGGTGCTTGATGGAAGGCTGGTGCTGGACCAGCTGAGAGTCTTGAACTCTGTCCTCACTCAGAGGAGGCTCAGAGCTCTGTAGTTCTAAGCAAGGGGCTTGCCCTGTGCCTCAGTGTGCAAGTATGTGTATGGGAGGGTGTTTACTTTTGTCTTCAAGTGAAGACATCCCAGAAGGTCATGGAAAACGACGCGGTTTTGTGCAGCTAGGCATTAAGCATGGCATGCTAAAGTGTCTCGGGCAGGGGAAGGTGGGTCTCCCAGGAGCTGCCTGGCAGGGTGAGCTCCACCCGCCTTTCCTAGCATTCAGCCCTAGCACGGAAGGTTCCTTACACCATCCAGGTTTAGCTGTGAAAGGCCCAGATAACGCAAGACAGTTGGTCATCCCCTTATCTGACCCGCCTCTCCAACACTCTCTAGGTTGCAGCTCTTCAGCCTGGCTGTGGGCAGCTCTCTCTCCACCTTCCCCTGTCTCCCTCACTCTCAAGTCTGAGAAGGGGCTCAGACTGGGTCCCTGATGGAGCTCAGCTGGGTGATGAGCTAGCTCAAGTCCAGGTTGGGGTGTAGATTTCTATCAAACCTTGCTCTTAGGGCAAGGGAAGGCACCTTGGATCCCAGGTTTGGAATTCCCTGCAACAGATCACCCAACCTCTCCTAAGGTGTTGGGGTGGGGAGGCTATGTGTGAGGGACCTGTACAGGGGTGGGGGTTTGGACTTGGGGTGAGTCTGGTGCAAGAAAGGGTGCCAGGCCTTGTAGTGCTTCTTTCCCTGCAGCCCTAAAGCTGGGTGGGGCCTGCTCATGGGGAGACCAGCTGACAGCACCCTTGCCTGGCCACTAAGCCCTGGATCTGGTGCTAGTCACACCTGGAAACCCCATGTCCCATGGGGAATGCCCTCATGGTGGCTGCTTCCTGGTTCCACGCTGCTGGCTGGCAGGCAGGCGGGTGGGCGGGGAAGGCACAATATTACCCCTAAGATAAATGAAGAAGAGTTTCAGCCCTTATTGGATTATAGTTTTTATTGAACTTTATAAATTCCAATTAGCAGACCCCTGGGCAATAAGCGACACGCAGCCCGCAGCTCACTTTATAGCGTGATTATGACCCTGTTTATCCTTCCCTGAACGAGAAGTATTAATGGAGGAAACGAAGGAAAGGAGACTTGAGAATACATAAAAGCAGATATTGGTGACACTGAGATCAACAGACAGGGTCAGGGAGAGAGAGAGCACCCTCTGGCTGGATGTCGGGGAGCAGAGACCAGACACTCCGAGAAGTCACATATGCAGAGCCACAGCGAGCCTGGATGCCCTCTGCCCTCCCAGGACATGAAGCCTCCAACTCCAGCAGGCCACTGTGGTCAGGGAGCAGCCCCCTGCCTCCCTGCCCCACCCTTGTCCCCACCTGGTTCAGGCCCAGGCCATGTTGTTCCCGTGAGTCTGACTTCCTGCCGGATGCTGACCCCTGTTTGTTCACTTCTACTGCTGGACAGCTCACAGCGTCCGGAGGCCCTCGCCTGCACAGCTGAGCACTCCAGGGCTGGCCCAGCGGTCCTTAAAGCTTTAGATGGGTTCTGTGCCCTTTGTGACTTTGATGGACATTAACAGGCACTTGCTCTGCAAAGATGTCTACATGCACACACAAGCAATTCAGAGGGTCGTAGCGTCCCTGCAAACTCATTAAGATCCCCTCCTCCAGGGGACCAAATGCATCAGATTAAGAATCCCGGAGTTTGGATCAAACTGCTGCCTGTTTCGCTGTAATATCTACAAGGAGGTCCTGAGAGCCTGTGGACAGGCAGATGGGCAGCCTCCGATGGCCCGGCCACAGCTGGCAATGCCCTTCTGACACCACCTGCTTTTCCTTTCTCCTTATATCCATCGGCTTTGAAACCATTAACTGCTGCAACCCGAACAGTGGCTGGGGAGTGGCTGCCTTCCAGAGAGGTGGGGTGAGAGCCGAGGGGCTTCTGAGCTGGCAGCGTTGGGGGTGACTGCACTGTCTCGGGTGGAAAGCTTTGCCTTCCCCACTCTGCCTTTCCCGGAGAAAGATGCGTGCTCAAGGATGGCGTGCCCTCCTCCTTGTGTCTGACTTTGTTTGCACCTTCCTCCCCCTTCTGCAGGTCATCTTTCTTGGAGGCTTTGGTGGAAGATTAGGAAAGAAAAAAAACTCTCCTCAGCATTTTGCCAATGCACGCAGGCATGCCCACAGACCTCCTGAGGGGGTCCTGTCGTTGGAACAGGCTGAACACCGCTTCAGGGGTCCGCTACTCTGCAGGGGATGGAAACATGATGGGCAGATTGGTGGGTGGACCAGAGCTCAGAGTGGACCAGGCATAGGGGCCCCAGCCCCCAGCTTCCCCACCACAGGGGTCTAGGCCTTGCCTTGCCTCCCTTCTGCATCTCTGAGCACCATGGGGCTGGTCAGGTCTGGGCTGACTTCAGTCTACAGTTGTGGGTGTAGGCACACTCCAGTGATCATGAACTACCCCAGCATCCAGGGCTTTGCAGATTCCTGTGCCTTTGCTGGGCCAGGGATCCAGGGACATGGTGGCAGGGAGGGAGCAGAGCAGGGAGTAGGGGAGCTGTTCCCTGAGTTCTGAGCTGGAGGACAGCGCGGCTCCTGGCCCAGACCTGGGAGAACCGAGGTGGAAGGTTGCTGGGGTCACCCAAGCACCGGGACATCACTGCTGCTGACTCTAGGGTAAGATGACAGCTTTCCAAACGCTGAGACCCTGCTGATGAGCAGGCAGTCCCTCACGTGGCCAGGGTGTTTTCTCTTACCCCAGGCCTGGGCGTCTGAATGTGCCGAGCCTGACTGCAGAAGCTGACCCAGACCCATGTTCTGGGAACGGCCTCTCTTCCCTGCTCAGTCCTTGGCTGTGGGGCAGGGCCTGCAGAGCCCATGCCAGAGTGTGCACCTGCACCTTGCAGAGCACCCTCACAGTATGTGGCGGGGGACGAGCAGGGCATGTTTCTTCTTTCCCGTGGGTATAGAAACGAAGGCTCAGAGATAGACAGTGAGGGCAGACATTGTGTTACCGCTGAGTAGTTAGGAGAGCAGGTTTGGGGGCAGACTTTTGGAATCTGCATCCCTTATTGGCATGCCTGGCTCAAGTCCCAACTCCTCCAACTTCAGATGCAGCTTCCTGCTAACATGCACCCTAGGAAGGCAGCAGGCGATGGCTTAGGTACTTGAATCCTTACCACACAAGCACATGGGAAACCAGTATGGAGTTCCCAGCTCCTGGCTTCAGCCTGACCCAGCCCTTGCCACTGTGGCCATTTGGGGAGTGAACTAGTAGATGGAAGAGCTCTTTCTCTCTCCATCTGTCTGAATTTCAAATCAAATAAAAGCCAATAAATTAAAAAAATTTAAAGTGAGGTTTTAGAGCTGGTGTCTCTGATGTGGGAGGCTCCTGGGTTATCTGCTGACCCAGCTGGCAGAGGTGACAGACTGTGGGTGGCTGGATGAGAAATAAAGTTGATGTTTTTCTCTCTGCATTAGGTGAAGCATGCTGGGCGTGGGCAGTGGCTGGGGGCAAAGGGGGTTGATCCATGGTGAGGGCAGTGCTGGGAGCTTGAAAGCCCCCGACATCCCCTGCCCAGCCTCATCCAGCACCACCTAAGCTGATTGGCTCCTGGCAACCCAAAAGCCCATTTCACAAACCCTCAGTCTGCCAGGGCTTAGGAGGAGGCTCCAGCCGTGGTCCAAAGACAGTGTTGGGAAGGTTCCCTTCCTGCTCAGAGCAGACAGCCTGGCTGCGACCCTGTCCCTATCAGATCACCCTGCCCGTGGCAGGTGCTCAATCCATGAATTCAGTGAGTGTTAGTGCCAGAGTCAAGCGCTGGAACACAGGTCAGGGGACAGTGGGGACTTCTGCGGTCATCAGGGAAACCCCTCTGCACGCTGCTGAGGCCTTCTGGACCCCCTGTCATGGGGGAGTGTTCCCTGGGGCCTTCAGACACTTGTGAAGAAGCAGTTTACCCAGGCAGCCCCCTGCCACTGGCCACGTTGGGGAGGACCGGGAGGCCTACGGTTACTCCCCTCCCTGGGCCTTGGCGCAGCTGATCTCCAAAGTCCATTGCAAGTCTAAACTATCCCGATTCCCTTCTCAGATGTTTCAAGCATGAACACAGATTAGCATATATGGAGAACTGTGGCAAATAATAATGGCCCCCAGCCCCTGCCCCACACACCCACTCTCTCTTTCCCCTCCTCTTGCACCCTGTAATAGATCATACAGGATGGATTACATTAATTTTCTATAAACTATATCAACTTGAGTGACATGTCCTTAAGGGTTGGCTGATTGATATCTACAATGCGGTCTTATAATCTAAAATCATATTAATATTAATATTAAAGATTTTCTGTCCTTTACGCGCACCATTAAATCTGGAGTATAAGGTGAAATTGACAACATACATTTTGACAGCTTATCTATAATAAATATGCAAATCTTGATGCCCACATGTCATCACAGATGCGCCACGGCTCTCGGAAGATCACAGCCTGCCTGTCTCCCGCGTGACATTTCCAGCAGAGGATCAGAGCAGCCGTCTGGGCGGCAGGAGCAGCGCCGGGCGAACCTTGGCTGGCGGTGACCCTGGTCTCTCCTGTCTGCCTGTGAAAGCCTGTCCTTTATCCTGCCAAGCAGGCGGGAGTGCTTGAGGAGTGACAGTCTCGGAGAGCAGGGGACGCCACTGCATGTACCTCTGGGCTAGGCACAGGAAGATGTGGCCCCCCCCCCCTTTTTTTTCCCTCTGAAGTCTCAGAGGAACTCTTGCCATTTCTGCCACCCACCTGGGTCACAGCAAGTTAGTGTCACTCAGCACCCACTGAGGTTAAGAGTTGAGGGTGCCTGTTAACCTCTGCTCGTAACCTCCTACAGCCTCAGTTTCTGCCTCTGTAGGTGGAGAAGAGGGTGGTGCTCTCTGCAGCTGGACATGGAAGGACCAGAGGAGTGATGGAACGGGGGACTCAGCACACGCACGAGTTCTTCAGGAAAAGGCGGCTCTTAGAGTAGTTTCCCAGTGGGTCCCACCTCCTGCTGAGCCACGTAATGGACAACGATTCCTCGATTCCTCCTGTCCCTGCCTGCCCATCTTACCATAGAGAATCTATAACTTAAAACAGTGGCTGCCATAGATTCTTCTCTCCTCTGATCTGTGCCACAAGAGAGCTCCAAAGACTGGGATTGCACATCTCTCTGAGCCCCCAGTCCCAGCCTAGGATCCAGTGAGAGGCAAGAAGGGAGATAGGACTAAGGAATTGACCCTAAGGGGAAAATCTAGTCATCTCTCTACTGAGCATCCCAGGTCTGACTAGATGGTTGTGTGTGTGTGCGTGTGCTGGATGGGGTAATGAATTCAGCCTGCAAGGAGCTAACACTATGGTGTAGCAGATTAAGCCGCCACCAGTGAATGCCAGCATGCCACATTGGAGTTCTGGTTCAAGTCCCGGCAGCTCAGTTTCTGATCCAGCATCCTGCTTATGTGCTTGAGAAAGTAGCAAAAGGTGATTCAAGTACTTTGGCCCCCTGCTACCCATGAAAGAGACCCTGATGAAGTTCCAGGCTCCTGGCTTCAGCATGGCCCAACCCTGCAGTTATGACAGTTTGGGGGAGTGAACCAGAATGTGGAAGGCCTCTCTCTCCATCTCTCCCCCTCTCTCTGTCATTCTGCCATTCAAATAAAATAAATCTTAAGAAAACAACCCAATGAACTTAGCCTGTAAAGTGCACTATCCTTCTCAAATTAATAACTGGGGGAAGGGTGTAGAGGAATTTTCAGCGGGTGCAGGGCTATCTGTCTAAGATGAACTCCAGGTCATCCTGGTGGACCCACGCCCCCTTCACACCTGCTAGCAGGGCAGCAGGGCCCACCAGAGGCCCATCCTGTTGAGTGGCAGCCTGCCCATCATCTCCCTGGTCTCCCCGTCAGTCTCCTCTGTGAAACCACCCGCCACCAGTCCAGCCACACAGAGCACTTCCATCTGAATTCTGCAGAATTTCCAGTGTGAAGAACTTCGGGACCCCTTGCCTTCCTTGCCCTGTGATGGTGTGGCAGGGTAGGTTAGTGTTCCACAACTAGACCAAGAAGGTCGATGAAGGCACTGCTGAGTTCATCTTTCTGTTTTCCGGAGGGCTCACCCCAGCGCTGGGCACCTGTGTGAGGACAGGCTTGGTGCTGTAGTCTGTATCGGATGAGGACCACACATGGGGAGCACATGGATCGGGAGAAATCTTTTTCTTTTTTAAAGATTTATTCATTTTCTTTGAAAGTCAGAGCTACAGAGAGGCAGAGACAGAGGGAGAGATCTTTCATTCACTGGCTCACTCCCCAGATGGCTGTAATGGCCAGCTATGGGCCAGGCTGAAATCAGGAGCCAGGAGCTTTATCTGGGTCTCCCACAAGGGTGGCAGGGACTCAAACACTTGGGCCATCCGCCATCCTCTGCTGCCCTTTCCAGGCTACTAGTAGGGAGCTGGATTGGAAGTGGAGCAGCCAGGATACAAATCCGTGCCCATATGGAATGCCACCTGGCTTTACCCACTAGGCTCTATGAGAGATCTTGGTAGGTGTTAGGCATCTCTTGGAAGGGGAGAATTGAAAGAGATCCATTTTCATGCATGTCCAGGTCTCTTCTGGAGACAGGAGCAGGGCTCAGAGGGTCCCCTGCAATTCTTGCAGGAAATTAGGAAATCCATTTACACTACCTGCCCTTACAGGGTGAAAGCAGCTCCTTTGTTCACAACTTGGTGCCTACCTTTTGGCCCTAACCCTGGGCTGTGCCCAGCTCTGCAATCCTGACCAAGGGGGAAAAAGCTGATGACCCAGGCTGGGAAGATAGACCTACTGGGGGCAGTGCCATTGTTAGGAGAGCAGGCCCAAGGCACCTGCCCAGGTTGGGCTCTGGGAAGTTCAGGCCCATGATAAGATGTGGGGGAGCTGACTCCTGCAGCTCAGGCTGTGAGTCCTGTGGGTCCTGGGGAGCAGCCAAGAGCCCACTGCCCATTGAGAGGACCCTACTCACACAGCTCTCCTGGCTTCCCTGCTTTTTGTTCACACATTGTCCTGCCACCAGTCTCTTCTGTTCCTTCATGCCACTGTGAAACTTGAGTCTCTGTACTCTTTCCTGAAGAACCGCTGATCAATGTAGCTACAATTAGTCCGTCAACAGAGGTGAAGATGGAGGGAGTGGTGAGCAGAAAGTCTTGTGTGGCTTTTGGCAACCTATGCAGACATGTGCTTTCTCTCAGCCTGCCTGGGTGAGATGCACAGGGCCCAAGACAGCCTCCGACCTGCACCCACACACCTGTGCCCTGGAGCTGCTGAGGGGTTCAGGCAGACCCTGTGTGATTGGCACCCAGCACAGCACCTGAACACTGGCTCTCCCTGCCTTGGCTCTCACTCTGCTTGGAGGGGAAAAGCCACTCAGAACAGGACCAGTTAACCACGCCAGGGCAGACAGAAAAATGGGTCAGACTGCCGGCTTGGCTGGGGTAGGGGGATGGATGGGTAGGTGGGAGACACAGGAGGGAGGGAGGAAGGAAGAGGATGGCTTCGAAGGCAACTCCTGGAGCAAGGATTCCGGGGTCCGCTGACTTCCCTTTCTCTGCCTCCGTCCTCATTCATCTCCCTGCCTGCCTCTCACCCCCTCCTCTTCCCTACAATTAACCCCGGGCTGTGGCGATCGCTGTCGCCGTGACGAATGTCTTTCCCTGTCCCGTGCCCCCCCGCGTTTTTATTTGCGTTGACTTGACTCGGAGCGCCCTAAGCCCTGACTCAGCTCCCACTCCTTGTTAAACCAAAGGTAAATTCTCGGCCGGCGGGGCAGCCCCGAGCAGGAGGATCGACACCACGGAGCAGCCGCGGGAAATATTGATATTAGCCGACCTCTGGCGCCCGCCGCCCGCGGTGAAAATAGGACGCGGGGCCAATCAATTACGGAGCCATTAGGGGCGGGGTACCGAGAGCGCAGGCACGAGCCGGGGCTCCCCCCGGCCGGCGTCCCCCGGAGCCGTGGCCATCGCCGCTCGGGGCTCCCTGCGCCCCGGAGCGCCTCCCGGCGGCGGCGGCGACAGCCAGGTCCCCGGCGGGGCCCGGCGGCAGCTCTCCCTGCTTGCCTGCCTCTTTGTCTGCGCCCCGTTCCCTCTGCCTGGGGCGTCTCTCCCTCCTGTCCTCCCTTTCTGGTCTCCTCTCCTGCCCTCCTCCCTTCTCTTTGTTCACCACCCCTGCTTTCCTAGATGCCTCTGCTTCCTCTGACCACCTTGCTGTTCTGGTTTTCCGCCTCCGCCTTCCTCCTGGGCCGGCCACAGGGTGGCTCTTGGTTCCCTTTCTTGCAAGAGCGAGCGATCTGGGGACGGCCGGTCCGGGGCCTGGTGCTACCCGGCTGGCTGGCTGGGGGCGCGCCCACCCCGCCGCGGACATCTGCCTTAACCCCGGGAGCCGACCCCAGGCCTTCCTTCTATGCAGTGAATGACTTTTGAGAATCCTTCCCATTTTCATTTGTTTCCTTCTCACTGCACACAATAGCTCTGCTTCTAAGAGGAGCCCCACATTTGGACCAGGATCGGTCCAGAGAGGCCTGGCACCTGTGGGGCACACAGAGCAGAGCTCGAGCCCCAACCTTGACCTGTCTTTGCGTAGGGGGCGCCTTGGTGAGCTGACCATTCCCGGGGGCACCAGAGAGGAAGGAAGGACTGGGGTAGGCTGGCTGGGGACTGGCTGATGTGTGTGTCTAGAATATTTCCTCAAACATCCTGGGATTTTGGACAAGCAAGTGGCATTTGTGTTCTTATAAACGGATCAGATATGGAGCTGGAGGGAGGAAATCATGCTCTTTCACTTCAAAGAAGGAGCCTGTATTTTACGAAGTTTAAAATGTCAGAAAAATCCCTTTCGCGAGATCCCTTCTTCAGTCTCATAGAGCATTGGTTCCCCGTGTGGCTCCTGCAGGAGGGCCTGGGCATGGCCTGGGAATGGCTTAGAAATGCACATTCTTGGGCCCTCCTTTGCAACCTATGGGATGGGAACTCAGGGCTGGGGGACTGGGAGGAGTGGTGTGCTGGGGGTAATGCTGCTGCCTCTTTTTCTTCTCTGGAGCCACCATGGCAAGGATATGTCACATGGGCAGATGGCAACAGGGCCAAGGCTAGGACTGCTTCCTTTTATTTCAACTGACCAGCAACCCTTACAGAAGACACCATTTGCACTGCATGGCTGTCAGTCTGCCTGTGACCTGCAGGGGCCAGAAGGGATCTGGATTTTCTGTTAAAGATGTATTAAGGCAGAGTTACAGAGAGAGAGAGAGAGAGAGAGAGAGAGAGGAAGAGACAGAGAGATTTTCTTTCCACTGATTCACTCCCCAAATGGCTGCAATGGCCAAGGCTGGGCCAGGCCGAAGTCAGGAGCCCAGAACTCCATCCTGGTCTCCCACATGGGTGGCAGGGGCCCAGGCACTTCAGCCATCCTCTGCTGCTTTGCCAGGCGCATTAGCAGGGAGCTGGTAGGAAGTGGAGCGGCTGGCATTCGAACTGGGGCCCATATGGGATTCTGATGTGTTGACCCGGTGCACCACAGCTCCAGCCCCAGGGTGTGGGTTTTCAAGGGTCCTACTCAGTGCTTGGAGGTGGCTAACTTGGGATATAGCCACGGTGTGCAAGTAGAATAGTTTTGTAAGCGTGATGTTTGCACGGAGCCGTTGAGGGATGCGTGCTGGAGAATAGCACCTTTCACATCACCTGGCTGCTCCCAGATCACGTGAGTGCAGGCACCATTTGCTGTGCGAACCCCAGAGCCCCTTCCAGAAGCAGAGTCCTAAGCCCTGGGAAAAAGGAGGATCCAGGAGGATCCAGGGCCTTGGCCACCCCTGGGAGAAGCTTTATTGTCAACTGGCCTGAATTTGAAGCCTGGCTCTGCCCCTCTCACACTGTGGGACCTGGGCTAGGCTGGGTAACCTGTGTGTTATGAAGGAGCCTGGATGCGAAGGATTACTGCCCGGACTCTCGGAGAGCCCTCGACATGAGCCACACTGCGTGCCTAGGCCTTGGCTTCCTTGTCTGTGAACTGGGGGCCTGTCCAGCTGTCACAGGCTATTCGTGACTTAATACAGGCTATTTGTTACTTACAACACCATTGATTTCTATAAGCCCCAAATAGCATAACGTCGCCTTAGCAAAACCCTCAACCCGTGGCAATGGCTTTCCCACTGCTCCCACACCCTTTGCAGCCAGACGAGTCAAATTACCTGCAAATGAGCGCAGTTATCCAGAGAAAATAGCACGCACTGTGCTGTATAGAGCTGACCACAAGCCAAGGACGCTGCCCGCACTCCCTGAGATCAGCTTAGTCACCATCAGCTGGGCCTGGGGCACTGGGGCAGTCTGTGTCCAGTTCTGACCCAATGAAGCAGGAGAGATGCTCCTGCTGAGTAAAGGCACTCTTGCAACAAGCTGAAGCCCCAAACCCTTTTTATTCCCTTCCCTAGAAAACAAAATGAATGAGAAGCCTCCGTTTCCTGAGGACTTGGGTTCCTCAAGGTTGATGTGCAGTGATTTCCACCCCCAGAACAGCAAACGGAACTGATGTTTGCACACAGAACAGAGTACTTAGGGAAGCTGCTGGGGCGGGAGCCTGTCCTCACTGAGCCGGAACATCAAACCATGCTCTGAGACAAACTCGATGTTTCACTCGGCTTCGGAGGTGGCGAGAAGACAACAGGGCCGTAGGGAGGCTGGGGCGAGGGAGGCTGTGGGCCAGCTATCCAGGCTCTGGGAGCCAGTGGGTGAGAGGTTTCCCATCATCAGGTGCAGTGTGCATCTTGCGGCAGTTTCCTGCCCTGTCCAATGGGCGGTGCCCCACCACTGAGCCTTGGGTGGCTCCTGTGACCAACCACAGGTCTACAGATTCAACTGCACTCCACTCAACTTCCCACTTGATTTTAACCTGTCCCAAGTTGCTTGTTAAGTCTCCTCTGAGTATATTCTCGCTCTCCAATCTGATTTTAAGTTCCTTTAGGCAAAGAGAACTCATGGTTCCTAGCAGTTTCAACACACAGCAGGTGCTTGATAGATACTTCAAAACCACAGGCAGGTAAAGCTACACAGGTCCCAGTAGACCATTATCCATTGTCCAGTTTTCAGCATGCCAGGGTGCAAACCGGGGCCCAGAGAGCAGCGAGACTTGCTCAGGGTCTCACAGTGAACTGGCATCAGAGGATGGTTTGAAACCCAAGTCTTGGCAAGAATTAAGTATTTGCTGATAAGATACAGTTTTAGTAAGGAGTTTGGGAAGACAGGAATTTCATAAAAGACTCAATGGGAACTTCAACTGGTATCATATCTTTAAAGGCAAATATCAGTCAACATGGAGAATGCTTAACTGTACTGAGCTTTGTCCCTTACAAGAACTCGTTCTCCAAGGGGAGCTGCACCCTGCAATGGGTGTGTGTGAACACACTGACTGTGTGCAGTTTGTCACACAATAAAACACAAAACTAGAGACAATTGTGGTATAACTGGAGGGGCCCTGGCCTGTGCCTCAGTGACTGTGTGCACACGGGAACGTTATACAACCACTCGTGGGAGGAAGTAGATGCCCGAGTGTGTGATTTGGAAATATCCAAGATGCATCGCAAAGCCAGAAACCAAGGTGTGTGGCCGTGTGAGGGGCGTGCTCCAATTTCCACCACATGAAGTAGGTGTGGGTGTCTGCGTGTGCCTGTGTCTACGTTTGAGGTATTTCTGGAAGAAAGCACAGGAAACCGTGCCTTCTGGAGAGTGGGATGGGGGCTCGAGTGGGAGGGAGAATCACGCTTCCTTGTATACTCCCTTGCACACTTTATCGTGCGCTTGTGTTATTTTTATAACAATAACTTAAAGACCTCAACACCGTTATCTCCTAGGTCTGTAGCATTTCCCTCACCATCCCCGGCTGCCTCTTTTGCTGTTATTCTTCTGTCAATTGGTAACTTGGAGTATAATTGTCATAATTTCAAGTAGGCAATAAACAACAAGCAAGCCATCTGCTCTTAGCTCGTCCTTTTATTATTTTTTTAACCCCCAAATTGCTGCTTTGTTAGGACCCTGAGGCTTAGGGTGAGACAACCCAGGCAGAAGTGATATAGGGCTAGGTTAAGAACCAGGTTCTCAAGTGTGGTATTTATTGGTAATCCCCTTATGTGCTTCGTGCCTCAGTATTCTCATCTGTGGAATGGAAAGAGTCATAGTAGTGGCACACGTTTGGTCCTTGGGCAGTGGCTTGGATGGTTGACCCTGACCGCTTCCTCTGATCCAGGAGTCTGCTCCAGGCCTCAGAAGTGAGAGGTGTACCAGAGGGGTGTCCTGTTAGCCCAGTGCCCTGTTACAGACTTCCTGGGTTCATGTGCCCATGAGCCTGAAGGCACTACCTCTGACCTCAGGAAGACCAAGAAACAAGGGGCTCATGGAGAAGCAGACATACAAGGGCACATCCAGACAGCCCAGTGCCAGCGCCTCCATCGAGGAGAGGAGGGAAGGCAGGCAGCCTGCAGAGGGAAAAGAAACTCTGACGGGTGAGATAGCCCTGCCTTCCTACAGGCAGGGGAAGCCCACAGGCTTGGGACTTGCTCTGCAGGAGCAGAGCAAGGGAGGAGCTTTTTTGGTGTGGAATTGGTTGAAGGATGGAGCCAGGATTCTATGCCCAGGGGAGAGAGCACCCAGCTACCATCCAACAGCCACAGAAGCTTGGGCAGGAACTTGACTTTCCTTTGCCTGAAACATGCAGGTGTCTGGGTGTCAGCCCCCTCCCCCGCCAAGGCTTTGAATCTGTGAATGCAGAGCGGGACGGGAGGGACTTGTGTGCCCTGCAGCCTGGGAGCTGAGAAGCTGCCATGGACGGCCCTGTGGAGGGTGCAGGAATGGCTCTCTTACAGAACAGAAGCAGACACACCTTTTGTCCCCATTGGCTGTGACACCCTGCCTGACTGTGGTGTTGTCCCTGAAGATGGACCCTGCTCTGGCCTGCGGAGAGGAAAGCTGGCCAGTCTCCCTTGTGGTCACTGCTCAGCATGCCTCCCTTTGGGGGAAAGTGTGCTCACCATCATGAGCAGTAAGACTAACACACACTCAGGCTCCACTTACAGATAATCTCTAAGAATTCTGCCTACAATGACCATGTCCATTTTATCACCGTGTGGGGGCACTCTGGCAGGGGGAGGCTGAGAAACCTGTCCGGGATCTCTGGTGGGCCACCCAGCCCCTCCATCCAGCCCAGCCATCAGAAACAGGCCTCTCTGGCTTGTGTCTGGCTGGGTTACCCTGATGCCACTGCAGATGGGCGGTGACCTCAGGCAAGAGTTAGTGCCTATGACCCCAGAGATGAGGCCTCCCCAGCTCCCTGTCTGCCCAGAAAGCCCTAGAAATGGGACAAGATATGAAACATCATCCTGTCTCCCCACCCCTTATCCCAGCTTCCAGTTCCAGGGCCAGGAAGCCGTGCAAAGCTGAGACTGGAGCTGCACTCGGGCCAGGCTACACTGGCCAGGGCTCACACCTGCTCCTGGGGGTGGGGGGCACTTTTTGTTTCACTTCTGGCTTCTTTGTTCTCCTCCTCCTCCAGGGATGTGGCACCTTCCGTGCAGCTCACACCCTGGCAGGAGGGAGGCTCTGTCCTGACAAGCTCTTTTGGCCCTATCTCTAATCTTCTCTGGGTTTGAGATGAATAGACTTTTTCCTCGATTGGGATCAATAAGTACAGAGAGAGAGAGAGAGAGAGAGAGAGAGAAAAGAAAACAGTCAGCAGGATTAAAAAAAAAGACTGATCAGAATCTGGCCCAAGAGGCAGGACCCTGATGTTGCCAGTGGTCTCTTCAAGCGCAGGGGTAACACAGGCAGGGGTGGGGGTGAGGGTGGGGTTGAGGTCACAGGCTCTGTGTGGCCCCTGGTGGGGGCAGCCTTAGCTGCTTTGCGCAGGCCGGCTCTGAGTCCTGGGCTGCCTGTTGCGACAGTCTCTCCATGTGCGGCCAGGCCCTTCTCTCCCAGGTCCAACCTCAGAGAGGTTGCTGTCCAGGGCTGGTCCCCACTGCGCAGGAACCAGGGCCTCAACCTGCCTCCTCTCAGGTCCCAAAGGCCTTGGAGGGTGTGGACTGTTCAGCTGAGCCTGCCAAGCTGGAGTCCCAGAACCCCAGCGCGCGCGCTCTCTCTCTCTTTCTCGGTATTTCACAGAGCCTAATGGAAATTGCACATGTCCCCTTGATGAAGCAGCACAGGGAAAACAAAAATAGCACCTTGCTGCTTTTAGCGAGAATCAGCTCCACTCCGTGTGGCTAACACTGGCTGCCGCACACCGATCTGCAGCTCTGATTAGCCTTTGATTAATAAAAAATGGGCAAGGGAATCAATTATTTATTTAATAACAGCAGTTTGTTTTAAAGGCAAAACCTTTAAGAAAGGCAAGGCCTTGGGGGGTGGGGTGGGGTGGGATGGAGCTGCCAGGGTGTCTTTGGGGGTGTGAAGTTTGGGAATGGGGATTTCCTTTGTGGCAGCGGCGTCTTCCGGGGCCAGGGACACAGGGGCTTTGAGGAATGTGGGGTGCAGCTGTGAGTGTCAGGACCCCAGCACCCTGAGGCCTGGCTGCGGCCGGGTGTTGGTCTGCATTGGTCACCACAGGCTGTCCCTGCTAACCCTGGTCCATCTCAAGCTAGGGCCCGAGCACGCAGTCCCCTGTAACCGTCTGCTGGCCACCTTCTTTGGCCAGGCATCTAGGCCCTTTGTGGCCAGTGCTGACCCAGTTGGTCCGGCCCCACCTCCCAGTGTCTCTCCGCGTCTCTCAACTGCTTTCTCCTCGAGCGGGCCCTGCAGCTGATGTTTGCATTTCACACTCCTGCCCACGCGTGAAGGCAGAGGCGGCAGGACACCCGCGCAGCGGCTCCCCGAGTCAGCCCCTCGGGAGGCTGCAGTTCTTCTGAGCGGCCCTGCCACTTTGAATGCTCCTGCGGTAGAGCAGGGAGGTGCGGCGCTGTACTTCCGCCCTTCGCCGGCAGCCGCCGTCGCGATCCCTGCCCAGGCTTCGTGGGATGAGTGTGGTGGGACACACGTTATCTTTTGGGGAGACCGCACCCCGTTTCAGAGGAGAGGACAGCCCTTTAGAGGGATGGCACCTGTGACACTCAGAGTAGAGCACCTAGGTCTGGAATTGGATTACTTTCTGGAAGATAAGGCAGGAAAATAACAAGGGCAGGCTCCTCGGGGTTTATTTTCCGACAAAAATGAGCCGCACCTGTTGGCCATTGACAGATCAGCCCTTTATTGAAACCATACCCAAGCTTCACGACTAGAATCTCACTGAGTCTCTCATCTGGTCACTGGGGTAGGAATTCCTGCTGTACCCTGCCACGAGGCGGTTATGAATGGGACATGAGTGAGGAGAGGAGAGAGAAGTTTGCAAAGGAGGACGTGTTCTGTTCCTGGGGTGGGTGCTCCCCGCCCTCAAGGCACCGTCTTGGTGCCTGCTATCCAAAGAGGGGCGCCACACCATTATTCAGGCTCCAAGTCTTCCCTTCCATCTCCATTATCTGGCCATCCCTCACGGAAGTTAGATTTCCCAGAATTATCTGGGTTGTTGCCATTACTGTCTTCTGAGCTTACTGGTGTGGGCGGCCACTTCCAGAACGCAGCCTCGCAGCAAGCTGGCTGGGCTACTCCAGATCTCACACCCTTGTACTTGCACAGCCGCAGGTGCACAGAATCACACACTTGGTCGTGAACAAAGGACCCAACCCACCGCTGAGGGGCTGCTGTCCCTGACACGGTCCCATGAGCTCATCCGCCATTCCCGGGATGTGAGTGAGGCAGCCCAGGGAGGGGACTGGGTTCACACCACCACACACAGCCCCTTAGAGTTTCTTCTGCAGCCATCAGGGCGGGTGAGATGTGTAGCCTCCAAGGTCTCTATCATACTGCCTGGGGCCCTGCCCCAGTCTATCCAGAAATCCACCCCCCACCTCGGCACAGTAAGGTGGGGACGGGAGATGAGCCGAACTGGGAGGGCTCTCGGATTCAGAGAATAAATCATCAGGTGGTAGTGCGGGGGCTGGCTTTAAGAAATGTGGCCATGGGGACCCCCAGGCTCATAAACCAGAAGGATTAAAGGGCCACTGCTCACATGGCAGAAAGATCCTTTTATTTCTAAAAGATTTCCTTATAAGGCTGTTCTGATGAGCAAACAGCACATTTCAAAGACGATTCCTTGTAAAAAAAAATAAAAAGATGATAGAAAAGAAGATAATAACAATTTGCATTTACCATTTAGGGAGCAGCTCCTGTGAGAAGCGAGGCCCACCTGTACCTCTTCAAAGAGCCTGCAAGTATCTCTCCTGGAGAGGATGAGGTGCTGCAGAGACGGGAGGAGCCCAGGGGGCTGGCATAGAGGCATTGCCCTGGGTAGTCTTAGAGGGAGCCCCGGTCCTCTCCCAGCCAAGGTGCAGGGACTGGGGGTGGTCCTGGTTCCGCCATGGTATGGTGGAGTCATCCCAAGGCCTGGAAACTCAGCTGCTATAAAGACAGATCTGCTGACCCAGCTGGGGCCGCGACCATAGCTGCTGGGCCCTGATGGATTCCCCGGCCCTCATTCGTTACTGATGGGCTCCCGGGTATCGGCAATATTTGCCTTGTGGCATCCGCGCAGCGTTTCCCGTATTCACATAGTTAAATTAGTTAGCTGGATAGAAACCTCAGAGATGATGTATCTAGTTGTCAGTCGTGACTTGGTGCTAATGGCACTACAATTTGGTTACAGTCCGCACCGTCATTAATCATCAGCCCCCAGCCGGCTGGGTACTGGGGTGCCGGGGACGGGGGAGGGACGGCTGGCTCAGGCAGAAGGTGCCCAGCGCCCAGGCCGACGCTCTCGCTGTTGTCCTGCGCAGGGCTCAGGCTTAGTCACTGGCTGGGTCGCTGTCCCTCCGTCCCCAGCAGTGCCACTGCCACCAGCCCTGCGCACCTCTGTTTATTAGCATCCTGCTACTTATGCTAATAGCAGAGCGTACACTATTTCTGAGCATTAACATCTGCTCCAAGCAGCAGACTTTCACTTACAGAAACTGATTTCAGCTCAGTCAAGCAGATAAACAGAGAAATCAAAGCAGGTGGCTGAAAGTGAAGGAGGAATTCTCAATTCCTGCATGCAACCGATGAACTTCACTAAAGCCATAATTAATATTCAGATAACTATATTCCGACACATAGAATAAACAAGATCATTTAAAGGATGCAAACTATATCCCCAGGGCCAGAGGGGAACCGAGGGAGGGGAGGAGAGAGAAGGAGGGTAGAGGAGCGAATACGAATGCCTGCTCAGGCCTATTGTCTGGTTGGAGAGGGCACACGCCTGGCGGGCCCAGTCTACTCACTCAACAGTGTCTGAACTGAGGGAGCCAGAGGTGCTGCACTCTGTAGCTTGAGCTGTCTACACCACATGGGCTGGTGGGGAACAACCTCTGTACACATTTTCTCACCCCTGAAGCTGCACCTGGTGGCCAGGTGAGCCTGGACAGGTAACTTGTCTCCCTGCACCGGGGCTTTCTCCATGTCTACCAGACTCTGTTAGAAGTCCCTCCAGTCTATGGAGGGTGATCTAAATGACAAGTCTAGGATTAAAAGTCCTATCTCTACAACTTATGAAAAGCTAGAAGCAAGGTCATGCCTTCTTGGGTCTATTGTGTCTTTGGTTGTTTTTCCTAATGGTTGTTTCTGAAGGTTGACATAGACTGACACTCCAGTCTGGAAGAGATCCTGAAAGCAATTGCTCTTGTTCCCCCAGGGCCGGATTTCCCATCAGTCCCCTGTGCCCATCCACCTGGCTCAGGGATCCATGCAGCCCGACCTGGGCCCCAGGTCACTTCTCATTGTGTGATCATCTGGTGGTCACGACAGTGTCAGGGCCAGCTGGTGCCCTCATGCTTGTGTGTCCCTGTGTGGGCTGTGGATAGATAATTTACACAATGTATGGGTGGCGCCTTGAAAACCTTGTGGGAAAATGGAATTCAAAGATGAGATTATTTTGTTGCAAAAATTTTTGAAATCTGTGCCTGATGTTTTCCCCGATGCATACTTCCTGTGACCTTCTTGGCAGTCCATCGTGTTATTTAAGAGAGAATCTATGCACCAGGATTTCCAAGGGGCCATTGAGTGATCAGGTCCTTACAGTGCGGTGCAAACCAGCTCTGAGCACCCCATGAGGGTGAAGTGGCTACCAGAAGACAGGGCCACAGGGGAGCCCACTCAGGGCGCCCTGCGGTCACACAGCTCAAGGCCAGCTGGGCCCAGGCCTCTCTGGACCTAGGCTGGCCATGCAGGTGGTGAAACGGCCTGGCTAACTTTTCCTCTCTTCTCATTTCTGTTCCTTGAGTTGCAAGGGGCCCTGGCTAAACAGCGCATGTTCTGGATCACTTGAATTTCCACTTTGGGGAAGCATCCATCTCCCTCCTCCCAGCTCCTGCACATATGTCCTGTTTATGTCTCTTCCTTGGAGGACGTTGTCGACGATGCTGGGAACCCAAAGCAGTGTCCTGGGTGCCGTCAACACTCCTCTGGAACCACTTGCTTTGTGGTTGAAATTTCCCCTGACGCCGGGAATTTTTTTTTTTTTTTGGTTTCCTTGGAAATGACTGTCTGAATCACAGCTGTTTGCAGCCGTGGGGGAGGTGGGAGGATATTCCCTGAGGGGTATGGGGTGGGGGAGGGATGGCAAACCGGCTTCCCCAGGGAGAGCTGTCTTCCCTTGCTAGAGTGGCTGTGGGTAGGGGCTGAGGGTCTTCAGGAATCCCTGGGCAGGGCAGGCCACTTGGCAAAAGATAGTTAGGAACCTGAGTAGCTGGGACCGCTCCCTTCCCTGGAGCCTCCACTGAGTATTTTTCTGTCTCCCTCCAACCCGTCATAACCAGGAGTAATGTCCATCCCCCCAGCGTGGGGCTGTGTGATCCTAGCTACAGGTCTGCAGAGGGAACCCGCTTAATTCTCATGCCTCCTCCCCACGTGTCGGCCTCACGTGCAGCGTCTGTGTGAGCTTTGCAAGGCAGAGACTGTCATGAGCATTTTAGAGAGGCAGAGGCAGCACCCTGCAGAGGCCCTGGCCCCCCTGAGGCGACAAGAATGCCCAGCGTCCTGCACCTGCCCCTCCTGCCCGTCACCGGCCTCACAAGGCCACTGGTCCTGCAGATGGCACAGGCCCTGTGTTCCCTGTGGCTCTCCTGCCCACACGCGCCCGAGCTCCGCTGGTCGCAGGCAGCGGTGGCTGACACCTCTCTGATGGCCGGAATGGCATGTGGCTGGTGCAATAGGAGGCACCGGCTTGGCCATAGTGCACCAACTGCTAGCCGACTTCACAACATCCACACACGTACCGTGGAGGCAGCATGTGACCTGCTGGGGCACGTCGCTTGGCTGTCTTGCTGCAGGACTGGCGGAGGCCACCACCACCTGTGCTCGGCCTGGCCACTCAGCTCCTGCCCATCTTTCTTTTGCCCTCGTCCCACCTCCCCTGCATCCCCCATCTTCTGCTCTGCTCTTAATCATCGCCACTTGAATAATTGCTGTCATGCAGCTCCCCAACTGTTGCTGCCCAAATGGCACAAACACTCAAAGAAACACCGATTTCAGCCTCATGTGCCTTTGGAGTGGGGAGATTCGGCCGCAGCTGCACTGAAGCAGCTCAGTGCCCTGTGTTCAAGAGCAGGAGCTGGGGGGAGGCCCTCAGGGGTGTCTTTTTACGAAAGGGCAACCGGATCCCGGCTGCCGGTGGCCTTTGTCATTAAGACAGGGACGCTCGCTCCCGGCCAGGTCTCTGTGAAAGGACACGACTCCTCTGTCTTGCGTCTGCAGAAGGACATGAAAACCGCAGGGTTACGGGGCCTGGCCCCGGCTGCTGGCTCTACCCTGACTCCTTACACACGGCCTGACAGCAGCTCCTTTTGCTGTCTCATTGCCTGTAGGGGATTTGGGATGGGCCTCACAGGAGGTGTCAGAGTCCCCTCCATTTTCCCTCTCAACAAGGAGACTAAAGAAAACACACCCCTTTATGTCACACCAGGCACGTGCTCCTCGTTGGGGAACCTCTTCCCTTCTCTTCCAGGTATGCCTGATTCCGGAAGGGCCACGAATGGTTCACCCAAGGATGCCTCTATACAGCCCCAGACTCCACGTGGAAATTTTCGGAGCAGCTGTCCCACCTGGGCTTCCACAACGGGCTCAGCCCATGCACCTGTGTGAGAGTGTGGGCCTTAGTGCCCTGTGTGCCTGCCAGAGTCCAGGCTCTGAATCCAAAACTCCAGCGGCCAACTCTGTGGCCCAGGCTGGGCAGTAGTCCTGGTGCCCTCTGCTGGCCACATCTGGAAACACAGGCAGCCTTTGGGTGGGACCTTGCCTCAGGCCAGCTGGCTGACTGAGGATGGGATGGCGGTGCTATTCCAGAGGGTGGCCCTGTCCTCCCTCTGAGGCCCCACTTTCTGCACTGGCACACAGGGACATACCCATTTCCCTCGTCTCTCTCGGGTGGAAGGATCTAGTCTGCTCCCTGCCTGGCTCTGGGTCAGCAGTCTCTCTGGACAGTTCCTTGCTCTCTGCCAGGTCTCACCCATCTTTCCAAAACCCGGTTCCTGTTTACAGCCTTCCTATGTGGGACCCTGCCCCCCTGGGAATGTCTGTCTCGCCTTCGGGTGCCAAAGCCTCTTTCTCAGGCTCTGACTCCTGGAGGCCTGAATCTCTTTTCCTGTGTGGTATTTTCTTTCTTTTTTTGAACCTCCCAGTGGCACCTCCGAGCTGCATTTACCTGGAACAGGCACTTGCCACACCCCCAGTGAACTGCTCTGGGCTCTGGGCTCCCACGGCTGCCTCCCGGGCCCTGACCTTTCTCCTGGCACCTGCCTCTTGGGCATTGCTCTCACGGCGCGAGGGGAGATTCTGGATCCTGGAGGGCACGGGGCGAGGGTGTGTTGTCCTGGTGATTCCTTGAGGACAGAGAGCAGTGCTGGAGCTGTGGGACTGTGGTGCCTCCTCGCCAAGCTGTACACGTAGGAGGGCAGCTCTGGACCGAGAGCAACACGCTAAGGCTCACCTCTTCCTCCCTGTGCACCTTCCCTGCCCCAGGCTCTTCCTCCAGGCAGTCCTCCTGGGCTTCTCCCCAGCTCAGCCGTAGCCTCACCCCACTGCCCTCACTCATGGAGGCGACTTGGGGATAAGGCTTTCCCTCCCATCGGCAGCCCCAGCTAGCGCTTATGAATAGCGCATTGTGCTGGGAGCCTCGCTGAGAGTGTTGCATGTATCATCTCACGGAACGCTCCTGATAACTCTTGACGGCGGCTCTATTCCTACTGTCGTGTTGTAAACAGACTTATGGGACTCAGAGAAGTTCCGCCACATGCCTAAGATCACACAGCTAGAGAGTGGGAGAGCCAGCATTTGAACCCTGACAGTTGGATTCTGGAGCCTGGGTTTGCATCATTCATGCAGGCAGCAGGAATCCTGGGGTGGTGGACAAGGGCCAGGCTCCCCTGCCTGCTTCTTGTCTCTCTCCCTCTCTCTCTCACACATACACACACACATGTGAGCCTAAACACACGCACACACATGGCCCATGCACCGTGCACATGTGAACGTTCTATGTTTCCACGCATGGTTTCCTGTGCACGCAGAGCACTCTAAGTGCCTTCCCTGCTTGCGCTAGTTCAGAGCAACGTGGTAGGACACAAAGACCTTTCAACAAGTTTGTGGCTGATGGAATTACAAGGTAAGCTTACTCTGGTGCAAACAAATTGTGAGATCCACAGTCTTTTTCCTGATATGCATTTCCGTGACTTTTTGGGGTGTCTTTGCAAAACATTCTGCTGGAAGAATTCATTCTGTGGAGACCGTGCTGACCGACAGTTTGATTTCATCATTTTCCCACTGACCCAGGGCGAACGCTGCAGCTAGCGGCAATGCTAGCCCGTTCTGTCTCACGAGCACAGCACCCAGTCAGCCTGGTGGCCGCAGCGGGAGCTCACCGAGGCTCCACAGTGTTCTGGGTGGCTAAGCTGTGGCGGTTTAGGTGTATTGCTCGCATTGTTGACTAGTGATAGTGGATGCTGATGCTAAGTGGAAGGGCACCTTGTAGCTATGAAAACACAGGAAAAGGGGGTCTCTTGACAGGGACTCCCCTGACCGTGGGCTCTGCCTTCTCTGTGTCTGAGATGGACACAGGAGGGGGGCAGTGGGTCCCAGATGCGCAGGGAAAGCAGGGTGAGGCAGTACCCAAGTGGCGGCTGTCACTGGTGCACAAGCAGCCGCAGGTGGAGAGGGTGCTTGGGGGCCTGGCTGCAAGCTGGCAGCTCTTACTCGTAAGAGTTACTCTCAGCACAGCTTCTCTCCTTGTGCGACGCTTTTATTAGCTTTTCACTTTCACCGAGGGACAAAAGGGCCCGCGGTCAGACTCAGGTGTTGGGTGGTGGCTCTGGGGGCTGAACAGGAGTTCCTCGGGGGCCTTACAGTGGTTCAGAGAAGCCGGCTGGGGAGGGCAGGTGAGCCGGGGCAGCCAGGGCAGGGGGCACTCGGCTGTGGGGGTTTGGCAGGGCAGGAAGGCTGCAGCCCTGGCGGTGGCAGCAGGCAGGGAGGAGGGAGCTGGGCGACCTACATCCACTATGAATCCGGCTGACTCACCCCTGGACAGCGAGCAGCTCCCGCGCTCCCTCCCTGGTGGAAGGCGAGCTTGACATCCTGGGAAACAGACGCTCCACGGAAGGGCAGCAGCCACGGCCCTGGCAGAAGCTAGAGGAAGGGAAGCTACAGCACGCGGGATTTGGGTGGGAACATGGTGGGGACAGGTACAGGCTGAGCGCTGGGGGATGGGACTGGGTGCTGGGGAGGCCAGGCAGGAGCCACAGTCTCCCGGATTCGCTCACTAGTGGCAAGGTGAGCCTTAGCGGTATTGGTGCAGGTGAGCACCTGCTGAAGGGGGGAGGGGGTGTGGCGAGGAGGGGGCCCCCCAGCACCCTGTGTTTCAGTCCACACTGAGGAGGAACTAGGATGCCCTCTGAGGTTTTGTTTAATATGCACTCTGGCTAAGTGATGTGGAAGGCCCTGACACACCGACGCCGCTCAGATGCACACCACCAGCTCGGCTGTCCCCGGCAGCCCCTGGTCACACGTGCTCCTGCCTTCTCAGAGCCCGTGTGTGTGGCTGACAGGCCTCCCACCCTCAGCAGAATCCCAGTGGGATTCTGACCACGCACCCCTAACGCGTGCTCCTCCCCAACACATGGTGGCACTCACCATTTTGTGCCCACTCCATCCTCTCCACCACACCCCAGTATCACCAGGTCCTGGCACCTCCATCTCCCCAACATATCCTGACTCTATTTCCCACACCTTCACTGTCCACCAGACTCCACATCCCTGTCCTGCCTGCCCACTTGCACATCTGTTTTCCTACGGCAGCTGGATCCACACAGTACCAGAAGCACCTTTGTGGAATGTATGGGAGAACCTACTTTTTCCAGTGTTTCCTGCCATCCTTACCCCTTCACCTGGCCAGGCGTGACACATCATCAGCCCCCTCCCTGTTCATTCTCTCCATTATCCCCAGCATGCTCCTGCCACAATGGTCTTTCTTTTGTCTCTTCAAAACATGAAGCCTATTCCTACCCCAGGGCCTTTGCACATGCTGTCCCCTGCCTGAATTACTTTCTCCCTCCTTATTTTCTTGCTGTTTGGTTCTTGGTTTCACTGTCAGTGCCTCTGGGGGAATCCTTCTCACTTGTGTAGCACTCAGCAGCCCCAGCCACTGTCTACCTCATCTGTACATTTTATTCTCAGCACAGCATTTATGATCAGGTTTTTAATTTTAATTCTTAATCTATCATCTAATTCTCCTCATGAAAATGCAAACCCCAGGAGGGCGAGGAGTTTATCTGCCTTGGTCATTTGTGTGTCTCAAGCCTCCAGACCCGTGCCTGGTGCAGAGTGGGTGATCAATAACTCTTTGTGAATGAATGAATTATTTAATCCTGATGGTGTTGCTTTGCGGCGGCTTTGTGCCTAGGGCGGAAGTGTGAGCTCATGAATGTGCTTCCTGGACTGGCTCTTGTGTACGAATTGCAAGACTAATTAAACTCATACATATTTGTGGAAATGCAAATATAATTTTATTTACCAATGACTGTAATAAAGGTAAGTGCTCCTTACTTAAACAAACAATTCACTTTGGGACTAGGGCTGTAAACAGAGGCGATAAATAAACACTCGTTATTGAGTGCTTACTGTGCATCCACGGAACCTCTTGCGCCAACTGCTCTGATCCTGCATGGCAAAAATGTTCATTCACAGGGCGAAGGCTGCGGCCTGGTGAGGGAGACCCACGCAGCCTGTGGCTCTCCCTCACGGGGACTTACCCAGATCCTGTCTGAGCCGTGTAGCCAAGCGCACGCCCCCAGGATCACTGCTGGGCAGCCTGGCTCTGCCACTTCCTCGCTCCGTGCCCTGGGACGTTACCTGCCCTCTCTGGGCTGGAAACCGCCCCTCGGGCAGCTGGGATTGCTAAACGAGGCTGCGCATCGGATGCCTGGCGACGTGCCGGGCGCGGATGATTGACGCGCGTGTGCCTGCGAGGCTCCTCCCATGACGCTGATGACGGTTCCCGTCCCACAAGACCGCGTTCCGTGTTTCTGCATCTTTAATGGCCACACTGACTCCTGGAGCCCGTGGTGTAGGTTCTGACGTGCAGGTTAAGAGGAGCTCAGAGCTCAAGGAATAAAATGCCTTAGCCTCGGCCATCCACCAGTTCCCAGGTATTAAAACCCTCATCTTTGGATTCGGGATCCAGTGCTCCTTCCCCGGTGCCACAGCTGCCTTCCTTGTCTGTGGCAGAGCGTGGTGCTCACGAGGATGAACGGGCACAGGCCCCTCTCCTTTTCACCAGCAACCAAATCCCAGGCACAAGTTCCTGCACAGACCCCACACCGCCATCTACTTCCACTCTGCACTGTGGCCAGTGCGTGCTGCCTCACATCTCCCTGTGCTCGGGCCAATGCCCAGCCTCCAAGAGACCTGAACACCAGCGCTGCCCTGGACTCTACATCCATCTCCCACTTCTCATCCCAGGGCAACAGACTGTGAGCAGGTGCACTCTTTGCGGTGCCCCGTTTCATCCTCACTCCAGGGTGAAAACATGGAGACTGAGCAAGGTCTCGTGACTAGTTCACAGGGGTTCCTAGAACTCAGGGCTTCACTCTCCCGCCAGCCCTGGCTACACCCTGACCTGCCCCAACTCCCCAGACCGGGCCTCTGAGTGGGAGACACATGGGGAGAGGGGGAAGCGGCACAAGAAGACTGGGGAAAGCTGTGTTTCAAAGCGGCTCTGGGTTTCCATCTTCTGCGTATTCCCTGCCTGCGAGTTTGTGAGCCTCCCTGGGCTGCACTGATTCCTCCTCCTCCTCCCACAGTGCACAGCCTGGCCCCTGGGGACACTGGGCCAGCAAGAGCCCAGCTTGGGCCGCACGAGGCCTCCGACTGGGGCTGCCAGCCAGAGAGCTCAGGTCAGACACGGAGACCTTCACGCCCTTAACATGGGGAGGTAAGAGAAGGCTTGCCTTTGTCTTCTTCCTTCCTTCCCATCCTGTTTCCTCCATGACAAGTACAGTTCACGGTGGGAAACATTTGTAACAAACTTCATATTAAAAAGGTAAGTGTCATTGCTGGGGGCCCAGTGGCAGGCCCTGAAGTCTTTCTGCAGGAGGAGTGATGCAGCCAGGAAGTTTGTGCCTGAGACGTATCCAGCAGGGCCTGTGCACAGAGTCTAGCTGGGCCTTGCCTTGGGCAGCTCCTAGCCTCAGGAGGTGCCACTTGCACCTGCACCAGCAGCTGAGGCAGGTGCAGTGGGTCTGAGGTCCCAGGCTGGCAGAACCAAGCTCCTGGGACGCTGGGGACCGGTCCAGGTTGCAGCAGTGAGAGATTCCGGGAGGAGCTCATTGTGTGTTCTGTGCGCAAAGGAAGAGGGTGCTGCCGGTGGGGGACCAGGCTGAGCATAGGTGCGGAGTAGAAAGGAGTCTCCTGGGGAGAGAGCAGCGAGGCCAGGGGTGTCTGGGTTGCGAACTCCTTTGACTTCTTTTTCGTTTGTTCCACAGCTGCAATTATTGCAGGTTCACCATGTTCCAGGCACGGTGCCAAGCGCTCTACCTAGATGACTGCATTTCATCTTGCAAGAACCTCTGTTAGGGAGGGCTGTGTTCCCATTTGCTAGACAATGAAACTGAGGCTGGCCCGGTAGGGCCAGGGACTTGCCCTGGGTCACACAGCTCACCAGTGGAGCTGCTGGGGTTGAGCTCCAAGCTGTCTTGTCTCACAGCCTTGTGGCACCCCCAGAGCCTTAAATCTGGGGTACGGGAAGGCTATGGAGGTAGTAGTGTAAGGTGTCGGGCAGGAGAGACTCCACAGAGCTGAGGCTGAACAGCTTCGCCCATGTAAACAGAGCTTGCACCAAATGTCTGACCAGAGAGTTTTGCTGGGCATGTCTCTGTGTGTGTGAGGGTGGGAAGGTGAGCGTGTGAGTTTACTTCCTGCAGGTGTGGAAGACACGCCTGTAACGACAGTAGCTGGGGTTGGGGTTCTGGGAAGGTGGGGGGTCACTTCCTGGGGAGAAGGCTGAGCCCCAGTGGCTGTGAGGCAGGGCACATACAGTCCAGGGACACCAGGGAGAGTACCTGCTTTGAGGCAGGAGGAAGCTGCCGCTTCTGACAACCTGGACTGGAGGGTGGCCCTTGGGCCCTGTGGACCAGGTGAACTGATGCTCCTGGAGACCAGGCGGCTGTTCCCCCACTGCAGAGGCCCTGGCCCTTTCTTCAGGGAATTCAGAAGTCCGAAGCAAAGGCCACGACCTTCATTTCCCGGCAGACTCCCAGGAGATTCTTATACAGGGCCCTGGGAAAAAGGCTGGGAGGGCCAGGGCCTGGCCTCGGCTGCAGAAAGACTAGGCAGGCGCCACCTTGGGGTGCCCAAGTCTGACAACAGCTTGTGCGGATGCACGGGACACGGCGTAGACAAAAACCTCTTGGGGGAGGCCAGGGTGCGTCCTCCGAGGCCTGAATGCTGGGGCCTCTCGCTGGGTGGACAAGGCAGCAACTACATCTATGCCTAGTGCGACTGCCCTTCCCTCCAGTCCAGGTTGGAGCCAGAAGGGACCAGGGCCAGGTCTGGGGAGCAGGGTTGCCTTTTGTGTGGGGTTCAGCCTGCAAGGGGCCCATGGCTGAAGCAAAGAGGTGACACCACCATGGCTGGGCAGAAAGACATCACAGGTGAGTATGGGGGGCTGCCTCAGCCAGAGGGGATTTCCCAGGGTCTATGCTCCCGTGCACACTCCTCTCAGGACACGGGGCTTCCAGGCACCGCTTCTGGCCTTGCTGGTCCAGTCTGAGTGCCATATGCTCTAGCCCAGATGGAGGCACTAGGGTGGGGGCCTCTCCTCATCACTGCTGCCCGCCCCTACCTCGGCTCTATCTGTCTGTCTCGCTGCCTGTCTCCATGTACACACACACGTGCGCACACACACACACGCACACACACACACACACGGCCTTGCATCTGCAGTGGTCTCCAGGGAGAGGGAGCGGGGCCATCAGGGCTACCTTTTGGGCAGCCGACCCCCTCCTCCTCCCATCTCCCAGGGAATCTGTGGGCAGAAAGTGAGAAAACGCCACAGATGGTCCAGCTAAGCCTCGGAAAAGCAGGGCGGTATCTGGGGGACAGCCCCTGACTTCCTGTCCTCCTGGTTAGGCGGCCCACAACCACACCTGTGCAGAAGCATCCTCCCCACCTAGCTGCCCACACTGTGCTCGTGCGCCCTGGCTGGAGGCTCCTCTGCAGACGCTCGTGCGCACCGACACTTGCTGAGGCGTGCAGGAGTGCCCACCCAGGGAGTTGGCCTCCTCTTTTCTGTTTCTTACATGCACTTGGGAGAAACTGTAGTCATAGACGTACACACAATCTGTCACCAAAAATTGGCCCAGCCGAGCTCAGCCCAGCCCACACATGCCTGCATTCACTTGGCACGTATGAATGCACAGGTCCACACATCTCCAGGCTGAGGCTGGGGTATACTCACATGGAGGTGGTGCACACACACGTGCACGCACACGCACGCACACGCACGCACACACACACTTCTCACTGCAGCCACAGTGAGGGCTCCAGATCCTCAGGCTGGGGACAGAAGTGATCACAGCCTGAGAGACCTTGGTCCCTGAGCTAGGAGACGGAGAGGGGAGCTTGGCCCGGTGGCCAGTCCCGGCATGAGCAAGGTTTGCCATCTTGGAGGAATGGACAGGGCCCTTGCCCATCCCCTTCTATTTCCAGAGCCAGAGCAGAAAAACACTGGTCCCGCATTCCTGGCACACACTGACCCATGAAACATCTGCACATGCATAGGACAGACTCACAGGACTCAGCGTAAATGCAAGACCTAAATACACAGCACAGGTTCCTATAGCACATCTCTAGCAGACGGTCACAGCCTGCTCTCAGCCACAGTGCCCAGAGGTGGCCACCAAGCACCACCCCCACAGCCTTCACAATGTGTCCACAGAGAATGGGGCGACACGTGTGCAGCCACCGGCAGCCACTGCTGCAGCTCCTGCCCTGCCCACAGAGGTCGAGGCTGCGCCTGTGAGTGCAGGCTGCCCATTACCCTGGAGAGCCTGTTTCAAATGGGCTGTGGAGAAAACATAGCAAAGCCATTCTCAGATCCTCAGGGTTTTATCTTCAAGAAAAAAGAAGCCGTAGGCTTCCTGTGTGCTGGTGAATTTGCCACTGTTAACCCTTTGCTCATTGTGTGTGTGTGTGTGTGAGTGTAGTCTTTCAATACAGCTGAACAGGGTCACTTTCTCTGCCAAGTGTCATGTGGTGGACCAACAGGCGCCCGGGGGACTGGGAGCAAGCTTGGGTGGACGGCAGAGAGCTGGGTGTGCAAAGATAGTGTGGGGGCAGCTCTAGGAGAGGTTCTAGCTGCTGACCGCCCCTCTCCTCCCTTCCCTCTCCGGCTGCCACCTCGTGTAGGCCACCTGTTCTGCTCGGAGTCTCCCCTTGCCTAAGTGAGAGCTGTACCCAGCCAGGGCATGGGGCTGGGTGGCCCTAGGGAGGCTTGTTCAACATCTCTCCAGGACCTGCCTTTGGTCTTGAGCAGATGAACAGAAATTTGGCCAGGCTCCTGCGGGCTGACGCACACACAAGGGAGATTGCAGAGGGAGTGTTTGTAGCAAACGCCTTCTGGTTATTGTTGATTTCTAATGAGGATATGGCCTCAGCCTTACGGGGCCCCAGGGCGGCACGGGGACAGGGCTGCAGGCTCTGGCCTGGGCTGAAGGCTGAGGGAGAGCTCCTGTGCTCCCCTCTTTACAACTAAGCTGAGCTCTGTGGTCCCATTCTCCAAAACAGCTGGGTTAACTCCTGCTAACAAGTCAGGTGGCTAAATTCTGTGCGTGGCCTCGTGGTTAATTGAGCTTGTCACCAAGGAGTGATGGGTGAGTGTGTGCGTCTGTGTGTGTCAGCATATTTCCATCTCTGTGTGTGTGTCTGTGAACGCGTATTTGTGAGCATGTGTATCTGCCTTTTTGAATGTGTGCCTGCTCATGTATACAGGTTATCTGGGTGTGTGTCCATATCTGAGTGTGTTCCTATGTATGTGCGTGCGTGTGCATGTGTGTGTGATCTCTGTGTGTCTCCGTGGGCATGTGCAGGTTTTTGGATCCCCCTGACACAACAGTGTGGAATGATGTCAGAAAAGATCAGCCATTCACATAGCTGGGTTTCAGCTTCCCCGTCTGGAAGTATGATCTATTTATTTATTCCCACAAAGGGAGCCTGCAGGAAATGGAGATGTGGTGGGCTTGAGAATAAGACACATTCGGGGGCCTGGAACCGCCACCGAGCTTCCATTTCCTTGTATGCACCCGGTGACATCTCTGTGAGTTTTGTTGCGAGGCCTGGGTGAGATAAAATGAGCAAGCTGCTGTGTATGCCACGCTGTAGGTGTGTTGACCATATTCCTTCCTGCCCGCCCTTGAGCCTAGTGCTGCCCCTTGGCTCTCACTTTCTAGAGTGTGCAGGGTGTCAAAGGTGCTCAGTGGTCTGATGGCGGCGCTGGCCCTCAGTATATGACCAGAACCCTGCCCTTCTCAACTGTGTCCTCGCTTCCCATTGAATCCTCACAGTGACCCTCAGAGGTGGGTTGGACAGGTGCTGTTGCAGGGATGTGGGAGAGGGGAAACTGAGGCTCTGAGCGAGGAAGAGAGGTGGCTGGGGGTAGGGGAGCCAAGGGCAGGGTGGGGCACGTATCCAGGCACCAGGCTCAGCAGTGCAGTGCATCCTCGCTGCACCAGCCGCCTCTGCAGCAGGCAGTGCCTGGAGCACAGCACACCGCCGGCTCCCAGAGGGCCTGTGAGGCCCTGCCCAAATTGGAGGAGCCTGTGTGTTGTGAATCCCAGACACGTGCAGAGCATCGGCAGAGGAGGTGTGTGGCACGAGTGCTCTGCACGGGAATCGGAGGGGTGCCTCTCGTGCAGGGGGACCAGTCACTCCCACAGCCGGCTCTGATTGCCTGCAAGAGGCAGCCTCCACTTCTCCCAAGCAGTCTGTGGTGCTGTGGGTGCCCAGAGCCAGATTCATTAACCTCATCACCCACCGTATTTACAGGATCTGACTCTAAGTGATGTTTTCTGCTTTCCCGAAATCCAAACCACGGTGCAGCAGTGTGGCTTGCACCCCAGAGAGCAGGCGCTGGGATGGCCTCATGTTACTGAGTGGGCCCGGTCTGCCAAGGACAAGCCTTGGAAGGTGACGCACTCAGGTGCGCTATGAACTCTGGGCAGGTTTGTGATGGGGGAAAAGACCCTCATCCTCAAATGAGGGTCCCCCTTGGGCCAGGCCCCAGGAATCTGCCTGCCTGCTCAGCAGCCCAACCTCTGGCCCCGGCTTCACCCCTATCCCTTTCCCTGCCTCGCTGGCACCTGTCCCCTGCCCGAGCTGCTCAGCCGTATCCTGGCAGGATTTGACCAGACTGTAATTTTCCTTCATGATCCCTTTTCCATTTTGCTTTATGAAAAAGGTATCAACTGTACCTGGCTGCAAGAGGGATAAAAACAGGTAATACATAAGAAAGTACTTTGCAGATTCAAATGGTATATAAAGGAAGGCATCCTGCTATATGTATAAACGGAAATATAATTTAGCACCTATGATGCAGTACCCAAGGTGCATGGTGTGACTTTAAGTGACCAAAACACTTTTGTAAATAGGTTACATATGTGTGGCAGGAAACGTGACTTAATTTGGTATATTATGTGGTTCATAGCATGAACTGTAATCCAAACGATTATATAATATCCTATGACATAGTGTATCCCCAGCACAGAGAAAAGCAGAAGCAAAATCAGTCGACATTAGGCTATTTTGGCATTCGAAACACAAGCCCTGGATTTGTGATTTTAACAGCTGAAGCTGGGAGGAAGAAAACGAAAAATGCTATTGGGGAAGACATCCCCATTGCCTGGCAGTGTGGCCCAAAGGGTAGGGAGTGGGGTGGGGGGACTCAGGGGTCAGGCAGAGCCCAGGATCAGGTGAGGGGAAGGGGCACAGTGTGGGGAGGAGAGCAGGGGAGGGGTTGTGCTCTGGAGCGACAGGTCCTAGTATTTATGAAGCCAGATGAGGAGCTATAGGGCTTGCCGTGGCCCCTGTGTCTGCTGATTAGCTGGAGATTATATTGATGATGTAATAAAAATTCACTTTGTCTATTAAGTTTCACCAGAACAATCAGGGAGAGATTAGATAAAAATCAGAGGAAATGAATAATAGAATGGAGGAGGAAAGCCACGAGCCTCGCTCCCGCCGTGGTCCCTGTCTGCCTCCCCTTTTCCCTGCCCCCAAGGGGGCACGAACCAAGAAGCCCCCACTCTGACACTCAGGGCAGATCTTTAGCTGGAAACTTCCCCTGAACTGGGCCGCGCTCGGAGAGGGCCTTGGCATTCTTGATACGACGTTGGTTTAAGTTTACTGACCGTGTTTAATATTTGATTAAACCTTTGGCATGGCAGCCTCCTCGGTGGATCCACCGGCCCTGCTGGGAGGCCAGCAGCTGCCTGGGTCCCTCTGGTGCTGCAGCGTGGGAGGCGGGCGGGTCTCCACATTGGCCAGGAAGCTCTCAGCCAGGCAGGGCCACCGCCCCGGTTAGAGACAGGATTCTTTGGGTTAGGATCTGGACTTTAAAAGGTCCATGCCCGGGTAGAGAGAGGGGAACACACTAATGTGCATTCACTGCTGGGGACGCAGATCAGCAAAGGGCAGGACACTGACAGGGTAGGAAAAAGAGGTCACTTTTGGTTGGGGGCCATTGCCCGAGAGCCTTGGTCCCAGCTTTGGTGGTCTGCGGCTTGGAGTTTGGGGTCTGGGTTGTGGGCGTGTGTAGAGGGTGATGGGAGCTGGGTGGGCGCTGCGTGGCCGGCATTAGTGACTTGCACCTCCCTGCAGGAAGCTGCGCTTTGCAGGTATTCCGGCTCTGTGACTGACTGAGCCCCGTTCTATTCTCCCCGGAGAAATCCCTGGATTCAGAAAGACGCCAGGGGTCCTGGTCTACGAAGGCTAGAGGAGGAGGGCTGTCCCCCTTCCAGAAAGAGCCAGCCCCAGAGGCTGCCCCACCAGGGCTGGGGTTCTCTCCCATGGCCCTCCTGCAGGAGCCCTGGGCACCCTCGTCCAGCTGTGCTGCTCACAGCGCAGTTCTTCCCGGGATCTGCCAAGATCCTTCCAGCTGCAAGACCAGTGTCACCCCAGGAAACTCCGAGCCCTGGCTTCATCCCTTCTGCCTGGCTGCCATCCAGCCACTCCTGCGCTGGGGATGGGTGCAGAGGAAGGGTGGAGGGTGCGGGGAACAATCCAACAACCGCACACGCTCACAATGTAGGGCTGGGGTCATTCAGCTGAGCGAGTGTGGGGGGGGGCAATCTGGAGGCCCGCCTCGGTGACGAGGATCATGACCACAGGTTTAAATATTCCATGAGTAATTTCTCAGCCCAAGTGGGCTGCAGTTGGGACAACTGAAGGACACTGCAGCCCCAAAGCAGGTGAGGACGCTGGGGACAGTCCTGACAGGTTCTGCGTGTCACTGACTTCTTGGGATTCCTACCCAGGAAAGTGGGTATGGACAAACCTCCCACCCACCCACCCACCCACCCACCCACTCCGACCAGTTCTCCCTTAGCCAGGCTGGTGGTGGGTTTGGATTTGTTCAGAATGAGAAATTCCTTTGTCCACCAGCCTGAGAAACAGACCTCACTGCAGTGGGACAAAAACATAACATAATGGAACGAAACAAAACCGAACCAAATTGTCAGCTCTCCAGCTTCCCGGACCTGCCTGCTCCCTATCCATGAGCCACAGCTCCTGCTGGTCCTCTCTACTGGGAACCAAGGAGCCTCACCCTTACCTTCAAAGACTTCCACATTCCCTACGCAGGGCACTTGTGTGGGGGCAGTTTTACGTTTGTGGGGCTGCTGCTTTCCATCATGCCCAGAGTCATCTTGTGTGCTGACGGTGGGGTCCCCACCTTCCAACCACAGGAGCTGACATTCGGGGCACCTCACTGAGCATGAATCTGCATCTCCCTGAGGGAGGCTCCCATCTCCTCCACCAGACTTGGGGGCCTCCCGGTGAGAGGCCTGGAACACCCCCCACTGTTGAGGATGCCCCACACACCCTGCCTTGCCACACTCCGCCACTGCACATGGGCATGTGGGAGGGTTGGGGCTGTCGGGTGGATGCTCCCACCTACTCTTGCCCAGCAGGCTCTCCTCTCACCTGCTCTTCCCCTAGCTGCGTGGCCTCTGCTGCCCACCAGCCCTCTTAATCATTGGCTCAGCGAAGACAAGGTCAGAGCGTTTGGAGTTAATATGTTAGCCAAGAAACTTAAGAAACTAAGGGAGAGACACAGCAAGGCCTTGGAGGTGGTGTGAGAACAGGGGGTGGGGAGGAGTGTCTCACTCACATGTAGGTAGCCGGTGTCTGGCTTCCTGCTGGCTTCAGCTGGGGCCTCCTGGAGGAAGGCCCCCCTCTGCAGCCTGGTGTGTGGCTGATCTGCCCTTCGGAAGTGTGGTCCCCTGCCCTGAGGTCTGAGCTACCATGCTGACCTGGTCTACCACTGGTCCCTCCCCAAAGCCTAACTGTGCTCTTGTCCTGCACTGAGGCACAGTTCTTAACTCCCTGCTCCCCTCTCCTCCCTGGGTGCCCAGCTCCACTGCCTGAACCCAGATCATCACCCTTCTTCCTGCTTCCAGGGGATTTCCAAAGTAGCCCAACAGAATCACATTGGCTTTCACTCTAAAACAAACTGCATCGTTTGCTTCTTTAAGTTGTCACGATGACAGTACAAAGGTCTCGGTTTTCAATAAATTAAAAAAAAAATTGGAAAACAAAATGAAGCCTGTGGGGGGCTTTCCTGCCCTGTGCCTCTCTCACTCTGATGATGTAAGGGTTATGCAGGGGCCTCTGGCTGGATGGGGTGGCCGGTGTGCCAATGGATCGCCGACGAGTCGGTGTTCCACGCAGGCGCATCCATGGCATCAGGTACAGGGTCAAGGGTGCACGTGTGTGCGTCCTGCCCGGGTGTCTGGAGAGTCCTTTGCAGACTTTGAGGGACCTTGTAATTTGGGGATGGCCCATGTCAGGCCCCAGGTATTCTGGTGTCTTAGTGATAACCCCGCCACCACTAAACCATAGACTGTAATGATTAATTTTTTGAAAGGAAGCAAAATGCAGACGCGTACGGAAACCTCAATACTTTCTGGATTTTCTGAGTCTTCTTTTTTCGCTCTGTGTCCTGTTTTCACTGGTGCCACAGGCTTATGTCTGCCTTGCCAAGAGAGGGAACTGCCCCGGGTCCCGGTCACCCACCTGCGCAGGGAGCTGCGGGGTCTGGGGGCGGCAGGGCCGCAGCGGGAGAGGAGAGGGCTGCAGGAGAATTTAGGCCTGCAGGTCCTGGGATGGGGCGGAGCCTGGACTGCGGCAGGAGCCGGCGCTTGGGTTTCAGGGGCCGCGGCGTGTGCGCAAGAAGTTCCCCCTCTCGCCGTCAGAGGGCAGGCGACAGCCAGAGGAGAGGCGCCCTCACCACCCACCCTTCCCCTCCCCCAGCTTGGGGGCCCCTCCCCAGAGCATGGAAAGGCTTTAAAGAAGCGGCCTAGCTTCTAGGCTCTCCGCCGTTCTCCCCAGGGCTATTTAACTTCACTCCCTCAAGCCTTAGGTCCGAACAGGGGCCATAGTTCCTGGGCAGAGGAGGGCCGACCTCAGGCTCCGGGACCTCCCTTCCCCTCACGCCCTGTGCGGCCATGCCTGGCCTGGGCCTTGTTGGGAGCCAGTCCCGACGACGTCTTGGGACTGCGTTTGTCTAGGGTGCTGGGGCTGTGTTAGGGAGGCTGGGGTGTGTACCCGCGAGGGCCGGATGGCAGTCACCCGCCAGGGCCCTCCGTCCCGTGGCTGGGTATGTGAGCACATGGGCAGGACCCTGAGAGTGCACACTGCCTGGCCTGTCCCTCACAGCCCCCCGAAGGACAGTGGGGAAGCAAGTAGGAGGAGGATGGGATGTGGCCAGCGTCATGGGGCCTGAGTGCTGCTTAGGAGAATCCTGACTCAGGAGGCCCTACAGCACGCCCCAGACACAGGCACCACATCCTTGGTGCGTGGGTTCCTATCCTTTGGCCTTGGTGACTCTGAGAACCGAGGAGATAAAGGATCCAAAAGCCGACTGAACCTTTGGCGGACCCTGGAGCTCATTCCCCGGCCTCTTCTCTTCCCTTCCGGAGTAGCCTTCAGACACAGGGCAGGGGGGCTTTTTTCCTTCTGCCCCTTCCTCAGGGATCACCCATGGCTGCCAAGGAAGGCCAGGGGTGTCCTGAGCAAGGCAGAGGGGAGGGGTGTCCTGTGGACAGGGTAGTGAGGGTCCAACCACTTTTCCAGGCCAAGGACACATGGCCTCACCCTGCCTTCTCACTCACTGTGACTGCATATGAGCTCCGGTGAGAAGTAGCTTTCTGAAGTCCAGAACATTCCTGCCCACCAGCCATGTTGATGGTGCAGCACCCTGAGCCCCTGGCTCTGCTGGTCCTGAGAACTCAGTCAGGGTGATCAGTGTGCTGGGTGCTTCTTCGGGGCAGTGCAGCCTGCGGCATGTACACTGGCACCACCCAGAGCCAGTATCCCATCCTGCAGACGGGGACATGGCTTCAGGCTCTGTGCCACCTCCCTGGAGACAGACCTCTTCACACAGTGGGGCGAGATGCTCTCTGTGCCTCATCCGGTGAGACCAACCCAAGCCAAGTATTGATTCGACAGAGATGGATATGTGATGGATAATGGTTAGGGGATCCTATTTCTTTCTTTTCCTGTTGAGGGAGCACCTCTCCCCTTCTGTCTCACTCAACAGAAGCCAGATGAAGGAGAGTGTTTCCACTCGGGCTCCTTTCAGGAGTTCAAGACCAAGAAGCCTCTGGGAACAAGGGCTCCCTCTCCCACCATGTGTGGACTCCCAACATCCTCGCCTCTCTGAATATTCTTAGAACCAGTCAATGTGATTAATTTTACATGGGCCTAATTTCCTGCTATTGTTGAGGAGCCCTCCCAGCCTCACCCATCAGCAGCGACATGATACAGTTTCTGGTTATATTGGTCAACCAAGATATTGATATTATTAATAATAGATATCTATATGCTGACCTTTGTCCACACAACTGAATCACTCTGGGCTGGCTGTCACATATCTTTAAGAGGTATTGATAAGCCCATTACTGGAAGGGCATGGACAGTCTTAGGTGTATGCTTCTCACTCACCTTCAAGACTCTCCTGTGAAAATCTACCCTTGTTGGATATGCTGGTGTGGGTACAGTGGTGCATGGTGTGCAAGAGAATGAGTGCGTGTGCATGTGTGGTAAGTGTGCATATGTGTGCAAGCATGTTCATGTGTGTATCAGTGTGTCTGTGAGTGTGTGTGTGAATCTATCCTGGGCACTGGCCCTTTTAGAGCTGATCAAATAGTCAATTAGAGCATTATAGGGAGGTAGCAGAATCAGAGAGTTCCTACAAATACACTGTGATGTACTGTTTGATCTTTGGATGCCTCTTGTCTCCTAGGACTTGCACGAGGAGGCTTGGCTTTATAAGGATATTATTAGGTTGATGCCTCGCTCTCTCAATTTACCTGCCAGGCAAGAGACAGCCCTCTCTGAGAACAGTCTGGCCAGAACCAGCCACTGGGAGGTGTGCTGAAGGCCATGCTGCCGGCTTGACTTTGGGGCATGCAACTCTCAGCCTCAGTCTCTTTACCTGTGCAGTGGCAACAGTTAATCTGGTTCTGTTTTCTCTCTCTCCTTTTAAAAATATTTATGTTTATTTTGTTTTGGAAGGAATAGAGACAGTGACACACACAGAGAGACAGAGATCTCCCACCTACTGGTTTGCTGCTCAAATGTCCACCAAAGCTGGGTGGGACTGGTCCAGGCTGAAGCCAAGAGCCTGGGAGTCAAACTGGGAACTGGGTCTTCCACATTAGCGGCAGGGACCCAAGTACTTGTGTCATCACCAGCTGCCTCCCAGCAGCATTAGCAGGAAACTGGGATCAGCAGTGGAACAGAGACTCGAATCCAGGCACTCCAATATGAAAGCCATGTCTTAACCACTTCACCAAATGTCCACTCTTAAGGTCAGAGAGGGGAATTTGGCTCAGCTCAACTTCTCAACTTTTTGCACCCAGACTCCCAATTATAGGAATGCTTGACATGTCACCAAACCCTATGTATTACTCAGTGGGGTGTTGCCTGCTGCCTGTCACTGGGTTTGTGTAGCTCTGTGATAGAAGAAATGCTTTGTGTGCACATATATGTGCATGCACGTGCATAAGGGAACACAGACCTTGCTGCCGTGCATTTCTGTGACTGCTGTCATGGCTGCCTGTGTAGATCGTGGTGTCAGTGACCGTGCCTCCATCAACTCGATCTACAATGATCTCATCTTGTTTGGACCCAGACCCACTCACTTGTCGGAGTGCCCCCTCACATGTCCCTGTAACAGAAGCCAGCTAGCTAAAGAGATCTTTTGGATCCTCAGACATAGTGTATGAATAAACCAGACATGGATTAATTAGGTGTGACTGCATCATTAAATTAGAATAATGAACAAACAGCCATGTATGGCATTCAAATCTGCCTAGAATGACTCCAAGGGTTGCTTTCAAGTAAGTCACCTGTCAGTTTGTAGGTTTGGGGACTCTAGAGAGTGAGGCTCCTGTCATAGCTTTAGAAGTGGATTCTGCAGGCACCACCTATCCCAGGCGAGGGCCATCCTTCAGTGGGCACCAAGACTCCATAACTGAATCCAAACAATGACTTGGTTCGATACAGCATCATCTATGCACGCTTCAGCTGCGAGCATTTCTCAGAGTGAAATACGACAGTAGCACAGGTGCTCAAGGGATGGGAGGGAGAAGTTAAGAGGTGTGGGCAGTGGATGTGAAATGTATCGATCCCATAATATTTATGTGGATGTGCACAGTTGCTTGTGCACGTGCATACACACACACACACACACACACACCCACACACACATCCCTTTTCTTTTTGCATTTCCATGAACTCTTCCCTTCTGCCAACACTCCCCATTTCAGTTAGATAGATTGTAAGGTGAACCAAGTCTCAGTTGCGTAATTTTAGAAACAGCTGCAGAACAGCAGCCCCCTGCCCTCGGCAGACAACAGCTCTCATGATCCCAGTCCTAGGACAGAGCAGCTGAGCAGAAAGGACTGTTTATCTTCAACAAAGAGGAGGAACTCAACAGCTAAGAGGGAAGAAAATGAGAAGCTTGCTTGCCTCACCAGCGGGCTGTGGGATAGCCTAATGCATCGGGGGCTTTGTTAGTGAGCTCTATTAAGTATCTAGAAACCTTTGATCTGTAGCCGCTCTTAACAAAGGTGATAATTAATTAAAGCAGAGTGTATTGCAATAAAGTAACATCGCGGTCGGTTTATGCGCTGTCCGGGGCCGGCCTTCGGAAGTCTCTGTCAATTAAACTCTTGTTGGAGGCCAGTTCATTATCAATTATTTTTCCTGAGTTTGATCAATATTTTTGGCTGTTCTGTCCTCACAGAACCAGGACTACGTCTGTGTCTATGAGGATGCCCAGTTATTTACATCTTGCAGATGGCCACGTAGGATTTGTTCCTGAGCTGAGCTGCTGGGAATCGCTCTGTTTGAGAGCCTCGATCAGCTTGTGCTGCAAGAGAGATACAAGGAGGGATAAGAGAAGGCAAAATGTGGAGCAAGTGGAAGGGGAGAGAACCTGTGGAGGGATGGGCCTGAAAACATCCCTGTCTCCTCTTGAGGGACTCAGAAATCAGGGCGATTAGCTCATTTCCCACCTGGCTTCCCACTCGGATTCCTCGTTGGTTCCTGTGGGCAGGGCTGTGGCTCGGGCTTTATATCCACCGGGGGGCCACTGAGAACTTGATACACAAGGAGGATGCTTCAGGGCAAGTACATCCACTCTGGAAATTCTTCTGGGGCCTTTTCTACCCCTGTAATTGCCTTTCTGCCCCGGCACCCTCAACTGCACCCCTATGTGGCTTGATGGAACATTTATCTCTTTCTGCAGGCCCCACTTTGGGGTCTGGTTGGCTAGTGTCAAGGAGAAGGAAAAAGAGGGAAAAAGGAAGGAAGATGCATAATACAACAGCTACAGCTAAACTGGGGGGCTCTGTTTTGCTCCTCTGGGTTATTACGGCAGAACTGGGTGCTTTCTGCCACTCTTGGAGAGGCTGTATATTTAAAGGTCTGTAGAAAAAGCAGAAGTAGAGGGAGTGAACTTGCTTCTCTTTTGTACAAGGCCAGAAAAGAGGGCAGCCGGTCCTTGCCACACCCTGCTTGTGTTTAGGGAAAATGCCGCACTGTTTGGAGGGCCTGTCTTGATTGAGCTCAAGTGTGTGTGTGTGTGTGTGTGTGAACATTATAAGAGCAAAGTACACGGGGATGCCAAAGGGCAGCAGTAGGGTAGGGGGTGTAGTGGGTGGGGAGTTATCTCTGTGCCTGGGTCACTCAGATCTCAGATGGAAGGTAATTTCTAAAATGAACCAGTGGGTGAGCAGACACAGACCAGCCACAGAGTGATCGTAGGTTATGAGGATGGAGCTGTTTCCCAAACCTGGGCTTCTGGTGAAGAAATCAGGATGACAGAGAAGAGTACACTTCTGCAATAAAAGCTGGATCACAGACAAATCCAAGCCATAAGTTCTGAGGTGAGCATGTATGTAATAATGAAGACAGCATCTTTCTCCCCAGATTCCTCCCCTACCCTTAACTCCATGCCACTCCAGGCATTTGTCACCTCTTCATCACATACTTGGATACAGGCCCAAGTACACCCACACTGGCTGCAGCAGCTTCTCTCCCCCAACCCTCTGGTGCCCACAGACACTCTGGTTTTCCCACCCTCAAGCCCTTCTCTCTGCACATCACATGGGATTTCCTTTCCAAGTTTAGGAGCTGCTGCAGTTTCAGTCTCTGCCAATCAGCCCGCCCAGTGTGCAGATCGCATTTTGACCCTACAGCATTCACTTTTGCCTTTGTTGTCTGTGATGTTGAGTCTCGTTCCCTGTTGCATATCTCTTTGCTCTAGATCCTGTCCACTCTAAATTCTCTTCAGTTGAGATCATTTCTGGGACAGCTTGGAAACTGACCATCTCTTGATGGCATGAGAGATGTGAACTCTGCAGTGTTTTCCCCAGGTCTCTATGGGGGCAAACTTGAGACCAGCTCTTTTCCTAATCAAGAAGGTCATAGCTTGGCATCTCTCAGAACCCCTTCTCCTGTCCTGGTGTATAAGTTATTGTGATAATGAGGATGATGATGACAGTTATGGTGATGTTCATGTTCAAGTTGCTGGGCTGTGGTGAGACCACTGGGCATCAAGAATGTCCCTGGAAACCAGCTCTTGGAAAGAACTGAGAAGACTTCCATGAGACTATGTGGAGGCATATCTACAGCCTTTGTTTTGTTGATGGTTTTCCTTTGGGCTGTTTTCAAGCTATGACTTCTTTCAAGAAATGCATTTCTCTTTTTGTGTGTGTTTGAGAAGCCACAAATATCTGGTCAACTGGAGCAGGTGATGGGATGAGAGAGTACACCAAGTGGGTTCTTTCAGTCTAATCTAGAATTTCCCATTAAAGCTGGGTTGGAAGGGGGCAGAGTTAACATCTCCCAGTTGAACTGCAGTGAAATCTAGGCCATCCCTGTTTCCCATACATGTGGGATGTGCTTAGTCATGCTTGTACATGGGTGCATATACATGCGTATATGCACATCAATTTAATTCTGTGTGTATGCGTGCTGATTCTGAGAAAAACTGCTTAAAAGGTAAGTGAAATTAGGCACAAACAGCAAACAATCATCAGTACCTTATAAATCAATCATTTCCTAATTTTTTTTTGCTCTTAAGTGAAACCTTTATCAACATCTGGAATTTGAAGCATTTTAAAAATTTTTTTGACATTCTTTATTTTTGTATTGATTACTATTGCTCTTTTTTTGGATGCAACTTATTTTTAAATTTTTTTTTCTTATTATGGTTGTTGCATTTTGCTTATCTCTGACAAGGCGATTCTTTCTTTTAAAAACTATGGGTGTGTAACCAGCCATTCAGCTAGTCTCTTTCCCTGGACAGAAATACATTTTTCAAAAAAGTAATTAAAAAAAAGTTCATTTTAAGTGAGCTGATGCCTATAGTGATACTTTAGCTTCAATGTCTCTTGGACTCATTTGAACACAGAAATCAGATTGAGTCTCACGGTTTTAATTCACCTATCTACAGGGGGAAAAAGCCATCTCGGCTGAAGTCAAGTGATGAAAATTTGATGTTCTGAGAATTGTGACATCTAAAACACAAATATAAAACAAAATCTTATGAAGGTGGTTGCAGATCATTAAGACATCATCAGACCCCTGTCTTTCTTCTTTCTCTCTGCTACACCGTACATCAAGGGGCTGCAGACATTTCCTGCTCAGGTGTGAGTGAAATGGGAGGCTGTGTATCTGGCGGTGAGTGTGTTTTTAAGTGACACACTCCTCAGAGCTACATTCACAGATGCTGCCATTACTCTGTCCCCACCCTCCTTCTGGACGTAATGTGAAGTTCGAGGGGGCTGCACACCTGAAGCTGAGGCTCCTGGGTCAAGAGCCCCTGAAACTGCCAGTGGAGTAGTTTTTCCTCCATGCGATAAGGAATATCTCAGAGCAGAGTGGTTACCCAGGCACACATCGGTTCTGACTGGGTAACAGGAGGAGCTGTGATGTGGACCTGGCTGTTTAGATTAAAATGCATTACGGGCTCCAGGAGAAAGCACACATCAGTAGTAAAGGCTGTTTAAACCTTTGGGGACAGTCCTATGTTTAGATTACATTAATTCATAAATATTATACTAAATACCACTTAAATTGGACTTAAATGACTTCAAAGATAATGCATTGTAATATGGCTATCCAGAGAGCACTAGTCTTTATGTCTCCCAGTAACTCAGTCTTTGCTGCCTCCTATCCCACTAGACAGGACCAAAGTTATGAATGGATCGCCGGCTCGTCCATGTGTGATCCACTGACTGTACGTGTGTGTCAGCAGGCATGGGTGTGTGTGTGTGCGTGTGTATGTGTATCTTCAGCCACAGCCTCTGTTTGTTCTTCAAAATATAAAAAGAAGAAAAGAGAAATAAATAAAAAATGGAAGAAGGGAAGAATTAGACTACAGGGTGACCGTTTCCCTTCTCCAAGGGAGAAAAATTCTACAAAAAGGAGCAAAATTGGTCCTCAGCTCACTTCTGCTGCTACCAAGGGAATTTGCGTCCTTCTTCTTTAATCAATACTACATTGCCTTTCTCTTTGGAGCCTGGAAAAACAATCTTTCCCAAAGTGCTTCTCATAGGGGAGAAAAGAAGACGGAGTTAGCCAGGAGAGTTTGCATTAAACTGGGTTTCTTTCCTAAGAAATAATTTATTTGAATTTTAATTCTAGGCTTTTTTCCCCCTTCCTTTTTTTCCCTGCCTAGCACCCAGATCCCACTCCCTACAATTGCCTTCTGGTCTCCAGGGGGTAAATTTACCTGTGCAGTAATTACCCCAGTCCACAGCTGCTATTTGCTGTTTCCTCAGTCCAACCGCCTTTCGCTGATACGGCTGGGTTTGCTACACAACACCCACCCACTCCCTCCTCCACAGACTCCCAATTTGACTGGAGTAATTGCCTTTTAAGGTGCACTCTACGCATGGCAGGTATTCCATTAACCCTTAGAACTCCTTCTTTATTTAGTTACCTGCAATGGCAGGTGACCAACAAATGGACACCCACCTGAAACCTCATGCATCTCATTTAATTTTTACTTCTTTTTCCTTTGAATTTTCTTAGATTGTAACATACATATGCCATCCATCCTGGAGGCCAGTATCCTGTTATGTCACATCTCAATTTTATCCCAGCATGATTCATTAGAAGTTAAAAATTCAAGAAGAGAGTAAGAGCCATGAATATACCCTGAAACCAGACTTAACAAAGGCATGATTCTATCTCTAGCCTCATGTTGTCAGTTTAGAGATGGGGAAAATCTAGAAGTCAAATGCAATCTTCATTTCTCAAGCCTCATCATGCTTTTTTACTTAACAGTAATTAATCACCAATGGCAAGCAAGTAATTTTTTAAGGTGGCCGGAGGCTTATTTTTTTTTTTTTTATCAGGATTAGCTAATAAATCAGACTGCATCACTGAAGGGGGAGTTCAAACTCTTCTAGGACTGAATCAACCAGACCTTGGAAACTGTCTCATTTATTCAGCTCTTCTGGAGCTTCCAGGCACTGTTAGGGACACCATGACCCAACCTTGACTATAAAAATCAGACGGATGGAGGGACAGGAAGTTTCATAGGGAGAAATCTATGTTCAGGTTCTGAATGGTGAGCTGCGACGAGGCACCCAGTACACCAGAGTAAACGGGCCTGCCTGCCACTGACTGAGACAGTTTTGGGGAACAATTATTTGGAAAATGAAGTTTTTCTTATCCTAGGAATTCTGGCATGTGTGTGTGTGTGTGTGTGTCTTCTCTACCCCCTTGATGCGAATGATGAAAATTCTACTTCTTTGCTATGATACAAGAGAGTCCAAATTATATCAGAAACAAAGTGGAATCAGTAAAGGATTGCTGAGAAGAAATCACAGAATAGTCTTAAAGTTCATCTTCATTTGAAATAAAGCAGCAAACAAAGTACTCCAACCCAGATCCCATAGGAAGCCCAGCTCCTCACAACTGTCTTTTGCTTCTAGTAGGTTCTGATTTTTTTAAACTTTCAAATCTTAAATCACCACAAGAACTGATCATTAAGATGGGCAAAAGGCTTCCTTACTTCTGCTATTAAATTTTTTATTATTACTATTTTAAAATCTGGGGACATATTAGGATGACAAAGGTTTGACACTAAGCCTTGATTAGCTTGCTTCTAGGGAAAAACTACAAAGATATGGTTGACTTGAGAGGGAGGGGGAGAAAGAAAGTGTCTGCTTCCTTTTCTTTGAACACCATTTCAAAGCCTGCTTCCCCATTCCACCTTTCCAATTTCTCTTCTGATCAGACAGACATTTTCTCCATATTGGATAAAGGTTGGCTTCTCTCTCCATTACAGCCCCCACCCTCACCCCACCCCAACAAATCCAGTATATTTCCATTCTGCTGTGTTTCTGTGCTACTCAACATGCCATTAACTTTAAGATTTACTCCTCAGCAGGCAAGCTGTAAGATGCTAAAGCCAATAAAAACTGCTCTCTGGGACTCCAACTATGAAGAGTTTGGAGCTCTGTTTAGTATTCGCATGAAGGGAGGGCTGGAGAAAGAGGGTGGTTGTGATAGTGAAAACCGCTGCTGCTTGGAGAGCCAGGCGGCTCCGCGCTCTGCACCTAAAGTGCTGGAGGATCAGCTCCGTTCATAGCCCATTTGTGGCCAAGGATGAGGCTTGCTGTCTCTGTGGGGGTGTGTATGTGTGTGTTTTCATCTCTGAAACCACCAGCTCTAGCACAGCTCTCCACACTACTGTTTATTAAAAACGGCACATCCATACACATCCCCTACAACTTCCTTAGCCCCGTGCTCCTTCCCTGCCTGGCGATCAATCTCTCTCAGAAAGCATTTAACTTGCCCACACAGCTCCAGCACCGATTAATCCCCGCTGCACATCCTATACATTACTGTTAGGGAGCGGAGCACTGGGCTAATTTCGTCACCCACCAGCCACCCACACACATTCTACAACTGAACACGTTTGGGGCTCTGCCTTAAAGATAATAAAACAAGGAGAAAACAGTCAGGCTGCAGATGATTCCCATGACCACTTTCCTAAAAAGTTGCTGGGTTATAATTCTTTGATTATTTTATCTCCCCCTCCCCCAAGCACTCAATAGCAATGATTGCTTCAAGGGACGGATAATGTACTATAAAGCTTGCTGCATGGTGAGTTTGGGATAAATTAGGGTACACCCTTCAAAATGCATATCTTGCACACACATATTTTTCCCAAAGCCCTGTTTTCCAGGGAAGGGGGATCTTCCAGGCTCCTCAGACCCCCACCACCACTCCACCCAGGGGATGGCTGGTTCCCTGATAATTCTTGCCTTAGGTTTTATCACTCCTTTCCTTCCAACATCCAATCCCCCCCCCCCACTCTGCCTCCCCCACACCACCACTCACACCACAACCAGATTAGGCGCACAGCTCGACAGGGAGAGTTTACTGCTAAATTGATAGCGAAATAAAAATATCTCTTTGAATGTGTCACCTTTCCCCCTTTTAGACGGCTGCTGCGCTCCCACTACTCTGGCCCGGAGTGGAGGACAGGGAGACCGTCCTCCGCCAGTATTTTCAGCACCACAGCGATGGACAGCACCCTGGGTCCCCAGCCCGCCAGCGCCCGCCAGTTCGTTCAGCGCCCTGGGCTCGGCCGGCGCAGCCGTCCCCATCCCAATCTTTCAAGTCGCTACACCCAAAAGCCCGAGCCTCATTCCTCCCCTCGATCCCCTTTCTCTTTCTCTTCATCTTCGGCGCCCGCCTCTCTCCCCGTGGCACCGCTCTTATCCGCTCCTCGACCCAAACCCAGCCTTGCCCCAGCGAACATCTCCCCACGCACCCCAGCTCGGGTGTCCGCTGCCCTGGCGAGCGCCTCCCATCTCGGCGCCCGCCCGAGGCTCCCTCCAGCTCTGTCTCCCGCTCGTCCGTCGCCCGCCGGCCGGCCGGCCGGCCCGCCCGCCCGCTCCTTCTCTCGGCAAAGTTGGGAGGGAAAGGTGCACTCACCTTTGTGCATGCCTGTGAACCTGTCCTTCAGAACCGTGAGCTCGTAGATTTTGCCGAACTCCTCGAAGAGGGGCTTGAGGTCCTTCTCATCCAGGTTTCGGGGGATCTGCCCAATGAACAGCTTGATGGCATCGTGGTCCTTCATGGGAATGGTCGACGGGTTCCCCGGGCTGTGGCTTAATCCGTTCATGTGCCCGGCGCTGCCCGGGCTGCCGCCGAGCCCGTTGGTACTGAGGCTCGCGTTGTCAGCCTGTCCGTTTGCTAACGTGGCCATCTTTATATACATAGAGAAAATCTTCTTTCCTTTTATTCTTCCCCGCTCGCACTCTCGCCCCTCTCCTGCCCGCTCGCTCGCGCTCACACGCACACGCACACACTCGGGCTCTCCTCGCTCGCTCCACACCTCGCTCTCCGCTCGCTCTTTCTCCTCTTGGCTCGCTCGCTCGCCCGCGCTCGCGCTCCGCTCCCCCCTCGCCCTCCCTCCCGCTCGCCCTCCCTCCCTCCCTCTCCCTCTCCCTCTCCCTCTCCCTCTCCCTCTCTCCTCTCTCGGGCTGATCTGATTTTTTTTTTTTTTTTTTTTTTTTTAACATTGAACAGACAGGCTCTCTGTCCTTTCCGTTTAAATAGCCTGGACCGGTTCAAGTTCTCGGCCAGACCAGGGGTGGGGGCGGCGCGCGCGCGCGCTCGCGCGGAGGAGGGGGCGCGGGGCCGCGAGCAGGCGCGCCGGGCGGGGGGCGCGCGGGCGGCGGCGGGCGGCGGCCGGGGGCGGGCGGCGTGGGGCGGCGCCGGCCCGCGCCTCGCGCCCGGCGGCCCCGCGGGCGGCGGTGGTACGGTCCGCGCCGGCCCCGGCTATAAATAGCGCGGGGCGCATGGCTCTTCGGGAGGCGCAGGGAGTCCGGGCCCGGCGGCCGCGGGGACCGGGTGCTTGCTAGGAGCCGGGCTGCCGGCCTCCTCGCTCTGCCTTTTGGGGGTTCTTTTTGTAATAGCAGCAGGTGCAACTTTTTGTATTTTTAAAAAACATTGACGTTCACGTTCGTGTGGGTAGGTCGGGGGGCGTTATCCACGGAGCTGCGCTCTATCCGGGCGCCAGGCGGGCGAAGCCCAGGCAGGGATGGCGGGCGGGGCGGCGGCGGAGGTGGCGGCGGCGGAGGTGGAATGGGCGCTTTTCTCTCCCATCTGGCTCCATTTATTTATTTATTTATTTAGACTAGAAAAAGCGAGCCGGCTTGGAGGGAGTCCGCCCAGCGATCCGAGTGCGCATTGATCAGTGTCGAGAGAAAAAAAAGCTACATAAATATATATTATGTGGATAAATCTGCAGACAAGAGCTCTCTCGTGCGCGCGTCCGTTCCCCGTTTCTCTCCCTCTGCCTCTTCCCTCCCCGCGTCCCCAACCTGCCAGAGCGGCTGCAAACCTTCCTCCCGCCCGGCGGCCACCGCCACCCGGTCCAGGCGCGCGGGGGAGTGGAGATCCGGGGTCCGAGCCCCGCTCCACCAGCCTCTGAAGGCGGGAGGTGGGTGTTTCCGTCCCGGACGGCCTCTCCCGCCCCGGGGAGCGGCGGCTGGCCCGGCCCGCGGCTGGCGGGAGGAAGGTAGGAGCCGGGCTCTCTGGCCCGCTCGCCCGCCGGGGAGGGAGGAGGGCGCGGCGCGGTGGCCGGCGAGCCAGCGCTGGGCACGGGCTCGATTTTGCCCTCGACCGCTTTGCCGGTTCAGATAGATTTTTCTCCCCCCTTAATCCACCATCAAAGAAATAAAGCCCCGGACTCGCTAACCGGGCTGCGGTGGTTCCCAGACTCGCGCGGTGTGCGCTGTCCCCTTGGGTTGCGTTTGCTACACCTCCCGCTCCAGAGGTGCGAGGCAGGGAGTCGCGTCTGCGGGCGGGAGCCGGGATCCAGACCCCAGGCCGGACCCCGCCGGACTCCCTGCCGGGCCAGCCCAGGGGCTGCAACCTCAACTGCGTGGCGGCCGAAGAAGTGGCGGGCGCGGGGGCCGGTTGCAGCCGCCCCGCCTCTGGGGGCGAATTCTGCTGGCGAACTTGGCTGGGCGGCAGATTTTTGTTTTGATGGCATTTATCTGCACCCCATCCCCTTCCACATTTGTTTTCCCAGGACAGCCTCTTCTGGGCTTCAGGAGCCGGGTAAATTGGAAATAACACGTCCGCTCCCCCGCGGGTTCTGGAGCTGGGAGCCTGGGCAGCCAAGGAAGGTGCCGGCCTCTCTCCCGCCGGCTGGGCTGGCCGCTTTCGGGTGTTCGGGGCTTCTTTTTCCTTGTCCTCGGATTGCATTACGTTCTTAGATGATCTGTTTAAAATTGTATTTAAAGAAATGAGACCCCGGCTGCCTGAAGCCCCAGGCCGAGCCCGGATGGTGCAGCCACAGCGCGGAGCTCTCCAGCGCCGAAGGAGGCCAGAGGCCGGGAGTTTCCTCGCCCCAAGCCCGAGCCCGCTCGGGACGCCTTTCCCTGAGGATCGGGGCCCAAAGCAAGCAGCAAGTACTGAGAACTGTTGAACTTCACCTTTTCTGTTTAGATTCTCGGGCCTTTGCTGGATGGAGTCCTGTGTGAGTATTAGTTGTTACCTAACTCGGTTTCCCGGCCTTACAGGGCCCATTCCAGTATCACTCAGTGGGTCTGAGAAGCACCCACGTTGATGGAATGGAAGGGAAACTCGCCAGTGGCGTCTCTGCACCATGGCTGTGTGCTTGGTGTGCTTGGGAAGTGCCAGCGAGAAGCTGGGCAGGTCCCTGCTGAGCACAAGGGGGGCTTGTGTGCCTGTGGCTTGGAGTTGTGTTTGTATTGTCAGGATGTGTGTTTGCGTGGATGTAGCATGGAGAGTCACACACCCTGTTGTGTCTGCCATCCGGCTGTTGCACCTGTCTGGCTGAGACCTCCTCTTCTCCTTCTCTCCCAGGTCATCAGCAGTGGCCAATAACTGTCCAAAATAGCTCCTCCAACATGGTCTTGCGGCTGTGCTGGGCTCCCAGGATCTCACAGCTGAGTGGGAGTATATTTCCTGCCATCCTGAGATAGGGGAGTTTAGGAGAGTAATTCCTCATTGAGTTCCGTCTCTCTCTCCCTGTCCCCCAGCCCCTCCAAGCAAAGCTGTGACAATGGAATGTGAAGGGAGCTATCCGAAGGCAGCTGGAGAAGGTGGGAGCCCCTCAGGGGAGGACCACTGAGATTCATGACCTCTTCCTCCTGCCCCTGCCCAGCCATCCCAGACTCCAAGTAGAGTGCTTGCAGGTGTTTAATGATATTATTATTAAGAGTAATAGTCACTATGTAAATAAAAGCAGTGTGTGAGCAGGAGTGAGTGGGGTAGAGGGGTTGTTCATGAAAGGGGGTCCCTGGTTATTTTGGACGTCTGTGGCAACCCCTTGGTGCTGTGTATTGTCAGGTGCCATGAAGGCTGGGCCTCTGCTCCCTGCCCTAAGGTCCCCTAGCTGTGTCTCTCCACCTGTGGACTCAAAGCTGTGGAGAGTGCCTTCTTTCTTGGGTGAAGCTTCCTCACTCCCTGTCTCCCACTTGATGATTCAAAGTCTGGGCTGTCTCCCCTTAGCAGGTAGCAAAGCCCTGCCTTCAGCTCTGGCAGGTGTAGGGTGAAATGTCCCACCTGTCTACAGCTTGTCGGGTCTGTTGCAGCCTGGACACCAGTTGCATCATAGCTGAGCTACCCCAGGCAAACAGCAGGAGAAGTCATTTTGTGCAGGACTTTGATCTCTTAAAGGTACAAAGCTGGGCCTCTTAGGGCCCCTCCCTTCTGCCACAGCAGAGTGTGGGGCATCAAATAACTCAGACAGGTGTCTCAGACCAAGGCATGAAAGGAGCAGGACCCCTGAGAAAACAGTATGGAACCTGAGTAGGTTGGCTCTTTGATGTCTTTGCCCTTGATATGCTAGGAAGACTTGAGTTAATTTTTTTTTAACCTTAGGTCATCAAAAAGAAATGTAATTAGAGAGAGATGGGGGCAAAGTATTATTCACTGTGACATTTAAGCAGATTTAAAACTTTTTCTTCAAGTGCCACTTCATGGCCACAATTATTCCATCCACTGAGAGAGAGGAAGAATGTTGGCAAATGAAGTGGATCTGAGAACAATTGTTTCTCATAGTCTCCCTGGGTTTGGGGCTTACCTTTGGTTA